>NC_072391.2:63785378-64088409 GCF_028885625.2 Pongo pygmaeus
GCCAGGACCTAACATTTCTGATGTTCAGGATCAGATGAGCCCGTGTGTGTGAATGAGTAGCACCCGCAGTGTTGTGGGTAGTGACTATCTGGAGCCAGTGGTGTGGGTGGTAAAGGAATTTACCAAGACAGTTGTGGATACAGAAAGGCAGATTTATTAGAGAAGGTAGGAAAGAAAGAAAATACGTTGCAAGGTTGCAACGGGCAGCATAGCAGAGACAGGACTGCCTGCACAGAGGCAGAGGTTGGAGGGAAGTTTTATAGGATCATGCTGGAGGGGGCTACATACAGAAAGGGGTTGTGCTGCTGAACTATCACGGTGCTACTCCAGGGGGATCTATTTTCGAGTAGAACTCCAACTGGGATGCAGTTTCTCAATCAAAGGGATATGAATTGCCCTGGCCACTGACTTCAGAGAACATTGTAGGGGGCAGGGGAGTTGGGAGCGGGGAGCAGAGATCCCAGCTGTGGTGAGCCCACATCTGAGGCAGCTCCAAGACCAAGCACCCAGGTGGCTGTCCTTCCTGGTGACTGGAGAGGCAGGAGCCCAGCAGTCTCATAGAAAGCAAATGACGATCAAGAACCAGGTCCTCAGCCAGATGCGCTGGCTCATACCTGTAATCCCAGCACTTTGGGAGGCCAAGGTGGGCAGATCATCTCAGGTAAGGAGTTTGAGATCAGCCTGGCCAACATGGTGAAATCCCATCTCTACTAAAAAAAAAAAAAAAAAAAAAAAAAAAAAAATTAGCCAGGCATAGTGGCACATGCATGTAGTCCCAACTACTTGGGAGGCTGAGGCAGGAGAATCGCTTGAACCCAGAAGGTGGAGGTTGCAGTGGGCCAAGATCACGTCACTGCACTCCAGCCTGGGCAACAAAACGAGACTGTTTCAATAAAATAAAATAAACCTCTAAATTGATTGAGATCTGCCTCCGACACTTTTCAGTTTAAAAAAAATACCTAAGAATTGGCCACCCAGGGGCAGGAAGCTGGGGTTTCTATCCAGTAACTCTCACCCTGCTGGCCCTTGGTTGGTTGAGGGTCGCCACTTTCCTGGCGCTTCCAGCCTGTCCCGCACACTAGCAGAGTATGCCTCTGCAGCCAGGAGCACTCAGACATGAGGCATTACTGGGGATATCTGGATGGGATGGTAGTGTGGAAAGATGCAGATGCTGATGTGACTGGTCTTTATTTTTTGTGGGGCAGGGGGACAAAGAAAGGACAAATCCTGACCTAGGTCCTGCTCCACTGGGAGGGGCCCGGTCACCCTCCGATCTCAGCCTTTCAGAGTGACAAGCAGTGGCAGGGCCTGGCTGCACATAGCTTTATCTCTTGCTAGCACAACTTCCTCCTTTGCTTCCGGATTGGGCTTTGGAGCAGGAGAGGCAGGACCCATCCATTCCTCCAAGTGCCCAGCCTGAGCCTGACCTGGGACAGGACTCTCTCCTCCATATCCAGCCCCACCGGAGCCACCATGAGCAGGTCCCAATCCCCAGGCCCAGGCAAAGCTGCTCTGGGTGAGACCCTCCTGGGCAACATCATCAGCTACTACCAGGAGAGGGCAGGGGAGGGCCAGCTCGATGTCTGCAGGCAAGCAGCCCTTACCCTGCCTGCCCTTACCCACAGGGCCAGATGGCTCCTGGGCAGGAGGGCCCTTCCATGGCTCTGTCTGCCAAAGGAAGTGGCCCTTGCTCTGGGTGGCTGCTGTTGTGGGGATCCCAGCCCTGTCCCAAAAGTCAGCCCTGAGCTGGTGCATGCACTAGAGTTCCTGGAGCTGATCTCTGTCAACCTGCTTCTCTTTCCCTGGAGGAAGGAAATCAGGTCCCTAAAGGTAGGCACTGCCACATGTCTGAGCAAGGGGGTTTCAGCCAGGGGTTGGGGCTCTGCCTCTGGGAGAAACAGCATGCCCATCATACCTATTGACTTCAGTCCCATTTCAGTTTAAGAAATTGAGGGCTAAAGAGACAGATGCAACTTATCTATGGTCAACAGCTAGCAAATGGTACAACTGCTCCTAACCACGAGACCAGCGGTCCCCAACCTTTTTGGCACCAGGGGCTAGCTTCGTAGAAGACAATTTTTCCACAGACAGGGTGGAGGGATGGGGGTGGGGGCTGGTTTTGGGATGAAACTCTTCCACCTCAGACCATCAGGCATTAGATTTTCATAAGGAGCATGCAACCTAGATCCCTCTCATGCACAGTTCACAATAGGGTTCCACTCCTATGAGAATCTAATGCCACTGCTGATTGTGACAGGAGGCGGAGATCAAGTCGTAATGCTTGCTTGCTCGCCACTCACCTCCTGCTGTGCGGCCAGGTTCCTAACAGACCATAGACCAGTACTGGTCCAAGGCCTGGGGGCTGGGGACTCCTGCACTGGACTGTACTGCCTCTCCCAGGAAAGATGAACCAAGGAGCTCATAATAAACAAGGGGAGGAGTTGGGCTCTGGAGATCTACCAGAGAGGTTTTGTTTTTTTGTTGGTTTTCATTTTGTTTTGTTTTTGAGACAGAGTCTTGCTCTGTCACCCAGGCTGGAGTACAGTGGCGCGATCTTGGCTCACTGCAACTTCTGCCTCTCAGGATTAAGCGATTCTCCTGCCTCTGCCCCCCGAGTAGCTGGGATTACAGGTGTCCACCAACACACCTGGCTAATTTTTGTATTTTTAGTAGAGGGGTTTCACCATGTTGGCCAGGCTGGTCTCAAACTCCTGACCTGAAGTGATCTGCCTGCCTCGTCCTCCCAAAGTGCTGGGTTTACAGATGTGAACAATCACACTCGGCCCCTACTAGAGAGTTTTAATTTCTTCCTGCTCCAGGACCTGACTGCTAGGCTGGGAGCTGGGATACCTAGAGCCTTACCCCAGCTCAGTCACTCTCTTTTTGTGTTTTTTTGTTTTTTGAGATGGAGTCTTGCTCTGTGGCCCAGGCTGGAGAGCAGTGGTGCAATCTGTGCTTACTGCAACCTCCACCTCCTGGGTTCAAGCAATTCTCCTGCCTCAGCCTCCCAAGTAGCTGGGATTACAGGCACCTACCACCATGCCCGGCTAATTTTTTGGTATCTTTAGTAGAGAGGGGTTTCACCATGTTGGCTAGGCTGGTCTCGAACTCCTGACCTCAGGTGATCCACCCTCCTTGGCCTCCCAAAGTGCTGGGATTACAGGCGTGAGCCACCACACCCAGCCACTTTCTGTGTGTCTTTGGACAGATCCTGCTTTGTCTTTGAGCCTCAGTGTACCCCTGATCATGGGCCAGGCTTTCCTTTGGCCAAATGCCCTCATCCACATGCTTCTCAGGAGCCCCTCGTGTCCCTCAGTACCAGCCCTTGGTCCTGCCTGGCCTGGCCCCTCTCAGCCACTCTGCTGAGGCCTGTCCCACTCCTAACAAGCTCCCTTGTCTGTTCTAGATGTACACTGGGAGCTTTACCTACTGGGTGCGATCTGTGCTTTCCAGACACAAACTAGACACCATCCTGGGCAGGCTGGGCTACACGGCCACCTTGGAATCTGAGTTCTCACTGGTTCAGGCCATCAGCAAAGAGGATGTCAAGTAGATGGTATTCGAGATCTTCCTGGCAAGGGTCTCATGTGAAGCCGTTCTCAGAACCGCGGGCATACGGATGCTTGAGCCAGGCACAGAGAAACTCGCTAGGACCCACAGCAGGCACAGCTCAGAGAAAAGGCTGGTGAAGCCCTGCAGCTGCCTCGAGGGGGTCCAGCCAGGCCCAGGTTCCGGGGGACCACAGCAAGGTCCCTCAGAAGGGGTGGGGTCCGAGAGGGCCCTGGCAGAGGGCACTGCTGGCCAGAGATCTCTGCCTATGGCTCTGAGCCCATCTGAGATCTCAACAGCCCCCAACAGCCTCCCCAGTGGCTCTCCAGTCCTCTAGGGCCCCCAGTGCCATGGCAGCACATGCCTGGACAGTGAGGAGGTCCTGCCTTGCTTCAGTGACCCTGTCTTACACTGGATGCCCTGGTTTCCCAAGGACATTTTCCTGAGAAGCCTGAAGGGAAACCAACTCCCAGGCCCAGCCCTGGCCCCTGGCCCTTCATCGGGTGAGGTGGTCACCGCCTCAGGGTGCAGCAGGGGGCAGCCCCTGGTCTCGGATGCAGTTCCTGAGAGCAAAGAAGTCACCATTCTCAGCCAGCTCTGCCTGACACCAGATCCCCAATCTCCAGGGCAGCGCTTAGACCGGAAGCCAGAAGCATAGCTGGAGCTGGCCAGCCCCAGAATAGACGCCGCACCTCCCAGCACCTCTTCCGAGAGGAATGAGCTCTGTGAGTGCTCCCTCACCTTCCTGGTCCCTCAACTCCTGCAGGCCATCCTAGAGGCATCCCGCGCCCTGAGGTGGAGGAAGATGGACAACTAGGGCCTCTTGTGGGGCCAGAGCCAACTGGTGATGATGGCAGCCCAGAAAGTGGAGTCACTCCATTCTGGAGGTCTACTCAGGCTCCCCTGCATGGATGAGAGCCCCCCAGCACCCACTATACCCCCCAGTGGGGGCTGGTGGCACCAGTCCCCACCCAAAGACACCATCCCAGCAATAGCTGAGGGAGTGATCTCTCACTGGTACAGGGCAGGCACCCTGAATAAGCAAATAGCTCTCACTGTGATGTACACCAGGAGGTGACTGCTAGAGAGGTACTAGACCTGGGATCACAGCACAGGAGGAGAAGCAGGGCATGGGGGAAGAGTGGGCAAACCTATGGCTTGCTTGTGAGGCATAGGAGCCAATCTGCTAACCCCAAAAGGTCTCAAATTCCAGCCCTGCCATCGATGGCTTGTGTGACCTTGGGCAACTCACTCTACCTCTCTGAGCCTCGTTTTCCTCATGTGTAAAGTGACTATGGTCAGACCTCCTTCCCAGGAGGCTGGGAAGAGTTAGTGAGGTGAGGTGTGCTCAGTGCCCATCAGAGACCGACCCAGAGAAGGGCCCCTCCCTTTAGGCTTTCTGTCCCCTTCATGTCCCAGCTCAGTTGTGTGACCCTGGGTAAGTCATCCTGCAGCTCTGAGTAGCCGCTTCCCTCAGCAGCCTTCAGACCCATTTCACCTGTCACAGTGCAAATAAAGAGGGCAGAGATGTGTAGACAACTGGATGTGTAGTACACCATTAATCCATCTAGGATCCACTACTGGCCTCCCTTTTCTTTCGGCTAATTTGTTGGGAGCTCAGGGTCAACTCTCATGCCTGCTCTCCATCCAGGAGTGGGGGCACCCCCTCTACCTGCCATCTCCTGCCCCTTTATGTACACATATACATGCACATGTGCACACAAGTAGGTACACTCAGGCATGGCACATGCACATACACACGCCCTTGGTCATTCCTCATTGGGATCCCAACAGAGGGCATCCTCCTCTAACCAGGGGCTTCTCTATGTGGTGGCAGGTGTCACTAACCCAGGGACGGCCTCTAGGCTTCGCATCTGTGAAATGGGAAAAATTAAATAGATGAAGGTCCCTTCGGGGTGCAAAGCAGGTGCTTAATAATTGTTGGTACCTGCCTTTGCTCTCCCTGAAACTGAGCATATAACCACACCACTTTCAGTCCTTAAGATCAAGGGGGGCCTCAGGCTGGAAGGATTTTAAAAGCTTTGGCTCCACCTGCATCCAAGTCAGACAGCAGTCCACTAAGACAGCCCCTACACAGGCTTTCTGAGACACAAATCAGGAAGCAGTATGCACTGGGCAGCACAGGGCATGCTGGTTATCACCCACTCATCCATCCAACCATCCATCCCTCCCTGCCTCCCACCTCCCTCCTGCCCTTGATCCTTCCTTCCTTCCTTCCCTCCATCCAACCATCCATCCATCCATCCATCCATCCATCCACCCATCCTAATCACTTAGCACAGCATCTGGCAGCCCACAGCCAAGCTGGAGAGCTGTCAGGGTGTAGAGCATTATTGGGAAAGTGAGGGAGCCACACTCCAGCCACAAGCTTTCATCAGGAACATCAAAAACAAGTGGGGCCAGGTGCGGTGGCTCATACCTATAATCCCAGCACTTTGGGAGGCCAAGATGGGAGGATCACTTGAGCCCAGGAGTTTGAGACCAGCCTGGGCAACATAGCAAGACCTTGTCTCTATAAAAAAAAAAATTAGGAGGTGGAGCCAAGATGACCGAATAGGAACAGCTCCAGTCTACAGCTCCCAGTGTGAGTGACGCAGAAGACGGGTGATTTCTGCATTTCCAACTCAGGTACCAGGTTCATCTCACTGGGGACTGTCGGAAAGTGGGTACAGGACAGTGGGTGCAGTGCACCGAGCGTGAGCCGAAGCAGGGCAAGGCATCGCCTCACGCAGGAAGCGCAAGGGGTCAGGGAATTCCCTTTCCTAGCCAAAGAAAGGGGTGACAGACAGCACCTAGAAAATTGGGTCACTCCCACCCTAATACTGCGCTTTGCCAATGGTCTTAGCAAATGGCGCACCAGGAGATTATATCCCGCGCCTGGCTCAGAGGGTCCTACGCCCACAGAGCCTAGCTCATTGCTAGCACAGCAGTCTGAGATCCAACTGCAAGGTGGCAGCGAGGCTGGGGGAGGGGCGCCCGCCATTGCCAAGGCTTGAGTAGGTAAACAAAGCACCCGGGAAGCTCGAACTGGGTGAAGCCCACCACAGCTCAAGGAAGCCTGCCTGCCTCTGTAGATTCCACCTCTGGGGGCAGGGCACAGCCAAACAAAAGGCAGCAGAATCCTCTGCAGACTTAAATGTCCCTGTCTGACAGCTTTGAAGAGAGTAGTGGTTCTCCCAGCATGCAGCTGGAGATCTGAGAATGGACAGACTGCTGCCTCAAGTGGGTCCCTGACCCCCGAGTAGCCTAACTGGGAGGCACCCCCCAGTAGGGGCAGACTGACACCTCACACAGCCGGGTACTCCTCTGAGACAAAACTTCCAGAGGAACGATCAGGCAGCAACATTTGCTGTTCACGAAAATCCACTGTCCTGCAGCCTCCGCTGCTGATACCCAGGCAAACAGGGTCTGGAGTGGACCTCCGGCAAACTCCAACAGACCTGCAGCTGAGGGTCCTGACTGTTAGAAGGAAAACTAACAAACAGAAAGGACATCCACACCAAAACTCCATCTGTACGTCACCATCATCAAAGACCAAAGGTAGATAAAACCACAAAGATGGGGAAAAAACAGAGCAGAAAAACTGGATACTAAAAATCAGAGCGCCTCTCCTCCTCCAAAGGAACACAGCTCCTCACCATCAACAGAAGAAAGCTGGATGGAGAATGGCTTTGACAAGTTATGAGGAGAAGGCTTCAGATGATCAAACTACTCCAAGCTAAAGGAGGAAGTCCAAACCCATGGCAAAGAAGTTAAAAACCTTGAAAAAAAATTAGACGAATGGCTAACTAGAATAACCAATGCAGGGAAGTCCTTTAAGGACCTGATGGAGCTGAAAACCAAGGCACGAGAACTACGTGACGAATGCACAAGCCTCAGTAGCCGATTCGATTAACTGGAAGAAAGGGTATCAATGATGGAAGATCAAGTGAATGAAATGAAGCGAGAAGTTTAGAGAAAAAAGAATAAAAAGAAACGAACACAGCCTCCAAGAAATATGGGACAATGTGAAAAGACCAAATCTATGTCTGATTGGTGTACCTGACAGTGACGGGGAGAATGGAACCAAGTTGGAAAACACTCCGCAGGATATTATCCAGGAGAACTTCCCCAACCTAGCAAGGCAGGCCAACATTCAAATTCAGGAAATACAGAGAATGCCACAAAGATACTCCTCGAGAAGAGCAACTCCAAGACACATAATTGTCAGATTCACCAAAGTTGAAATGAAGGAAAAAATGTTAAGGGCAGCCAGAGAGAAAGGTCGGGTTACCCGCAAAGGGAAGCCCATCAGACTAACAGCTGCTCTCTCGGCAGAAACTCTACAAGCCAGAAGAGAGTGGGGGCCAATATTCAACATTCTTAGAGAAAAGAATTTTCAACCCAGAATTTCATATCCAGCCAAACTAGGCTTCATAAGTGAAGGAGAAATAAAATATTTTACAGACAAGCAAATGCTGAGAGATTTTGTCACCACCAGGCCTGCCCTAAAAGAGCTCCTGAAGGAAGCACTAAACATGGAAAGGAACAACCAGTACCAGCCACTGCAAAAACATGCCAAATTGTAAAGACCATCGAGGCTAGGAAGAGACTGCATCAACTAATGAGCAAAATAACCAGCTAACATCATAATGACAGGATCAAATTCACACACAACAATATTAACCTTAAATGTAAATGGGCTAAATGCTCCAATTAAAAGACACAGACTGGCAAATTGGATAAAGAGTCAAGACCCATCAGTGTGCTATATCCAGGAGACCCATCTCACATGCAGAGACACACACAGGCTCAAAATAAAGGGATGGAGGAAGATCTATGAAGCAAATGGAAAACGAAAAAAGGCAGGGGTTGCAATGCTAGTCTCTGATAAAACAGACTTTAAACCAACAAAGATCAAAAGAGACAAAGAAGGCCATTACATAATGGTAAAGGGATCAATTCAACAAGAAGAGCTAACTATCCTAAATATATATGCACCCAATACAGGAGCCCCCGAGATTCATAAAGCGAGCCCTTAGAGACCTACAACCCCCCACACCATACTAATGGGAGACTTTAACAACCCACTGTCAACATTAGACAGATCAACGAGACAGAAAGTTAACAAAGATATCCAGGAATTGAACTCAGCTCTGCACCAAGCAGACCTAATAGACATCTACAGAACTCTCCACCCCAAACCAAGAGAATATATATTCTTTTCAGCACCACACCTATTCCAAAATTGACCACATAGTTGGAAGTAAAGCACTCCTCAGCAAATGTAAAAGAGCAGAAATGATAACAAACTATCTCTCAGACCACAGTGCAATCAAACTAGAACTCAGCATTAAGAGACTCACTCAAAACCGCTCAACTACATGGAAACTGAACAACCTGCTCCTGAATGACTACTGGGTACATAACGAAATGAAGGCAGAAATAAAGATGTTCTTTGAAACCAACGAGAACAAAGACACAACATACCAGAATCTCTGGGACACATTCAAAGCAGTGTGTAGGGGGAAATTTATAGCACTAAATGCCCACAAGAGATAGCAGGAAAGATCTAAAATTGACACCCTAACATCACAATTAAAAGAACTAGAGAAGCAAGAGCAAACACATTCAAAAGCTAGCAGAAGGCAAGAAATAACTAAGATCAGAGCAGAACTGAAGGAGATAGAAACACAAAAAACCCTTCAAAAAATCAATGAATCCAGGAGCTGGTTTTTTGAAAAGATCAACAAAATTGATAGACTGCTAGCAAGACTAATAAAGAAGAAAAGAGAGAAGAATCAAATAGACACAATAAAAAATGATAAGGGGGATATCACCACCAATCCCACAGAAATGCAAACTACCAACAGAGAATACTATAAACACCTCTACGCAAATAAACTAGAAAATCTAGAAGAAATGGATAAATTCCTCGACACATACACCCTCCCAAGACTAAACCAGGAAGAAGTTGAATCCCTGAAGAGACCAATAACAGGCTCTGAAATTGAAGCAATAATTAATAGCTTACCAACCAAAAAAAGTCCAGGACCAGATGGATTCACAGCCAAATTCTACCAGAGGTACAAGGAGGAGCTGGTACCATTCCTTCTGAAACTATTCCAATCTATAGAAAAAGAGGGAATCCTCCCTAACTCATTTTATGAGGCCAGCATCATCCTGATACCAAAACCTGGCAGAGACCCAACAAAAAAAGAGAATTTTAGGCCAATATCCCTGATGAACATCGATGCAAAAATCCTCAATAAAATACTGGCAAACCGAATCGAGCAGCACATCAAAAAGCTTATCCACCACGATCAAGTGGGCTTCATCCCTGGGATGCAAGGCTGGTTCAACATATGCAAATCAATAAACGTAATCCAGCATATAAACAGAACCAACGACAAAAACCATACGATTATCTCAATAGATGCAGAAAAGGCCTTTGACAAAATTCAACAACCCTTCATGCTAAAAACTCTCAATAAATTAGGTATTGATGGGATGTATCTCAAAATAATAAGAGCTATCTATGACAAACCCACAGCCAATATCATACTGAATGGGCAAAAACTGGAAGCATTCCGTTTGAAAACTGGCACAACACAGGGATGCCCTCTCTCACCACTCCTATTCAACATAGTGGTGGAAGTTCTGGCCAGGGCAATCAGGCAGGAGAAGGAAATAAAGGGTATTCAATTAGGAAAACAGGAAGTCAAATTGTCCCTGTTTGCAGATGACATGACTGTATATGTAGAAAACCCCATCGTCTCAGGCCAAAATCTCCTTAAGCTGATAGGCAACTTCAGCAAAGTCTCAGGATGCAAAGTCTCAGGATACAAAATCAAAGTGCAAAAATCACAAGCATTCTTATACACCAATAACAGACAAAAAGAGAGCCAAATCATGAGTTAACTCCCATTCACAATTGCTTCAAAGAGAATAAAATACCTAGGAATCCAACTTACAAGGGACATGAAGGACTTCTTCAAGGAGAACTACAGACCACTGCTCAATGAAATAAAAGAGGATAAAATAAATGGAAGAACATTCCATGCTCATGGGTAGGAAGAACCAATATCATGAAAATGGCCATACTGCCCAAGGTAATTTATAGATTCAATGCCATCCCCATGAAGCTACCAATGACTTTCTTCACAGAATTGGAAAAAACTACTTTAAAGTTCCTATGGAACCAAAAAAGAGCCCACATTGCCAAGTCAATCCTAAGCCAAAAGAACAAAGCTGAAGGTATCACGTTACCTGACTTCAAACTATACTACAAGGCTACAGTAACCAAAACAGCATGGTACTGGTACCAAAACAGAGATATAGACCAACGGAACAGAACAGAGCCCTCAGAAATATTGCCGCATATCTACAACCATCTGATCTTTGACAAACCTGACAAAAACAGGAAATGGGGAAAGGATTCCCTATTTAATAAATGGTGCTGGGAAAACTGGCTAGCCATATGTAGAAAGCTGAAACTGGATCCCTTCCTTACACCTTATATAAAAATTAATTCAAGATGGATTAAAGACTTAAATGTTAGACCTAAAACCATAAAAACACTAGAAGAAAACCTAGGCAATACCATTCAGGACACAGGCATGGGCAAGGACTTCATGTCTAAAACACCAAAAGCAATGGCAACAAAAGCCAAAATTGACAAATGGGATCTAATTAAACTAAAGAGCTTCTGCACAGCAAAAGAAACTACCATCAGAGTGAAAAGGCAACCCACAGAATGGGAGAAAATTTTTGCAATCTACTCATCTGACAAAGGGCTAATATCCAGAATCTATAATGAACTCAAACAAATTTACAAGAAAAAAAACAAACAACCCCATCAAAAAGTGGGCAAAGGATATGAACAGACACTTCTCAAAAGAAGACATTTACGCAGCCAAAAGACACATGAAAAAATGTTCATCATCACTAGCCATCAGAGAAATGCAAATCAAAACCACAATGAGATACCATCTCACACCAGTTAGAATGGCGATCATTAAAAAGTCAGGAAATAACAGGTGCTGGAGAGGATGTGGAGAAATAGGAACACTCTTACACTGTTGGTGGGACTGTAAACTAGTTCAACCATTGTGGAAGTCAGTGTGGCGATTCCTCAGGGATCTAGAACTAGAAATACCATTTGACCCAGCAATCCCATTACTGGATATATACCCAAAGGATTATAAATCATGCTGCTATAAAGACACATGCACACGTATGTTTACTGCAGCATTATTCACAATAGCAAAGACTTGGAACCAAGCCAAATGTCCAACAATGATAGACTGGATTAAGAAAATGTGGCACATATACACCATGGAATACTATGCTGCCATAAAAAATGAAGAGTTCATGTCCTTTGTAGGGACATGGATGAAGCTGGAAACGATCATTCTCAGCAAACTATCGCAAGGACAAAAAACCAAACACCGCATATTCTCACTCATAGGTGGGAATTGAACAATGAGAACACATGGACATAGGAAGGGGAACATCACACACCGGGGCCTGTTGTGGGGTGGGGGGAGGGGGGAGGGGTAGCATTAGGAGATATACCTAATGTTAAATGATGAGTTAATGGGTGCAGGACACCAAGATGGCACATGTATACATATGTAACTAACCTGCACGTTGTGCACATGTACTCTAAAACTTAAAGTATAATTTAAAAAAAAATTAAAATTAGCCGGCCATGTAGTCCCAGCTACTCAGGAGGCTGAGATGAGAGGACGGATTGAGCCCAGGAGCTCAAGGCTGCAGTAAGCCATGATTACACCACTGCACTCCAGCCTGGGTGACAGAGTGAGACCCTGTCTCTTAAAATAAATAAATGGAAAAAAAAAAAGAACATGCTGATCTGGAGGCAGAACAGGTCAGCAGTCTCAGGGAGAAGGATGAGGCAAGAGGCTGCATCAGCCTGGAACCATGACAGCCACTCCAAGGCATATCCCCCAGGGCACCTGACCTGCAGCAAAGGAACCTGGGAGAGCAACTTAGGCCAAGGATTCCAGGGGCAGGAAAGGTGAGCTAATTATTTTTTTTTATTCATTCTTTTCTGACCATTAACATAATAAGCATGCTTATTCCAACCCAAAACAGAACTTTTGCTCTCTCCACTAAGCCTGCCCCTCCCGCGTTCCCTATCTGGGTAAATGAGTCCACCATCCACTCACTCACACCAATCCAATGCAGACATCACCCTTGAACGACATATATATCTCTCTCCTCTCTCTCTCCTCCTCTCCCCGCTCTCTCTATCACATCCTTCATCCAATTCCTAGCTCCTCTCTTTCACAACAGAGTCTGAATCCAACCCCTTCCCACCTCCTTCCACAGTAACCAAATTCACCATCGTCTCTCACTCACGTCCCTGGAGGCTGCCAGCCTTCTGCAGCCTGTGCTGCACCTGAATGCCAGAGGATTCTGTTAAACCTACATTAGGGCTGTGCATGGTGGCTCATGCCTGTAATTCCAGCACTTTGGAAAGCTGAGGTGGGAGGACTGCTTGAGTCCAAGAGTTTGAGACCAGCCTGGGCAACATAGAAAGACCCCGTCTCTATATATTTAAAAAATAAAATAAAATAAAAAATGTTAAAAAAAAAAAAAACACCTACATTTGATCATGATTCTCATGTGTTCAGTTCCCTCCAGGGGTGCCTGAGGCCATATCAAGTCCCAGGCTCAGCCCCTCACTTTCCCTCTGAACTCATCTCAGGTCCCTTCCCCATTGTCCACTGTAGCCAAAGCCACCCTGGCTTCTGCAAGGTTCTGGAACATGCTGAGCCTGGCCCTATTCCCAGCCTCTGCAGACTGTTCCCTCTGCTCTGTCTCCCTACCCCACCCTGCCATGTTCTCTTCCTTGTTATTCACATCTCCCCTTAAATGTCACCTTCTCAGAGAGGCCCCCTCTAACCAACCATCTATCACATCAGCTTAATTTTCTGCACAAAGATTTTAATTCATGTATTCATTTTCCATTTCCCCCCATTAGAAGATAAGCTCCATGAGAGATAAACTTCATCTTGTCTCATTCACCGTTGTTTCCAAGGATCCATCATATTAAACCATCAAATGAGTAGAAAACTTAGAAAGTACAGATGAATATGAAAACGAAAGCAAACCTTACCATCATTTCCACCATTCAGAGATACCCAATGTCACCACATTCCTGCAATTCCTCCCAGTCTTTTTTCTATATACGCATATATTAAACATTTGGGATTGTAATATTTACAGTGTTGTGCTCTGCCTTTATTTCCCATGAAGGGCATTATTCTAACTAATTTTAGACGGAAAGAAAAGTTGCAAAATAGTACAAAGAACTCCTTTCCACTCCTGGCCCTGCTTCTCCTGAAGTTGACATCTTATGTAACCACAGTATAATGATCAAGAACAGGAAATTAATATTGATACAATGTTATTAACTATACTACAAACCTTATTTAAGTTTCCCCAGTGGTCCATTAATATCCTTTCTCTATTCCAGGAGCATATACAGGATCCCACATTGCACTGAAGTTGACATCTTATGTAACCATAATATAATGATCAAGAACAGGAAATTAATATTGATACAATGTTATTAACTATACTACAAACATTATTTAAGTTTCCTAGTGTTCTATTAATATCCTTTCTCTATTCCAGGAGCCTATCCAGGATCCCACATTGCATTTGTATATTTTCCTTTGTCTCCTCCAGTCTGTAATAGTTCTTCAGTTTTTTCCTTGTCTAACATGACCTTGATGCTTTTAAAGAGTTTTTTACAATCAGTTATTTTGTTGAATGTCCCTCCATGTGGGTTTGTCTGGTGCTTTATTACTGGAGTCAAGTATGCATTTCTGGCAAGGATACCACACCAAAAAAAAATGATGCTGCCAGGCATGATGGCTCACACTGTAATCCCAGCACTTTCAGAGGCCAAGGCAGGCAGATCGCTTGAGCTCAGGAGTTCGAGTCCAGCCTGGGCAACAGGACAAAAGCCCTACTCTACAAAAAATACAAAAAATTAGCCAGCCTGGTGGCACGCACCTGTAGTCCCAGCTCCCCGGGAAGCTGAGGAGGATCACCTGAGCCCAGGAGGTCGAGGCTGCAGTGAGCTGTGATTGCGCCACTGCATTCCAGCCTGGGTGACAGAGGGAGACCCTGTCTCAAAAAAAAAAAAAAAAAAAAAAAAAAACTGATGCTGTCCTCAGTGCATCTTTGTAAAGGCTTCATGATGTCACTACATCTCATTACCTTGATCACTTATTAAGCTGGTGTCTATGGGGTTTCCAACTCCACTGTCAAATTAGTTACTTTCTTTCCTTTTTTACTTGATAAGTATATTGGGGGAAATAGAAACTATGCAAATCTTGTTTCTCCTCAAACTTCTGTCTACTAATGTTAATATCAACAGGTAAATCTTGTCTGTGATTATATATATACATACACACACACACACACACACACACACACACACACACATATATATATATATTTTTTTTTTCCTAGACGGAGTCTCGCAGTCTCACTCTGTCGCCCAGGCTGGAGTGCAGTGGCATGATCTCGGCTGACTGCAAGCTCTGCCTCCTGGGTTCACGCCATTCTCCTGCCTCAGCCTCCAGAGTAGCTGGGACTACAGGCGCCCGCCACCATGCCCAGCTAATTGTTTGTATTTTTAGTAGAGACGGGGTTTCACCATGTTAGCCAGGATGGTTTCGATCTCCTGACCTTGTGATCCGCCTGCCTCGGCCTCCCAAAATGCTGGGATTACAGGCGTGAGCCACTGCGCCCGGCCTGTCTGTGATTTTTTAACTGTGGTGTTTGTGTAATCGTAAGTCTCTGTTTTCCTCTTGCCTTTTATGTGTATTAACTGGAAATCTATCATAAGGAAGCACTCCCTTTCTTCCCTATTTACTTATTTCTTCAACTGTTTATATCAGCATGGATTCGTGGATATTTATTTTAGTCTATGTGTTAGAATCCAATACTATCATAATTTATTTTGTTCCTCAAACTGTTCCAGCTTTGGCCATTAGGAACTTCAGGCAAGCTCCTCAATTCCCTTGACATAGCTCCATCATCCCCCCACACCCCTGCACCCTTTCTAGCACCACAAGATATTCCAGACTCATCTTGTCCTTCCCCTGTGGCATCCCTGGAATCAACCACATCTCCTAGGAGCCCTAGTTCCTTTTACAGGACAATGATGTTTAGAGACCAAGAACTGGGTACCGGGTGTGCTCACTGTTACTGGGTGCCATTGCTTCTAGACCCACTCAGGACAGAGCTACGAAACACAGGTATGTATACTAAGCACATATAAACACATATACACACACACATATCTATATTTCTGTATCCATCTATATATAATTTTATTTATTATTTATTTAGAGATAGGGTTTTCCTTTGTTACCCAGGCTGGAGTGCAGTGGTACAACCACAGCTCTCTTCAGCCTTGAACTCCTGGACTCAATCTATTCTCACACCTCAGCCTCCCAAGTAGCTGGGACTACAAGTGCACACCATCACACCTGGCTAATTTTTGTATTTTCTGTAGAGATGGGGTTTTGCCACATTGCCCAGGCTGATCTCTAACTCCTGGGCTCAAGCTATTCACCTGCCTTGGCCTCCCGAAGTGCTGGGATTACAAGAGTGAGCCACCAGAGCCTAAAATTTTAAAATCTTGAGTTTAGACTGACACCTCCTACTCTAACCCAGCACCACAGGGTTTATTCTAGACCCCTATTATTTGTAACCTCTTTCACTAACAGTAAGAAATCCAGCCCTCATAGTCTACAATCTATTTACTTGTTTGTTCAACTTTAGTATACATAGTTTCAGAATCACTAACCTATACTCCTGTGAGAAACACTTTTTTTTGCCCATTGCAACCTCTGCCTCCTGGGTTCAAGCAATTCTCAGCCTTCCGACATAGCTGGGATTCCAGGCGTGCACCACCACGCCCAGCTAATTTTTGTATTTTTAGTAGAGACAGGGTTTCACCATGTTGGCCAGGCTGGTCTCTAACTCCTGACCTCAGGTGATCTGCCCACCCTGGCCTCCCAGTGCTGGGATTACAGGTGTGAGCCACCACGCATGGTCAAGAAACATTTTTAATAACTATACAACTTTTATGTACAGAAATTTTTGCCTTTACTCTTACCATATCCAGTAAAGATACTGTTTTCCACAGTTACTTGTTAGTTCTGTTCTTTCCTGCCCCCTTCAGTATGGTTATGTTACTCACCTGTGGTATGGTGGAGTTCATCTGTAATTTTGTTTTCTGTTTTCCCTACATCCTGGTTGCTCTTATTTATTTTGGCAGTATGTGAAGGGTATGTGAAACATTGCTACGTCACAGTATGTAACAGTCACAGTTATAGAAAAAGACATTTCAGGCTGGGCGCAGTGGTTCACTAATCCCAGTACTTTGGGAGACCAAGGTGGGCATATCACTTGAGCGCAGCCAGGCCAACCTGGGGAAACCCCGTCTCTACTAAAAGTACAAAAATTAGCCAGGCGTAGTGGCACACACCTGTAATCCCAGCTACTCAGGAGGCTGAGGCACAAGAATCACTTGAGCCCGGAAGGTGGAGGTTGCAGTGAGCCAAGATCACACCACTGCACTCCAGCCTGGGCAACAGGGTGAGACCCTGTCTCAAAAAAAATAAATAAATAAAATAAAAAGATATTTCAGAGAAGTGTCATTCCCTTCTCATCCCTGTAGCCCAGTCTCATCCTTTCCTTCTTTCTAGCCTTTTCCCACCAACCTATTATGTCTCTGGGCGTCCTTCCTTATTTCCTTTGCATCTGTGTATTTTCTTCTATCACTTTTCTTTTTATTTTTCAAGATGGAGTTTCATTCTTGCTGCCCAGACTGGAGTGCAATGGTGCAGTCTTGGCTCACTGCAGCCTCCAGCTCCTGGGTTCAAGTGATTCTCTTGCCTCAGCCTCTCAAGTAATTGGGATTACAGGTGCCCACCACCACGCCTAGCTGACTTTTTTGTATTTTTGGTAGAGGTGGGGTTCCACCATGTTGCAGGCTGGTCTCGAACTCCTGACCTCAGGTGATCCACCCACCTCCCAAAGTGCTGGGATTACAGGCGTGAGCTACCGCACCTGGCCTCTCTTCTTTCTAATATAAAGGGTAGCACACTATAGACACTCGTTTGGGCATTGCTTTTTTCACATAACTTTATGTCCTAGACATTACTTCATATCTATTCAGAGAGATCTTCCTCATTCTTCTATACAGCTGCATAGTACTCCACCATGTGAATGGAAAATGGTTTATTTGACCACTCTCTTATGTATGCATCTTTAGATTGTTTCCAATATTTTGTAATGATTAACCATCTCCCAGGACACCTGTGTTCCACAGAACCTAGTCTGGTAAACAACAGTCTTAAAGAAAAAAAAGAAGAGACACAGAAAGAAATTCAAGACAGCTTCTGTGGACAGCAGTAAATGGCAATACCCATTCTGGATTCCACGACACAGGCTTTCTCTTAGCTTCTGTTTAATGATAGCTCTTGCCAAGTTCACCATCTTATGTAAACTAGAGGAACACGAAATTCACTCTAGCCTTAGGAAAGCTGAGGGGATGGGATTATTAGGAAAAGAAAGTGTGTGCCAGTAACCCTGAGGCCTTCAGTGAGTAATCCTGGCCAAGCCCAGAGCAACCAGGGATGTATTATTGCTATTCCATTCTGAACAATGGATGACTGACATTTGCAAGAGCTTGTCAATTATTTTAATAACTAACTCTTCAAGGTGGAGAGGGCCAAGGAGATGGGTGTTCCTCATTCCACACACATGTGAACACTTGAGGGAGCTCCCCACCCCAGGGCTCTAGGAAAAAACAAGTGATTCAGATTCCATAGCACCCTGTGGGTAGACAGGTTTCAGGACCACCTTTTACCTGCTCTGAGGTTTAAATGGCACCACCGTCCCTCGGGTCTAATGGTGCAAGTCTGCAGGAAGATTGTTCTGACTGATATATTCCCCAGGCAGGGGGACACTTCTCATCTAGGTGAAGGGCTCCTATGGAAATGAAAGGGGCAGAAAGAGAAAGTGAAAAGTAAAAACAAGCTGGGTAATGTTTCCAGAGGTCCACATTCACTCGTTTGTAAATTCGGTCACTCATGTCATTGGAACAAGGATGAGGTGGTTTCATTCCTCACAGTTAGGCCTCGCAAGGGACATTACGGTACGGGATGGGAATGGTGAGGGTGAAGATGAGGGTAGGATGACGTGGGGGCAGAGGGGAGAGGGAGGTGAGGACCAAAGGACCCCACAGCGCTGATGCCAGGTCATGTGACCCGGTCTGTGGGTGGGCACTGCCCTCTTGCCTTTCCCCCACCTCCCAGGGCCTCTAGCAAAGCCTTGTAGGAACCTTCCAGCTTATCTTAGTTATGCCTTGGAAAGGGACATTATCAGCATCTGGATTAAAGAGTGGATGGGGAGCAGTGGGCTCTGATGCCAACCGTGGCCAGAGCAGGAGCTCCAGCTGCCATCCTGGACAGTCAGGCCCCGGGGGAAGGAAGCCAGGAGCCAAGAGGTGGACCCAAAAGAGAAAGGTGGGAAAAGCCTGGGACCCCGATGGCCACTAAGCCACCACAAAGCCCTGGACCACCCCGCTACACACTTCTTTTATGTAAAAGGTAAATATATTTCTATCTAGTTTCCAAAAAAAAACAGGTACATAAGATTTTTTTAAATGGTTATAATCATATATTTTACATGTACAGTCAAAAAGCTTAAATAAAAGCTGAAATAAATGCTAATTGAAAGAAAATGTATATGATGTGCAACAAAAAAGTCAGCGAGAGGTAGAGCAGCTGAGCAGCTCTGGGGTGTACTGACTTTATGTCCCCATGGAACTCCAGTCTCACAGCAACGATGAGGTGAGCCCAACACATCTGGAATGTCACTGCCCTGGGTGGCCCCTCTGGCTCTACAGGGATGCCAGCCCCTGCCATGCCCCTCCCAGCCATGACCCCCTAGTGCTCTAAGGACAAGGCCCTGTTGTGCCCATGTGCCATCTGCCCTTCTCCTGCCCTGGTCCACAATGTCTATGACTGCTCTGTGACCCCTGCCCCCACCAGCTCTGCCTGCCGCAGGGGAACAGCAGTCCTTGTGCAAGCTGGCTTCAGCCGTTTCAGGTGCGGTCTCTAGGCTAGGAGGTTTCTGCGACCCGCCCTGGCCACTGCTGATGCGCCCAGCCTCCTCCCCAAGGTGGAAGGCAGGGAGGACAGCAGGCTCTTCTTAGACCCATACACTCCACGTTAGGAAACACGGAGTCTGAAAAATAAAAACACGTCACTCTACTGGCAAAAGGAGCTGGCAGAAGCTAAAATCATTGGCCTAGGAAGCACTTCAAAATCAACAACAGGGCTTAGGTGAAGGAGTAATTGGGTATCACAGAGCAAGAGAAAAATCATGGGTACATGTTCTCGGGACCTCTTGAGATTGTGCCTTAGGCAAAAAAAAAAAAAAAAAAAGAGAGAGAGAAATCACATTTCCCCCAAAATGCATGCGCAAAATGAGCCGAGAGGAAATATTGGACTGTTCATTTACAAATTCTCAAAGACAGACCCCACATGTCAAGATTCCTGGTAACAAAGGTTCTGCCTTCCCCAGTTTTCCAGCTCATTAGCAGCACGTGGGCTACAGGTGCTGCTAGACACAGCTCCCGCCTGGCTGCTGCCTCTCATCCTGCCAATGGCACAAGAACTGGTCCAAACAGGAAGAACCAGGAGTTGGAGTCCTTGACTTCCTAACTCTCTGGGACTGGCCCAGCAGGGGCACTTGGCACCTCTGCAGAGTCGGAGCATCGCATGCACAGGTACCCACACTCACAGGGGCCTGGGAGTGGCCTTGCTACCTCTATTTACAGCCAATGGCTGCTCTGAGAGGCTGTGGCCTGTTTCTCCAGAGTTGAGCCTTAATCCTTTCCAGGGTTTGCATCTAGTCTTCTTGAAGCTCTCTCTGCCCACCTCCAAAGCTTCAGGACCAGCAATGCTTCCAGAGCCTTTATTTGCAAATCCCAACTTTCCAGACTATCCCCAAAGGGAATGTTCTTTCTTTCTCTTGTTTTCTGCTTGATCCAAGGGACAGCCTCGCCTTCAATGCAGTTCCAGCTGAGTGAAGCTAAGGTATTTTCTGAACCAACAAAGATGATTTCAGGCTCTATGGCTCGAGGCATTTCCCTGGATGAAATAACATTTCAAAAAGACTTAAGGCCACTTGTGTCTCTCTCTTGGGCCACAGACTTTCAGTAATTCCAAGAGCAAAGCTCCTTATACAAGGACACAGACAGTACGGGAGCCTTGGAAGCCAGGGCTGGCTGCCCCTTGCCCCAGCTTGGCTCTGGGCAAACCAGCCAGGCACCAAAAGCGACTTCCCTGACATGGAGTTGGCAGCAGTTCAAGCAGGACCTTCATCACCAAGGAGACGGAGCACCCTTCAGGAGCCAGCGTGTGAATCTCAAGGTCCACATGAAGACGTGGTAGATGGGGCTGCAGCGGCCTCCGGCAGGGAAACCACTGAACACCGGGCTCCAGCCAAATGCAGCATAATTTTGTGGAAGTCTAGAAATGCTGACTGTCCTTGGGAACTGCTCAATATTGGGAAAATGTTATCCCACACAGAGAGCTCCGCACACTGCCAGCTCTCCCCAAAGAGACATGAGAGCCTCCAACCAGAAGAGGCAGGGCAGTGGGGAACAGCTCTCAGGAGGAGGCAGCCCAGGGCAAGGGAAAGTTGCGGAGTCGGCTGAAAGTCTGAATGGTGCCAGCTCCACTGCACACGGGCTGTGTGACCTCTGGGGAGCCCCTCAACCTTTCTGAGCTTCAAATTCCTCACCTGGGATATAAGACTCCTACCTCGGCCTCCTAATGAAGGCTGAGACGATTGGTACACAGCTCCAGCGTGGTGTCAGGCACACAACAGGTGCTCTCCCTAAGGGCTTCATGAGAACAACTCAGCAGCACAAAGCCACTGGGAGAGGCAGCGGGGGAATGTGAGGCTGCGAACAGCAAAGGGCTTGGCAAACCCATTGGTCCCATTTGTCATTTACCCACGAGGGCCAGAGACGCATGACAAAGACACTAGCAAAGGAGATGAGACCATTAGGAAAATCAAGCTGGCCAGACACAAAGCCCTCCTGGGAGCAAGTTTTTCCAGATTGCTCCCAATAGCTAACTTGGCAGCAGCAGGCATTTTTCAGACATGAGCCATAGACCTTTTGTCTCCTATGGGCAACGCTTCCGATTCTCTGGAGTTAATATTCGATCCCGATTTTGTTCAAAGAGTTCTAACATCCTCTCCATGTGGTGGTCAGCCTCAATCACCTGGAAATTAGACACATGGGTCACAGGGCTGCACTGACCTCAGCAGCATCCTCCTTTCACAGCTGGAGACAGACAGATGGAAGCAGGCAGCAGGGGGCAGGGAGGGGCACAGAAGGTTGCAGGCAGATAAAAAGGAAGGTTAGAGCCAAATCACTCTCAGCTCTAGGGCAATCTACATTTCCAATGAGGTTTTCACTTAAGAATGTACCTAGGTATGGTGGCTCATGTCTATTATCCAAGCACTTTGGGAGGCTGAGACCTGAAGATTACACGAGCCCAGGAGTTTGAGACCAGCCTGGGCAACACAGTGAGACTCTGTAAGCTCATGAATGATTTGTTTTTTTCTCTAATCACTTTCTACCCTCCTTTTTTTTTTTTTTCATAATGAGGGAGAAAAATAAGCTGTACTTATTTAAAAATCTACTACAGTAGGCCCGGTGCAGTGGCTCATGCCTGTAATCCCAGAATTTTGGGAGGCTAAGGCAGGCAGATCACTTGAGGCCAGGAGTTTGAGACCAGCCTGGCCAACATGGCAAAATCCCATCTCTACGAAAAATATAAAAAATTAGCCAGGCATGGTGGCATGCGCCTGTAGTCCCAGCTACTCAGAAGGCTGAGGCAAGAGAATCATTTGAACCCAGGAGGCAGAGGTTGCAGCGAGCCGAGATTGCGTCACTGCATTCCAGCCTGGGCAACAGAGCGAGGCTCTGTCTCAAAAACAAACAAACAAAAAACTACTACAGTAATATCTCACTTTCCGGCAACCTCACTGCCTGCAATAGCCATAAGCAGAAGTGTTTGAGCCCAAACAGATGTTCCTATGGCCACGCACAAAAGCTCATGCACAGTCCTGCCTCACATCCCATCAAACAATGTTCCTGTAGCCATTCACAAAAGCTTGCGCACAGCCCTGCCTCACAGCCAACCCCATGTTGTGTATGTAACCATCTTAGGTTCCCTCCAATCAAGACTCAGAGGGACCCCAGACTCCGCATTTCTTGGGAGCATCTGGGCCACTGCACGTTTGTCTGAGTAAAGAAATCTGGAAAGAGCAAACTGGAAAACAAGGAGTTGGGGAAGTGAGGAAATGCTGACGGGGGCAGACACATCAATATCAGTCAAAAATGACACATGGCAGCAAGAGAAAGGAGGGTTACTGTAAAAAGTAAACACGGGAACGCAGAGACATTAGTGGGCAGGGCAGACAGTTCCACACACCTCAGCACTTCCTAAGGGCATCACTGTGTGACAGCCCAGACCAGACACTGACATTCCTTCTGATGACCTGAGTCACCAAACAAAGGTGAAATGAGGCTCTGTGTCATCCACGGAAGAAGGAAGGTCACATCAGAGGAACTACCATCCCAAATGGTGAAAACTGAAACCTGGGTCTAGAGTCTTCGCTGAAGATGCTGGATCAGTGACAACTGCCAGGTGTGATGGCACTGGCACAGACTGCCTTCCCTCGGGTCTGGCCAACTCACTCTGAGACTCAGCCCAGAAACAGGGACTGGGAGAGAGAGGACCAGCCTTCCCACCTTCCTCCTTCCAAGTTGTCAAATTCTAGAGGACTGTGCCCTCCCCTGTCTGCAAGGTGGCTGACATTCCCCGGGTCACTCCTCTTTCTAGAACAGTCTCGTACCCCGTAAGGGAGTCTTACCAGAACAGGGGCTGCCACGGGGAAAAGGCTGCCTTTAATGAGCCACTCCTCATGGAGATGGTGAATTGCTTCCAGGTATTCCTGCCAGGGAAACACAAGCAGTCTGTCGGGAGTGGGCAGAGCAGACCCCACCCACCAAGGGTCTCAAGCAGAGGGGGGCAAAGTAGTCAATGACCAAGGGCAGTGACTCAGACAAAGGAACCCTGCAAGAGCAAACCTGGCTCAGGTGGACAGCGGCAGACGCAGCCACACACTCGGTGGCCAGGCTGAGCAAAACAGCAGAAGTGTCACCAGCCACCCTGCTCTGCTCCACTGGGGGTTCGTGGGCACAAACACTGGCCCTTCCCCTGGCGCCTGAATCAAAGCCAAGGCAAAAGGCAGGACCCACACCTGGCTTCTCCCATTTACTGCCACTTCTGCAGCAGCAGGGCCTCAGTTCCTTCAGGCAGGGGCCCAGCCCTGGGCAGCCTCTAAACCCTCCCCTCTGTCTTGCCACCAAGAGGACTGTGACCCTCACACATTGCCCTTCTACCCCCTCAACAACTCGTAACCTATAGACCCTCCAGACTATAAAGACCACCAACTGCAGAAAGCCTGATGCGGCAGAGCCCAAGGGAAAAGCGGCACAGGCCCTCCCGAGCCATGGGCCCTGCATGCCAGGCAGAGCAGATACTCGTGCTCTCCCAGGCACAGAGTGGGACGGCTCCTCACACGGATTCCACTCGCCATCCCAGAGGCTCGCGTGTCAACTCTGCAGCTGCCTTTTCATCTCCTGCCCAGCTCTCCCTTGGCAACAGGAGCCAGATGTGTCCCATGGACCTGGTCAAACCCTTAAGACAATGGCTTGGATCACGGCTTGGAGGGACCCCAGGCTTGGGGAGCATCTGGGTCACTGCACACAGCTGCTGCGCCCATCACAGCATGGTCCAGCCTGGCCCCATTCCACCACATTCCATCTTCCTAGCATTCTTGTCTCCAAGATTTCAAAGGAGCTGCCCAGAGTAAGGCCTGGGCCTTCATGGCAGGAATGCATCGTGCTGGCACCAGGGAAAAACAAGGCTGAGCGGGGCTTCAGGAGTTGGATAGGCTTCCCAAGGCCTCCAGTCCAGTCTATCCTGAGCTCAGAGCCCCTGACACCCCACTGAATGCTTGTCCAGCCTCTGTCTCCCTCCAGTGGCAGCTTCTCACATGGGACATTCAGTTCAATACTAACTGAGCAACTACTAGGCACCAGGCCCCAAGGCACATGCACAGGACACAGAGGGAATAAGACCCAATCTTAAAAAGCTCACATTAGTGAGGGATAGGGAACAAAGGTATAAACAAATAGTGTCAGTATGCTGTCCTAAGGCCCATGATCACAGAAAGCCAGGGGTTGGTGTGGGGGGGTTACAATGGAAGGAAGGTCAGGGGTGGCTTCCTGGAGGAGGTGACATCTGCGTAACACTTTAAAGACAAAGGAAACGACTGTGCAAAGGCACATTTGCATAACTGCACTGTGTGTGTGGATGTTTGTGTGTGGCTACAACTAGTTCCTTATAGCCAGAGCATAGGAAGTAGGGAACGGAGGACGATAATGCCAGAGAGGCAGTTGGGGCCGGGTCATAAGCCGTATTACAAAGTGGGGACTGCATTCTAGCCAGCAGCAAGGCACTGAAGGGTTCTGGGCTGGGAAATTGCACGAGTGGTGATGAGTATTGGAAATATCAGCCGTGCAGCAGCCTGGAGGCCAGATTTTGAAGGGAGATGTGAGGAGGGAAGGGCCAGGGCGAGATGCACAGCCCGGGCCTATACTGGCGGAGTCCCCATGAGAGTCAGTGTGGCCTGAGCAGAACTCAGAAGGGCATGGCATCTCTCCAGTGGGCAAACACCACTAAGCATAAGCACCGCCTCCGTGCCGGGCACTGTGCTAAGCACTAGAGATGCAGCAGTGCACAAGAGGGCTGGGTCCTGCCCTCCTGGAACTCGCATTCTAGGGAGGACCCAGAGAGCACAAGGCCAGGCAATCTTCAGGAGGCAGAACAGACAAGCCCTGGTGCTGCCAAGATGGGGAGGGGCAGGTGGGGAGGGGAGGGGAACGCCTCCAAGCAGGAGGGTTGCCAAACCGTGAGTCAGCGACCACAGGAAGCCAAGCAGATCTGGACATCCACGTGGGTCTCTGGCCAAACAGGAAGTCAGAGTTCACCCTCTGATATACTTGGTTCCTGTTTCTCTCTCTGCAGACAAGAGCACAATTATCTCATGGGGGTGGGGCCGGGAGAGGAAGCCGGGCTTGGACAGAGGTGGTTTCCCAGTTTGTCTTTAACCAAGTCAAAGAGGCCTCTTACCAGCGGAATGACCTTCTCCTCTTCCCTGCATCTCCTCTTTAACCTCTGGTAACAAGTCTCAGGATTGGTCCGAAGGTAAACTGAGGTTAAAAGAATACGTGGCTCTCAGGACTCTGCTCATGGCTTGGAAGCAAAGCAGGCACACAGGCAAAGGCGGGAGGAAGGTCTGCACAGCTCGAGCAGGAGGCAGGGAGGGCCAGTTCTCGGCTTGACCACTGACCCTCAGCCTCGACTTTCATTCTCTTTCCGTGTCAGCGGCCCCGTGGGGTCGTTTTGAGGCTGAATGGGATTCTGTTCATAGACAGAGCTCAAAACAGGCCTCACACCCAGCAGGTCTCAGTGAATGTTCAGGCTCTGTCCTTCCTGTTTCTTTGCAAACTAGAAAAACCCATCAGATCACAGAGGATTTGGGTCTGAAAGTAGCTAAGCCAGGGAGGGAAGTTTAAAGAACAAAGGCCAGGGTTCTTCTCCATGAGAGACCACAAGTCCTGAATTCTGTCTGCCCTCAGGGAGAAAGCTGAACTCCCACGGGGAAGGAATTGCCGAGGGCAAGTGCCTCACCCACTGCCCCCAAGGGTTGGGGCCCAGCCAAGCACATCCTCAAGGGACCCAGGAGAGAGACCAGAGAGGGAGAAGGGAAGGGTGCATCTCACCTATCAAATCAACGGACACGTCCATGTTCCTCAAGATCCAGTCAAACCATTCTGACAGAACTACATAGTCCACTTCTGGCATCTTCCCACTGCAATGAGAGTTGTAAGGGCTTGTTCACCTAAGAGAAAACTTCTGGGCTATGCAATTCCCCCAAAAGGATCTGGAGACGGCTCTCACTGAAAGGGAGTCACCAAGGGTACCAGGGCACGGTGTGATCCGTGCAATACTGGACATGCAGTGACAAGGACCCTAAGCATCCCCAACCTCCTGCTGCCTGGGAGCGGCTTATGGCACAATGCTGCAAGGGCCATGGCACAGAGTGATGGGAGAATTCACTTGGGATTGGAACTCTAAGCAGAGAAAGGGACTTTAAAGCTTGTACCCTGAGAACAAAGACAGTGCTCAGGTTGGGCAATGAATCAGCAAACCAATTTCATTTCTAGAAATTTATTTTGTGGACCCGGGTGGTGGCTCATGCCTGTAATCCCAGCACTTTGGGAGGGTGAGGTGGGAGGATCGCTTGAGGCCAGAAGTTCAAGACCTGCCTGGGCAACATGGAAAGACCCCATCTCTACAAAAACTACAAAAAAATTAGCTAGGGGAGGTGGCGCATGTCTATGGTCCCAGCTACTCGGGAAACTGAGGCAGGAGGCTCACTTGAGCCCAGGGGTTTAAGGCAGTAGTGGGTCATGATCATGCCACTGCACTCCAGCCTGGGCAACAGAGTGAGACCCCTGACTCAAACAAAACAAAAAATTTATTTTGTGAAAATAATCATGATGCTCACTGCAGCATTGTTTAAACCAATAAACAACTAAATCTTGGTAAATATAACAGAAAATTCACGCAGTAACTGAAGGATTATATTGTAAAATAATATTTAATGGCATGGAGAAATTTCAAATCTAATGTTCGGTGAAAGCAACAGGATCTAAAACTGTGTATACCCCAACCACATTTCCAAAAGTATTCACCAATGCATCTTGGAAAGGCAGGAAAGAAAAATATCAAAATGTAAAAAGTGCTTTTCTCAAGCTGCAGGACTACATGAGATGTTTCTTTTTTTCTTTATAACTTTTTGTATTTTCCAAATTTTAACAACACATTACTTCTCAAATCAGCAGTGGGGGTTGGGGAGCATTATTACATATTTTATTTTTTATTTATTTTATTTATTTTTTTATTTTTTATTTTTTGAGACGGAGTCTCGCTCTGTCGCCCAGGCTGGAGTGCAGTAGTGTGATCTTGGCTCACTGCAAGCTCTGCCACCCAGGTTCATGCCATTCTCCTGCCTCAGCCTCCCGAGTAGCTGGGACTACAGGCACCCGCCACCACGCCTGGCTAATTTTTTGTATTTTTAGTAGAGACGGGGTTTCACCATGTTAGCCAGGATGGTCTATTTTTTATTTTTTTAAGACAGAGTCTCACTCTGTCGCCCAGGCTGGAGTGCAGCGGCGTGATCTCAGCTCACTGCAACCTCCGCCTCCTAGGTTCAAGCGATTCTCCTGCCTCAGCCTCCTGAGTAGCTGGGACTACAGGCGTGCGCCACCATGCCTGGCTAATTTTTGTATTTTTAGTAGACACGGGGTTTCACTATGTTGGCCAGGCTGGTCTCAAACTCCTGACCTCAAATGATCCACCCGCCTCTGCCTCCCAAAGTGCTGGGATTACAGGCATGAGCCACTGCGCCCAGCCTACTACACATTTTAAATGTTAACTTTAAAAGAAAGAAAAGAAGGCAAGAAAGTGGGAAGGAAGAACGAGCCAGGGTGAAGGAGAAATCTGGCATCTGTTCCTGGTATTCCTGTGGGTTTCCTGTGCCCTGGGAGGAAATCAACAGGAAAGAGAGAGCAGGAATGGCCACAGCTGGAGGGCACAAGCCCATCAGCAGGCAGACGACCCTCACAGGCCTAGCAGAGGAATTCTCCCTTTAACATCCTCCATTCCACTAATGGCTCCACGTGGGTCCTGCTCAGAGCTGGGTTCGGCAAGACTGGCCATGGGGGAGTGAGTGGCCGTACCCGAGCCATGTGCAATGGGAGGCTCCCAGTGGGGAGGGGGCAGGGAGGGGCTGACTCCAGTCCTATGAGGGGATGCGGATGGAAGGAAGAGGCTGGAAAAGTGAGGCAGGCACTCTGGGAGGCCAAGGGCACAAGTAGCCCTGTCTTGGGGCCCTAACAGCAAGGCATGGCACCAACTGGAGAGGGACATTCTCCCCTAGTCTCTGAGACCACCCCCATGTCCTCAGCAGAGAAGAGTATTTGACAGAGGAGCGGGAGAGTGGACGGAGAACAGCAGCGGGGCCTGAGCAGACTTCAGCACAGAGGCCAGGGCAGACCAACCTGTGGGACTGCCAGCACTCCCAGAAAACCTGGGGAAGCTGTGTAGGGGAGGGGAGGCGGGAGGAGTGGGAAGGAAATCCTACAGCATTGCAGAGGGGACTCCCAGCCAACAAAACTCAGGCACTACAAGTTCAGGCGACAACTTTGTGCCCACAGGCTGCCTCCCTGCCTCCTCTCCACTTACCTCCTTAAAAGTAGCCCATTCTTTATTCAGGGTCCATCCACAGATCCAAGGGCTTCAGGGAAACCTCACCCCACCCCAAGCTTCCATGCTTTAGGGTAGGCACAATTGGTCTAAGGGAAGTTGTCTCCCCTAGTTCCAGCGATGGGTTCAGGAAGCCAAGCTAAGTCAATCAGTGCAGGGCCTCCCCCAGCCAGGGGCCCGATTTGGATTAGGCAGGCGTGAGGGAGGTTTGCAGGGACTTACAGAAAAGATATTTCCGCACGCTTAGGGAAGAGCCACTAGCAAGACACCTGCTCTTACTCCAACCAGCGAGTGAGAAGCCCAATGCTGCCATGACTACATTGTCACCCTGAGAGAATTGCACTGAGGACACAAACAGGATGCAGAGTAGCAAAATGTAGAGAAACCAGGCCAGAGGCACCAAATTAAGCCATCTGTTGGGAGTTGATGACAACTCATTGTTCAGGCTACCCTGAGTTGGGTTTCAGTTAGTTCAGCTCCGAAAATTTGATGTTCAAGAAACCAAACCACTCTCTCTTATTTTCCTTTTCTGGAAAAAGAAGACTGAGAACAAAATTGACTCTAAGAAAATGAGGATGTGCAATGAGGAAGCTGCTGATTAGCTTCTCCCCTACTCCAGCAAACTCACAGCTTGAGGGCACAGAAAAGGTGGCACCGAAGGGGTGGGGCCGGTTAGCAGCAACTGGAGAGAAGCTGAGCTGCCCATGGAACAGTCTCCCAAGTGTCCAAGGCTGGACTAGCCACCGGAGTACCTCATGTGTCTGCACAGCTCGAGGGAGACTCTGTCCAATCCCAGAGCTGGGAGGGTGCCCACAGATATGACCATGGAACTGAACCACAGCTCAGAACACATGAAGCAGTGTTAACTAAAACCAAACCGACCACCACTGCAAAACAGTCACAGTGCACGGAGGTCCGCACGTGGAGACATGGGAAGGGGGTCACATCTGTGGGGGACTCTGGGACTGAGAGACTCCAGTGGCTCTGCCCCTGCCACAGCTCCCCTGGGAATCAGCTCCAGGTAGTCACAGGGGCCTCCCACTCCCACCCCCACCACAGCCAAACAAAAGGCTTCCCCCACAGGGTTGGTGCAGACTGAGGGGCAGCCTCTCCATTCCCTATGCTCTTGGAAGGGGTCCTTGGTCGGGTGGCCTCCCGTGGGCAGGGTCAGTAGGCCAGACCTATTGAAAACCCTTCCATGACTAGAACTGTGTGCCGGAAGAGGCTGGGGGATCCAGGAGGACTGAATGACCAGTGGCTGAGCTGAGCGAGGAAACAGAAGCCTGATCTCCATGACTCCAAGGGACATGGGGCACAGTGGGCGCTGTTCTAACCGTATTTCCTCCTAGGAACTCTGCCCAGCTCCTCCTGTGTCTGTCTCAAGCATGGGGCCCCCCACACCACCGACAAGACAAGCCACTGCCTTTATTTCTACAGAATGCACAGAGAGCAATACCAAGCAAATCCAAGCTTGGCAAATCCAAGCACATGACTCAACAGTGGGAACGGGGGTCTCAGCCCTCCCCTGACCCCAAGGGGGCAAAACCAAGGTCTTGGTCCACATGTATCCTGCTGTTACATCAGTACAATTTCTTACATCCTTCCCTGAGGCCGAGAGAGCCCCCAAGTCTGTGCGGAATGGATTAGAAGAACTCCCTTGTATACGTTATTTCCTTTTGTTTACACAAGACCTTGTGAGGCTGGCTTCAGTCCCAGTTTATAGAAGAAACCTGAGGATCAGAGAAGTGAAGGCCAACTCTGTCTGAGCAGGGGTCCAAGCCTGGCTCTCCCTACCCCCAAACCCAAATACTCTCCATTGCACCACCCGCCCACCCCAGTCTGTCAGCTGACCCGGATCAAGTCCAGTGTCTCTCTAGCCTGAGCTCCAGGAAGGCCACAGCTCTTAGGCGCATGACCCAGACCAGGAGGTTTCAGTCTAGACAGGAGCTGGGAAGAACCTAAGCCCCTGGGCCAATCAGCAGGGGAGGAGGCCCAGCCTGTGGTTCCAAACACCAGGTCTTACTCAGTGTCCCCAACCACCAGCCACAGGTGAGTCAGCATGCCACTTCCCCAGCTGGGTCCCACTCCACGCCCTCACTTCTGTTCATAGAAAAGGACAACCAGGCAATCTTGTAAAACCTTTGCTTCCCATTACTCAGCCCACACAGTCACCTGTGTGGCCTCTTTAGCTACATGAATCTTGCTCACCACCTTCAGCTTTTCATGCCAGCCAGCTGCCTGCCCCTTACAAGTTCCTGTCTTTGGCCAGACGCAATGGCTCACGCCTGTAATCCCAGCACTTTGGCAGGCTGAGGCAGGCAGATCACCTGAGGTCAGGAGTTTGAGACTAGCCTGACCAACATGGACAAACCCCATCTATACTAAAAATACAAAATTAGCCGGGCGTTGTGGCACATGACTAATACCAGCTACTCGGGAGGCTGAGGCAGGAGAATCGTTTGAACCCAGGAGGTGGAGGCTGCAGTGAGCCGAGATTGCACCATTGCACTCCAGCCTGGGCAATAAGAGCAAAACTCCGTCTCAAAAAAAAAAAAAAAGAAGTTCTCGTCTTTAAGGACACTGTGTAACTGGAATCTTCCTCTCCAGCAATTAACACAGCCCTCTCAAATCCCTGGTGGCATAACTGCACTTATATTCTGCACACCCCAACCTCGCCGGGGTAGACAGTGCCAGAAGAGGCGGGTCTCTCCCCTGGCGACAGCCCAAAGAGCAAGAACACCCTTCAAGAAATTTTACTTTGAGGAGATGCAGGATTCCAATATGTGGGCTTTTCTGGGGACCTGAGCCTGCCGTATACCCTTCTGTCCAGGCCCCCACAGATCCCGAACCAAGGCTGCAAGAGCTTCTGAGAGGGAGAAAAAGATCAACCCGAGCACTGAAGGGGCAATGGTAATGTGCCCTCCCACCTTGTGAAGGGCTCCCCATCATGGCATTTTGGGAAGCCTTTTCCTAGAGCATCCCAGGAAATGAGGAGACACAAGCTCCCAGGCAGGAGCTGATGCCCCACATGCCACCGTATGGTTCCCAGTACCTGGCTGAACTCCCTGCAAGTGGGAACCAAGACACCTTATTCTAGGTATGGGCAAAGGACCCAGCCAAACTCAGTTCTATGCTACATTTTGCATAGGTAGTGACAATGACAGTAATCTGCATTTTGGAGGAGCAGAAACCTCTAAAAACATCTACTTTGGCCAGGCACAGTGGTTCACGCCTGTAATCTCAACACTTCGGGAGGCTGAGGCAAGCAGATCACTTGAGGTCAGGAGTTCAAGATCAGCCTGGCCAACATGGTAAAACCCCGTCTCTACTAAAAATACAAAAATGAGCCGGGCATGGTGGTGGACGCCTGTAATCCCAGCTACTCAGGAGGCTGAGGCAGGAGAATTGCTGGAATTTGGGAAGCAGAGGTTGCAGTGAGCTGAGATCCCACCTCTGCACTCCAGCCTGAGCAACAGAGCAAGATTCTGCCTCAAAATCAAAAAGACAAAAAACAAAAAACAAAAAAACCCCACATCTACTTTCTCAGTAATACTTCGTTGTGGATGACCGCTGCATCGAGGGCAGCTGGAGTTGTCCGGAGAGTGGCCAAGCTCTAGTCTTCCTTCCCTTCATCCCTTCTGTGGCTCTGGCTAAAAATACTTTTTACTTTGCCCGATGGCTGCCTGATTCTCGGCCTAGGAATAAGGCCAGAAACCTTAAAAACAAAGATAATACAACACAGCCCCCAGCAACCCAAATATGAAGCAACAAACGTGAAATTAAGAAACCACAGGCCAGGTACAGGAAACAGGAAATCCTGCACTGCGCAGAACTTTTCACCATGGCCCCGAAGACAACCCTCAGGCCGAGGCTCTTGCTTTTATGACCCCCAAAGGTCCAGTGAAGCCCCAAGGAAGCCCACCTCACCGTCAGAACTCCAGGGGAAAAGGGTCACGGCATTGGGATGGAGGGTGCCCTGTGGACCACCTGGCTACCAGCTTTTTTTATTTTTATTTTTTGAGACAAAGTCCCACTGTGTCACTTGGGCTGGAGTGCAGTGGCCTGCTCATGGCTCACTGCAGCCCTGACCTCCTGGGCTCAAGCAATCCTCCTGCCTCAGTCTCCTAAGTAGCTGGGACTACAGATGTGCACCACCAGGCCCAGCTAATTTTTTAATTTTTTTGTAGAGAGGGGGGGTCTTACTTTGTTGCCCAGGCTGGTCTCGAACTCCTGGCTTCAAGTGATCCTTCCCCTTCTGCCTCCCAAAATGCTGGGATTACAAGCATAAGCCACTACACCCGGCCCTGCCACCTTCTTCTGAGGCCCGTATTCCTCAAAGTGTGATCCCTGACCAGTAGGAGTATGGTCCCACCTGGGCACCTGCTAGAAATGTGGCCTCTCAGGCCCCACCTCAGTGCTACTGAAGTGGAATTGGCCCGTAAACAAGATGCACAGGTGGTTGTGGTAGAAGCTTAGAGTAAGGCCTGTCTGGAAAGAGGCAGAGTCTCCCCCTGGGGCTAGTACCTCAGGATTCTCAGCTTTGGGGGCCCCAGTGGGCCCTGAAGCCTTTGGCCTTGATGAGAGAAATCTAGATGCCTCCTGCTACTTCCTCATTTGCCGCTTGCTCCCACACAGCAGGGTTCAGAACACCTTCCTCTCCTGTGGTTAGTTCCTGCCTGATCAGGAAGGAGCACTGGCTTTGTAATCCTTTCTCAGTTCCTTATCTGCCCAATAGGGTCAACAACCAGATAATAAACGCAGCTCCTGTCCATGGGTCCCTGCCCTGTTCCTTAACCATGAGAGCAGATGCCCCCGTTTCCAGGGAACACATAAGCAGGTGCAGTTCACAAGTGAATCACTTGCCCTGGGAAGGTGTTTTGAATGCCCCTACCTCTCGGTTCTCTGCCTCCTGGACTTAGGGACTCTGGGGTATGTGGCTGAGGGAGTGGGAACTCCAAGCCACATGCAAAGCATGGTGTTTAATACAGGAGCATCCATTGTCCTCAATGATAAGTATGTAAATTATTATTTTTAGATACAAACTTGAGAACATATTATGGAGGAAAATGCAAAATCTCAATGAATTCTAGGTTAAAACAGGAGACTCCAGGAAACTTCTGGTTTGTTGGCAGGTGGCTGCTTTGGACCACAGGGGCTGGGAGGATGAGGAAGCAGTGCTGTGGGGAGCTTTCCTCTGCCTTCAGAGGATTCGGATGAAAGGGTCTGAGGAACACCGCCTTTTCTCATCTCCCTGGAGACCATGTTAGATAGCCTGGCCCTCCAGGCTGGGAGCCACAGTGCTCCCAGTAGCCTCTGGAGTGCCCGAGGCCACATGACCACTGACAGTCTTTGGCTTCAAGAGAACCCAGTGATGGGTCTCAAGGCCCCAACAAGGTCTTCAGGGGAATCTGAGCCCCCCGAAAGCCATATGAACTTAAAACAATTAGATCCCAAGAACAGAAAGAAGGATGCTGTAAGTTTCTTCTGTGGTTCATTGTCCCCCAGAAATCCTAACCACAGAGGCCATGCATTCTGGGAGGGCTGGGGAGAGACATAAATATAAAGTCATCAGGACAGGAAAAGAGCTAAAAAAAATTAAAAGCTACATTCTCTTCCTGAACTACCCATAAAACAGCTCCAGGCGAGGCCCATGTCATCTGGACCAATGCCATAACCATAGAGATTGGGAGATACAGAACTGACACATCAGAAATGTGGTGACGCAGGACCATGGGCGTGAGTTACCAAAGCCCATGGCCATCAGCAGGAACTGTGACCTGGGCCAAACAAAGACAAATGGCTCCTGGGGAAATCTACCTGGCACTGGGTGGCCTACAGGTTTGGGGGTAGGATTGGGGAACTCACAAATTTAATGAAGACCAAGGTGGGCAAGGACCCACAAAAGGGTCCTAAGATACGAAGGAGGTGGCAGGTCCAAAGGCTCTTCAGAGATGGACAAGAGGAATCAGAGATGAGAGATGGGCTCAGAGAAATTTAGAAACTTGGTCTTGCTCACAAACAGAGCAAACTTCAGAGCCAGGATAGAACCCAGGCCCACCAAATGCCACACTCTATCCTCCTCTCCCCTTAACCTCTGGTCATTCCATTCCAGATTACTTGCTTCAAAAAGAGCCATGAGGCCGAGCACAGCTGTAACCAGGCTCATGCCTGTAATCCCAGTATTTTGGGAAGCTCAGACAGGAGGATCGTTTGAGCCCAGGAGTTTGAGACCAGCCTGGGCAACACAGGGAGACCCTGTCTCTACAAAAAATAAGAAATAAATTAGCCAGAAGTGGTGACATGTGCTGTAGGCCCAGCTATTCAGGAGGCTGAGGTGGGAGGATCTCTTGAGCCCAGGACATCAAGACCGCAGTGAGCCATGATCATGGCACTGCACTACCGTCTGGGTGACAGAGCACAAGCACATCTCAAAAATAAAAAAAGCAACAAGAGCCACTGACCCCACACAGAACAGGCCAAGCTAAATGTGATTAAAAGACAGACACAGCCCTACTCTGCGAGGTTCATAGGTAATCCCACCCCATTGCCAAGATCTGTTGCTCAGGCTACAGTTCTTTTTTTGAGACGGCGTCTCGCTCTGTTGCCCAGGCTGGAGTGCAGTGGCGCAATCTCGGCTCATTGCAACCTCCGCCTCGGGCTACAGTTCTAATCAGAGCAGTACACAAACATAACAGGGGCTCCCTTCTGCTCTCGCTCTCCTCTGTCCTGCCTGTCCTCCCTCTGGCTGAGGTGCTAAGGAGCAGGAGCTGAGGAGGGCAGAGGGCTGGATAAACCTAGCAGTGGACACCTGGAAACCCAGGTTGTCAGGTGAAAATGGGGCTCTAAGGTCAGGAATGCCACCTGCTGAGAGGGCAAGCTGCAGCCCACAAGAAAAGTCTGAGGCCAGGGGGCAAAGCCACGGCCAGGACTCACCTTGGCTGCCAGCCCCTGAGCCCACAGCATTGCTCTGATGCTCTGGGTGGATTTGGGGCAGAGGCTCTCATTTTGGGGGGTGACACAGGCTCAAAGGCATGATCCATGGCAGCTCAGGGCTCCTAGGAGAAGCCTTTTTAGTGGCCCGTCAAATGAAAGGTGCAAAACAGTGGGGGACCAGAGCCTGGGGCACAAGTTGGGCTGGAGACCAAAGCACAGCCACAGGTCCCCTCATCCAACAATAGCTAACAAGTATCAACGAGGATCCTGCTCTGTGCTGGGTCCACCCTAGGCAAGGACACCAAACTTGGTGCCTGCCCTTAGGAGCTTATGGTCCGGGGGGGCGGGGGGCAATAAACAATTAGACACATACTAAGTTGAACCACACAAAACTGCCATTTTTGTAGGTCGTAACTGGTTAAATGATTTCATATGATTGCCTTAAATACTACAAAGAAAACTAACAGAAGGTAGTCCTTAAGAATAACAAGGGGACCAGGCACAGTGGCTCACACCTGTAATCCCAGCACTTTGGGAGGCCAAGGCAGGAGGATCACCTGAGCCCAGGAGTTCAAGACCAACCTGGGCAACATGACGAAATCCTGTCTCTACTAAAAATACAAAATAAATAGCCAGGTGTGGTGGTGTGTGCCTGTAGTCCCAGCTACTCGGGAGGCTGAAGCGGGAGGATGGCTTGAGCCTGGGGGACGGAGGTTACAGTGAGCTAAGATTGTGCCACCGTACTCCAGCTTGGGTGATAGAGCCAGACCCTGCCTCAAAAAACAAAAACCAAAACCAAAAACGAAACAAAGACTAACAAGGTGCTTGCCCTATCTAGACAAGGTGGTCGGGGAGGGCTGGGAGACAGGGCATTTAGGAAGACAGCTGCAGATTAGAGTGGGAGGAAGGGCCTCCAGCGCTGACATTCGAACAGCTCTGCGAGGGAAGGACAGCAGTACCCCAAGTTCACGGCAGGGACAGGTGGGGTCTGCAACCCATTTCCCCAAGACCCCTAGAAATCAGCAGTCTCTGAGCACAGGGATGGAGGGCCCCATGCCTGAGCCCTTGGCACTGACGGGCCACCAGAAGCCCCTAACTAGGTATATATCACAGAGTCTGCTCTCATGAGGGAAGCTTTTAGCGAAAAACACAACAAATGCGACGCACACCGTGCGTCTGACTCGCCCAACTCTCCACCCTTCCCTTTAGCCTTGCAACATGCTGTGTAACTCACTGGACCCTCCCACCTTTCCACCCTGGGCTCATGTGACCATGTGACTTGCTTTGGCCAATGGAATGTTAGTAAACTTGTAGCAGAGGCCTGAAAATATGTCCTTGCATCTCTGCTGTTGCTTCTACCCTCTGTCACCGTGAGAAGTGGACACCTGGGCTGGTTTGCTGGTCCCAGAAGGAGGGTGACAGGCAAGAGGAAAAGAGATGAGCCACCTCCAGTCACCCTTGCTTAGGCTATCCTACATCGGCTGATCCCCAGACATCTCATTGAGCCCAGCCAAGGTAAGCAGAGCTGCCTGGTGACCACCCTGGCTGACTGGGCAATGAATGCAGATAGAATGCAGATAGCTGTCTGCCATGAGGATTAGTGGCTGTTTGTTACACCGCATTGCTATGGCAATGGATAACTGATACAACAGCAGGTACTCCATATCTGTCAAATAAACAAGTTTCTATTTCATTTTGAAAAATTAGTGGTTTAATAAATTATCAATTACGCCAACTACAGTACCTTCTATACAGGTTTTCTACAAAAATGTATCTTGCACTGTGAATCGACCTCTCCATCAACCGTACAGATGACACCTAAAGGAAAACAAAAAGAGAATCACTAACTCAGGGGAAGAGGAGACAGCCAGGAGGCCTTGAGAAATGTCTGTTACTCCCCCTGCCTGGGGACTTTGCTGAATACGAGAATCAAGGCGGCAGAAAGAGTGAAGCAGGAGGACCTCCTCACTCCCCTGCCAGGAAGAGAAGCCACATCTGCCACCAGGCTCAGGCTGTGTCCTCCTTACACTCTGACCTACCCCACACCCCAAAGGTGCATGCATGGCCCAGCAATGCCGAGGCTGAGGGTTCATCTGCAGCCGCCTCTTTGATGAGAGGTGAGTCTCAACTGGAACACGGCCAAGCCCTGGAGAAACCATCCAAAGCTGTCCACTTGAGGCAACATGCGGTGACTATCATGGACCTAAATAGGGTGACTTTGCTTAAGCAGAGGGACCGCATGCATGAGGTACAGCCCCATGAGGGTCGGGTTGGGGGTGATGTTCTGGGGGCTCTGCCCATGGATACTCGGAAGAACGATGCCCAAGAGAGAGGAAGACAGCCTGACAGTGCCCCTCTCTACCAGGATGCTCAAACCCTCTGCAGACGATCTTGCCCTTTGTCCAGCATTCCTCTGGGAAGCAAGAGGCGCCCTCACCCTTGATACCAGGCAGACAAACACTACTCTCACTTGGCCATGGCCCACAGCACCCATGGGACCTGGGCCAACAAATCCAAGGCAGATTCAAAGCCATAACCCAGGCACTTCCTCCCTCTCCCTGCTGTCCCTCTGTCCATCCATCCTCTGTCCAACCATCTTCCTTTCCATTCTTCCGTCCTCTCTTTCCTTACTTCCTAGCTCCCCATTCATCCCTCTGGTCTCCTTCTGCTCATCCTTCCTGGTCTGTCCATCTCTCTGCCTCCTGAGGTAGATTTCCTTAAATAGAGGAGCACATTTACATCCCTTCCTATTCAAATATCATTAGATACAACTTAGGTTTGCAATTGAGTGCCTGCTCAGGAAAAGCAGATTAGCAAAGGCAAAATGCGCTAACCTCAGATCTTTTGATTTGTGGATTTGTGTCATTTAGACAGATATCTGGGGAGATGGAAATTCTTATTCACCAAAAAGGTCCCGCTCACATCTTTCAATTTTAAAAGACAGACTTACAGAAGAATGGTAGCTATTGTTGCAGGTACCCAGACTGGGATTGAACTGTCCAGCCCAGCAGCTGTGCCAGTGTTAACTGGCTGTAGGGATAGTCTGTCTCCTTCATGCAGAGCCTTAAAGCTGGCATCGTAAGTTGTGCTTACAGCTTTGAAACATAGGTGCTGATCAGGACCTCCACAGCCCCCTTTCTTCTAAGAGACTCTGTCTCTAGATGCATCCTCACTGATGGAATAGGCCTAAGCAGCCATGTTTGTGCCTTGGTGTCCTGTCCCCAACACCTGATTGAACCAGGGCTGGATACCTGACCAAAGCTGAACCAATCAGATTCTTTGTCTCAAGAATTTGAACTAAGAGCCAGACCCCATGAAGGTTAAATTAGTGGTTCTCAAATGTGAAAACAAACAAAGCATGCATTCAAGTCACCTGGAGGGCTTGATAAAACACAGATTGCTGGGCCTCATCCCTAGAATTTCTAATTCAGCAGGTCTGGGATGTGACTAGAAAATTTGCATTTCTTTCTTTTTTTTTTTTTTTTGAGATGGAGTCTCACTCTGTCATCCAGGCTGGAGTGCAGTGGTATGATCTCAGCTCACTGCAACCTCCGCCTCCTGGGTTCAAGCCATTCTCCTGCCTCAGCCTCCCAAGTGGCTGGGATTATAGGCACACACCACCACACCAGACTAATTTTTGTATTTTTTAGTAGAGATGGGGTTTCACCATGTTGGCCAGGCTGGTCTTGAACTCCTGACCTCAGGTGATCCGCATGCCTCGGCCTCCCAAAGTGCTGGGATTACAGGTGGGATTCACCGCACCCAGCTGAAAATGTGCATTTCTAACAAGTTTCCAGGTGATGCTTCTGCTGCTGGTCCAGGGACCACACTTTGAGAAGAACTGAGTTAAACAGTGTTGAGCCCAGCAGTGGTCAGGTCATAAAGATGTGAGCTCAGAATGGTGGCGGGGGCACCACCTGGCTGGCTGAGGTTTGTGGGTGGGGGCACTAGAGGCTGGTCAGAAGAGAACCAAAGGAGCCAGAGACCTTGGCCCCACACAGAGAGGCCTGCACAGCACTGAAGGCCTAGCCTGGCTTCCTTGTGAAGTTTCCCTTCCTGGCAATCACATATCCCAAGTCTGAAGAAAACATTTAAGAAGGTTGAAACTGAGCATCTGAAACGTACCTGAGGACGAGTATGCCTGTCCAGCATGGTGAGCTGCACATAAGTCTGTAGCGTAAGGCCCCAGCGAGAGGCATCGTGGTACATCAGGCCCTGCAGAAGGGAAAACACAGCACTTTCCATCAAAGTGGCATCTGCAGGAGGACCCTGGTCTCACAGGGCACTGAAGGACAGCTCAAGAAACCAACACAGGCAGGGCTGGGGCTGGAGATGAACCCAGCATGATCATAGGGCTGTTACAGCAGGGTGGACAAAGGCAGACACTGAAACAATTATAGGACAGTATGGTAACAGCTATAATAGGAGCTTATGGAAAGTTTCCAAGGGACCAGAGCAAGTAGGCCAGACAAAGAAATGAAGGGCATCCAAATTGGAAAGGAAGAAGTCATCTTAACCTTGTTCACAGACAACACAATCTTACACTTAGAAAAGCTTAAAGACTCAGGCCATTATCCTAAGCTAATTAATGCAGGAACAGAAAACCAAATACTGCATGTTCTCGCTTTAAGTGGGTATTTATAAGTGGGTACAATGGGTACTCATGGACATAAAGATAGCAACAATAGACACTGGGGACTCCTAGAGTGGGGAGGAAGGGAGGGGGCAAAGGCTGAAAAAGTGCCTATTGGGTACTATGCTCAGTACCTAGGTGATGGGATTCACTATACCCTAAACCTCAGCATCATGAAATATACCCAGGTAACAAACCTGCACATGTACTCCCCTAAAAGTAAAATAAAAGTTGAACTGACCAAAAAAACAAACAAACAAACAAACAAACAAACAAACACCTTAAAGACTCCACCAAACAACTGTTAGAACTGATGAACCAACTCAGTAATACTGCAGGATACAAATCAACACATAAAAATCAGTAGCAAGTATATACACCAACAGTGAACAATCTGAGAAAGAAATCAAGAAACGAATCCCATTTGCGATAGCTACAAAGAATATAAAATACCGGCCAGGCACAGTGGCTCATGCTTGTAATCCCAGCACTTTGGGAGGTTGAGGCAAGTGGATCACTCGAGGCCAGGAGTTCAAGACCAGCCTGGCCAGCATGACGAAATCCTGTCTCTATTAAAAATACAAAAAATTAGCTGGGTGTGGTGGCGCGCACCTGTGATCCCAGCTACTCTAGAGGCTGAGACATGAGAATTGCTTGAACCCAGGAGGCAGAGGCTGCAGTGGGCCAAGATCGCACCACTGTACTCCAGCCTGGATGACAGAGTGAGACCCTATCTCGAAAAAAATAAATAAATAAATAAAATACCTAGGAATCTATTTAACCAAAGAAATGAAAGATCTATACAAGGAAAATTATAAAACACCGATGAAAGAAATTGAAGAGAACACACACAAAAAAAGAGATATTCAACACTCATGGATCAGAAGAACTAATACTGTTAAAATGACAATACTGCCCAAAGCAATTTACAGATTCAATGTAATCTCTATCAAAATACCCATGACAGTCTTTGCAAAAATAGGAAAAAAAAAATCCTAAAATTGACATGAAACCACAAAAGACCCCAAATAGCCAAAGCAATCCTGAGCAAAAAAAAAACAAAGTTGGAGGCATCACACTGCCTGACTTCATACTGTTCTCTATAGTAGCTGTACTAATTCACATTCCCACCAACTATGTATGAGGGTTCCCCTTTCTCCACAACTATCGCCTGTCTTTTTGATAAAAGTCATTTTTTTTTTTAAACAGTCTTGCTCTGTCACCCAGACTGAAGTGCAGTGGCATGATCTCAGCTCACCGCAACCTCCACCTCCTGGATTCAAGCGATTCTCCTGCCTCAGCCTCCCAAGTAGCTAGGATTACAGGCATGCACCACCAAACCCAGCTAAATTTTTTTGTATTTTTAGTAGAGACGGGGTTTCACCATGCTGGCCAGGCAGATCATGCCACTGTACTCCAGCCTGGGCGACAGAGCGAGACTCCATCTCCAAAAAAAAAAAAAGTTATAAGAGAATAATTTGAATGTTTCTAGCATAAAGAAAAGAGCGCTAGGTGCAGTGGCTCATGCCTATAATCCCAGCACTTTGGGAGCCCAAGGCAGGAGGATCACTTGAGCCCAGGAGTTAAAGGTTACAGTGAGCTATAATTGTGCCACTGCACCCCAGCCTGGGTGATATAGCAAGACCCTATCTCCAAAATAAATAAATAAATAAATAAATAAATAAATAAGTTTTAAATTTTAAAAAAAGTTAAGTTCTTTAAGATCATCTTTAACAAATAATACTTTGGTTTGAATGAATCCCCCAAATTTCATGTGTTGGAAACTTAATCCCCCATGTGGCAGTATGTAGCAGGTGGTGCCTTTAAGAAATGATTGAATCGGCCGGGCGCGGTGGCTCACGCCTGTAATCCCAGCACTTTGGGAGGCTGAGGTGGGCGGATCACGAGGTCAGGAGATCGAGACCATCCTGGCTAACGCAGTGAAATCCTGTCTCTACTAAAAAATACAAAAAATTAGCCAGGCGTGGCGGTGGGCGCCTGTAGTCCCAGTTACTTGGGACGCTGAGGCAGGAGAATGGCGTGAACTCAGGAGGCAGAGCTTGCAGTGAGCCGAGATCGCACCACTGCACTCCAGCCTGGGCCACAGAGTAAGACTCTGTCTCAAAAAAAAAAAAAAAGAAATGATTGGATCATGAGTACAGAGCCCTCTTGAATGGATTAATCTATTCACGGATTAATAGATTAATGGGTTATCTTACACTGGTGGCTTTATGAGAAAAGGGAGAGGGACCTGACCTAGCACGCTCAACTCCCTCACCATGTGACACCCTGCACCACCTGGGGACTCTGAAGAGTCCCCACTAGCAAGAAAGCCCTCACCAGATGCACCCCTTCAACCTTGGACTTCTCAGGTGCCCTAACTGTAAAAAATAAATTACTTTTCTTTGGAAATTCAAAAAATAAAATCACCAAGGAACATGCGTTCAAGTCATTAAGTGAATGGTCTTTGAGCCCTCTGTAGTCTGTTCTCTATCCAGCCACAAGAGTGAGTCTGTGAAACCTAAATCAGTTCTTGCCACTCCCCTGCTCAGAACCTTCCAGTGGCTTCCCATTGCATGCGGAATGAAATCCAAACCCTTATCACGGCCCACAAGGCCTTCTCTCATCTCCTACCACTCTCCCTCTGGCCTGGTTGGCTTCCAACCACATGAGCTTACTTAGCATTCTTCAAACACACCAAGCATGGTCCCATCTCAGAGCCTTTGCCTCTGCAGCACCTTCTGCCTAAACACTCTTCATCCAGATATCTGCAGTGCTCACACCCTCATGTTTAAGCATCTTATCATAGACACATTCCCTGGTTATCTCATGTAAAACAGAAGCCAACCCGCCTACTCAATCACTCTCCATCCCTTCTAGATGCAAAACACTTCATGCTCCAGCGTACTTGCTAAGAAACCTGTTCTGCTCTTTTCCTCATTTTTAAATTAATTTTATTTACTTTTATTTCTTTTAGAGATGGGGGTCTCATTATGTTGACCAGGGTGGTCTCAAACTCCTGGCTTCAAGCGATCCTCTGATCTTGGCCTCCCAAAGTGCTGGGATTATAGGCATGAGCCACCACACCCAGCCTTTTCCTCATTTTCGCTTTTCATTTTTCTCTTGGTGCAAACTAATGAAACTCCAGTGCTCTTCATTGAGAACTGCAGACTCCTCTGACTGCAGTTGAGAGAAAATCTCATAAAGGCTAGGAGAAACACTCCCTCTTGCCTGATGGCCGCAGAAACAGTCACCTTTCTGCATCAGAAAACCAATTCAGATAAAGTGATGAATTGAGATTTTTCACAAAAGTATCGATCTTTCTTTTGGTCTAGAGTGGAAACTTATATAAAAATAGCTACTTCTATTGTATTTTTTATTAGGAAACTCTCATTGAAAAGGCTATCTGTACCAAGGACACTAAGACTTCTGAGGCTGTGATTCTGTCCTGTGAAATGTCACTTATGATCCCTAACACCTGCAACTCTAGCTGTCTTACTTAATAACTGAGCCTGGGTTCCTCCTTGGCTTCTAGAGAATATGAATGTTACAGAGGTTTCTTTGTTATATCCAAAGAAGATGACTGGTATTCCATCTTCTCCCGAATGCACAGAGAAGAAATTCTTCTTGTCTCTGTAGGATTCTTTATTGAAAGACTGAAAGGTTTTGCCTTATTTAAGAAACATCCTTTCACCTACTTTAGTTTTCTTCCTAGGCCCTACCACCACCCACCAGATTATATGTTTGTCTTCTGCCTCCCCACACTGGAATATTAGGGGCAGGAGAGCAAGGGCTTTGAATTTATCACTGCCATATCATCTAGAACAGTGTCTGCCACATGGCTGACATGCACTGCATATTGGTTGAATGAATGGATGAATGCACAAGCCCCTACTAAGTGCTAGGCAGTGTGCCTTGGTTTTAGCAAATAACAGTGAACAAAGTAGCCACAGTCCGTGCTCCTAGTAGAACTCAGAGTCTAACGAACCACACAGGAGATGCCAATTGTGTTGCTAAAAATCAGGGGGCATGGCCGGGCACAGTGGCTCATGCCCGTAATCCCAGCACTTTGGGAGGCTGAGGTGGGTGGCTCATGAGGGTCAGGAGATGGAGACCATCCTGGCGAACATGGTGAAACCCTGTCTCTACTAAAAACACAAAAATTAGCTGGGCATGGTCGCGCGCACCTGTAGTCCCAGCTAGTCAGGAGAGTGAGGCAGGAGAATCGCTTGAACCTGGGAGACAGAGGTTGCAGTGAGCCGAGATCGCGCCACTGCACTCCAGCCTAGAGACAGACTGAGACTCCATCTCAAAAAAAAAAAAAAAAAAAAAAATCAGGGGGCAGCACAGGCTTCCAAGTCCATTTACTAACTGTGTGACCTCAGGCAACTTATTTAAGTGCAATTTCCTAAGCTGAAAAATGAGACTCATCATCCCTACCTCACGGGATGGGAGCTCAGAACCAACATCCCCTTCTAAAGCTCTCTCTTGCAGGACCCAGATTCTATCCATCTCTTTCAAGCAACCAGAGCAGAACCTCGAATTGGGGAAGGTGAAGGAAGGGACACAGCACACTACAGCCCCTGTTGCTAGGTTTGCCCTTGGGAAAGCAGGTTGGCGGCTTCCAGGTAAGCCAGAGGTGGCCCCTGCTACCAGACAGGGCCAAGTTGCAAACCCAAGTCAGGGGTCCACCAAGGATCCTGGTTACTTAGAGATAGGTCCTGGGGGGGTTAGGCCTGAGAAGTCCCGGGTTCTGATAGGTTTCTTCTAGGGGAGGGGAAGGCTGGAATGAGCAATAAGAAATGGACACCCCTAGTGGCTAAGGTCGGCCACTGGGAACAGTATGGAATAGCTGACGGGAAGTCCCTAGGCTCTGTGTACAGCCACTCAGGCCTCAGAGATCCTTGACCTCAGAACACCAACATGCCACCATTTTCTGCTTGTCCCTCCCTGGTCTTCTCCAACTCAGTTAAGAGCGCAGAGAATGCCTGGGCAGGCTCAGGCTCAGGCAGAGGCACCACCATTCTCAGGTGCTTAAGGGAAAGCCAGGGGTTCATGCAACCAACAACCCACTCACCAGAGGATTGTGGCCACGGACATTTCTCCACTTGGACACAGGCTCCGTTAACACCTGGAAGGAAAGAAAACATCACAGCTACTGTTTTTCTGTGCTGAACCCTGTAAAAGTGTGTGTTGAGGGGAAAGCGAGGAGAGAAGGGAGAAAGAGAGAAAAAGACTATCCAAATTTGGGTGCCCAAGGTAGGCCAAAATAGCTGACAACCCCCGTGAGGTCACAACTCTATCTAGACACAGCTTCCTCACATTACTTCCAGAAATGTCCTGAGAATAACTCTATCCATCCCTGTACCCAATGTGCCAAGCATAGGTACATCCTACCTCTCTATTGCCCTGGTAGCCTCCCCAAGGTCAGAGCTGGCTCTGTCCATCTCTCTTCTGTGTATTCTATCCCAGCCCTGCCTGCCTCCCACATCAAGCTGGCAGGTGGGTGGGAGAAGCCAGGAGGGACACTGGACAGGGCTAGGCCTTGGCAGGCCACCTGCCTCCATTTCCTGCCTCTGATCACTGCACTGGGTGCGCTGGCTGCTGAGAGTCCCTGTTTCTTTAGTACGCTTCCTGTCTCACTGGTTTGGAGGCATTCTTTCCCTCTGGTCCTGTTTGTACCTTTTAGGATGACTGCCAATTTCTCCAACATCCTATGTGTTTTCAGACACATATCAGGATCTCTGCTGGGCATTTCTAGAGCCTCCATCTGTGGTCTAGACACACAAATCTGGGACAACCCCAGACTCTGCTAGAGCCTTTTTGGGTATGCAGGTGTGTGCTAGAAAAGATTTAAATGGTGTTCTTGGGGCCAAGATCTTCAGAGTGCCAGGATCCATCTGGGAACTTTCAGAGTACATGTGAGAAGGGGCCATAAGTGACAAAAGACCAATGGCAGGCAATGCATGGAACTCTTGAAAAGTAGCCACCCTGGCTGGGCGCAGTGGCTCACACCTGTTAATCCCAGCACTTTGGGAGGCCGAGGCAGGCAGATCACTTGAGGTCAGGAGTTCAAGTCCAGCCTGGCCAACATGGTGAAACCCCATCTCTACTAAAAATACAAAAATTAGCCGGATGTAGTGGCACATGCCTGTAATCCCAGATACTCGGGAGGCTGAGGCAGGAGAATCACTTGAACCCAGGAGGCAAAGGTTGCAGTGAGCCAAGATCACACTACTGCACTCCAGCCTGGGTGACAGAGCAAGACTCCGTCTCTAAAAAGAAAAGTAATCACCCCCCACCCTTCACTCCTGACCTCAAGTGATCCACCCTCAAGCAAGACACTGTGTCTTTGCTTACATTGTTTCTTCTGACCAGCATTCCCACCCCATTCCACTTCACATCAACTTTCATCACATGGAAAACTCCTATACACCCTTCAAAATCCAGTTCAAATATGCCCTTCCCCTGCCCCTCTCAAACCCCCTCTCCTTCTTCTAGGTCTTCTTCCTAGCCCCTAAGTAGCATACACAGCACCACACAGGCCCACCAGAGTCTGGGTCACAGGCAGCCTTGCTCCCCGACCCAGCTCAGGGGTGCTCCATCCATAGCACTGTCACCCAACAAACATTTATTGAGTGCCCACTGTGTGCCAGATATCCATGCTAGGCACTGAGGATACAACAGTAGCAAAACCAGCCCAGCCTCTGCCTTCACAGAACCTTAAGCCTACCAGGGGAAGCAGACATTACTCAGGTAATCACAGAAGCCAACACGTTTTCAAATCCAAAGAAGTGGTATAAAAGAGAGGTACAGAGAGGCCAGGGGATCCTCCATCAGGAAGCATAAACTCGCTGGGAAGGTCAGGAGACACAGAGCTCAGATCTGAAGGGAGAGTGGTCTTCCTAAAGCCAACAAAGCTCTTCGTACCACAGAACCAAACAAGGGTGTGGCCCCTGGAACCAGACAGCCTGGGCTGGGATCTGGCTGTATCCAGGCTGGGATCTGGCTGTATCACACACTGGCCTAGGGACCCTGGACAAGCCACTTAACCTTACTGGGCCATGGTTTCCTCATCTAAAACTGTGGTAAAACTGGTACCTACTTCAGAGGGACTACTCTTGTGAGGATGAGATCATTTAGTATTTACGATGAACCCTCAACACAGTGTTGGGCAAATAGCAGTATACTCATTGGATGTTAACTATCATTGTTGTTAATCGGCTCCAAGGTCTTCAGTGAGACTATAAGCACTTCTAAAGTGCCATTAAGAGTCATATCACTCAGGACAGGGGTCAAGAGTCCCCAAGACCCCCCTCCTCCCCAGGTTTGATGATTCATGAGAACTCACAGGACACAGCACGCAGTCATACTCACAGCTAAGATGGATTACACCGAAAGGACACAAAACAAGATCAGCAAAGGGGAATGGGCACGGTGGCTCACGCCTGTAATCCCAGCACTTTGGGAGGCTGAGGCGGGTGGATCACTTGAGGTCAGGAGTTCGAAACCAGCCTGGCCAACATGGTGAAACCCCATCTCTACTAAAAATACAAAAAAATTAGCCAGGCATGGTGGTGGGCGCCTGTAATCCCAGCTACTTGGGAGGCTGAGGCAGGAGAATTGCTTGAACCCGGGAGGCGGAAGTTGCGGTGAGCCGAGATCATGCCACTGCACTCCAGCCTGGGTGACAGCGCGAGACTCCATCTCAGAAAAAAAAAAAAGAAAGAAAGAAAAAGAAAAAAGGATCAGCAAAGGGAAAAAGGGCAGGCACAAAGTCTGGAGGAAACCAGGCACAAGTTTCCAAGGTCCTCTCATAGAGGAGCTGCACAGTACACACGGAATTCCCCAGGCAACAAGATGTGACAATACGTGTGAAATGTTGTCTAGCAGGCAAGCTGGCCTGAACCTGGGAGTTCAGGGTTTTCATCAGCGCTCAGCCATGCAGGCAACCACTTCCTGACATGTACCAAAATTCCGGACTCCCAGGAAGAAAGCAGGTGTCAGCATAAACCATATTGTTTGCAGAAACAATTTAGGCAGGGAGCCACTGTTATCAGTTAGGAATGGTGAGGGCCCTCCCAAGATCTAAGTTTCCAGATACCAGCCAAAGACCACCCTTGCAAGCAGGCATTTCTAAAGGGCAGCAGTCTTAGGTCTGCTATGTTAACTCCTGCACAGCAGCACATGAACGCAGCAGGACAAGGGCTATATAATGTTTATTATTATTTTTATCCAACTATATATATTTCTTTTCTTTTTTTTTTTTTTTTTTGAGACAGGGCCTCACTCTGTCACCCAGGTTGGAGTCCTGGCTCACCACAGCCTCAACCTCCTGGGCTTAAATAATCCTCCCACCTCAGCCTCCTGAGCAACTGGGACTACAGGCATGTGCCACCACATCCAGCTAAGTTTTGTATTTTTTGTAGACATGTGGTTTCGTCATGTTGGCCAGGCTACTTCTCAAACTACTGGGCTCAGGTGATCCTCTCCCTTCAGCCTCCTAAAGTGCTGGGATTACAGGCATGAGCCACCACACCTGGCCATACATATATTTCTAGCAGAAGTAAAAACAGGAAAGGAAGGGAAGAAGGAAAGAAAATGACTATAAAAGTATAGAAATTGTAGCTTCTGCAGTAACAAAAGAGAGCCATCAATACAGAAGATTATACCGCTAAAATCTAGAACAAGGAAGACAGGTCAATGTCTTAGTGTAGAGATGATTCTTAAACATCTCTGAGGTTAGTTTTAGTCACTAGGCTTTAAATGAACTAGACATTAAATTAATTGCCTATGCATAGTAATACCCACTGCTCAGACATTGCTATCTCAGATGTCACACTTCTAGCCCTGCTCAATAGCCTGTCCTTTCTTCTTACCCACGTAGACTCTTTTCCTAACCAGACTTTGGGGCAGTCAACACTTGCACTGTCCAATAGAGTGGCCATAAGCCACAGGCAACTATTTATTAAGACCTTGAAATATGACTAGTCCAAATTAAGATATGCTATAAGTTACACTTATTTTACAAATACAAATAGTTTGAGCATCCCTAATTGAAAAATCCAAAATCCTAAATGCTCCAAACTCCAAAACTTTCTGAAAACCGATGACACTTCAAATGAAAAATTGCACACATCAATACTTAACACAAACTTGTTTCATTCACAAAATTATTTAAAATATTGTATAAAATTACCTTCAGGCTATGTATATATGAAACATAAATGAATTTCGTGTTTTGGCTTGGGTCCCATCCTCAAGATATCTCATTACGTTTATGCAAATATTCCAAAATCTGAAAAATTCTGAAATCTAAAACACTTCTGGTCTCAAGCATTTCAGATAAGGGATGCTCAACCAGTATCATATTCCAAAGACTTAGTATAACAAGATAGAATGCAAAATAGCTCATTGATGATTTTTGTATTGATTAAATGTTGACATGATCACATTTGGCATATGTTATGTGAAATAAAATGTCCTTTGTATTTTTTGTGGGTTTTTTCTTTTTTTGAGACAGGGTTTCACTCCTGCTGCTCAGGATGCAGTGCAATGGCGTGATCTCAGCTCACTGCAACCTCCGCCTCCTGGGCTTAAGCAATCCTCCCACCTCAGCCTCCCAAGTAGCTGGGGCTACAGGCACGTACCACCATGCCTGGCATATTTTTGTAGAGATGGGGTCTCGCCATGTGGCCCAGGCTGGTCTGGAACTCCCGGGCTCAAGCAATCCACCTGCTTCTGCCTCCCAAAGTGCTAGGATTACTGGCTTGAGCCACTGCACCAGCCTCTTTTGTTTTTTTAATGAGGATATTAGAAATGCTAAATTACACCTGTGGCTTGCACTTGTGACTCAAATTATAGTCCTATTGGACAAGGTTAGTCCACACCCTCTATAAATTATCCCATCAAGCTTTCTCGGCTTCCTTCAAAACTAGCATGGAGGTCGTACCTCAACATCTGTTGCATTGGAGAAGAATTCCAGGCATGTCGTCTTCCCACTTGCAATATTGCCCTCGACACAGATCTGGCAAAAGACGAATGCACATTAGAGCCAGAACTCAAGCACCCAGGGGAACATCAGGGAATGATGGCTAGGGAAAGGGCTCACGTGAGCAGCATAATTGGTTCAGTCCAAGACTTTCACATGTAAACCAAAATCCCTCCTCAGGAAACTGGCAAGGTCTCATGGTTAATAATAACAGATAAGTCGATCCTCCCCGAGTGGCAGGCTCACGTGGTCCCCCAAGACCAGACCCTCCTTTACATCAACTCCTAAACCATACACAGCTTGTCTGCCCAGCCCAGCTCTGCCCTTCCTTAGTTCAACCCCAGAGACTATTGGATTTTAGGCCTAAGTGTCCTGCCTCCTTAACGAGAGCTTAATCAATGGCTTTGAGGCTAGGAAACACATATATGTTATCTAGAACAGAATTCACTGCTTTACAGAAAAAAAAAAGCACTTGGTCACTGACTGGAAACCATTAAGAAAGGGGAGAAGAAAAAATGAGCAAGGACTTTGTTAAGCACCTTGTCACAGGCCAAGCCCTGAGACAGGTAACACACCATTATCACATGTAACCTCACTGAAACCTGAGAAGGGTTAAGTCCTAAAATTTTTCACAGAAAAGAAAAATGAGGCTTGTAGAAGACAATAAAGCAAGGACAGCTTGAACCTAGACTCTGCTCACACTGACTGCACCTGGGAGGGAAAGGGGGTCATGGCACTAGTGGGAGGGGCCAGAAACAGCCTTCTGGGGTCTACCTATACCAAAGACCAAACAGCATCCTAGAAGTAACTCATCTTAGGGAGAGAAGGTATTCCAGGCAGCAGTTCTCAGCTCTGGCTATATGCTAGGACCACCTGGGACCTTTTAAAAATCTCTACAGGGATGCCACAGCCCAGACCAATTACACCACAATCTCTGAGAGTGAGACTCAAGCCTCAGTAACTTTTTTTTCTTTGAGACAGAGTTTCACTCTTGTTGCCCAGGCTGGAGCACAGTGGCGTGATCTCAGCTCACTGTAACCTCCGCCTCCTGGGTTCAAGCCATTCTCCTGCCTCAGCCTCCTGAGTAGCTGGGATTACAGGTGCCCACCACCACACCTGGCTAATTTTTTGTATTTTTAGTAGAGACATGGTTTCACCATGTTGGCCAGGCTGGTCTCAAACTCCCGACCTCAGGTGATCCACCCGCCTCAGCCTCCCAAAATGCTGGGATTACAGGCGTGAGCCACTGCACCCGGCCAAGCCTCAGTAACTTTTAAAGCTCTCCAGGCGATTTCAATGTGCAGGCAAGATTGGGCACCATGAGGCTGGAGCAGAGCTTCTCCATGTCTAGTCCACAGATACCTGCTTCAGATGCACCAGAGGAGCTGGTTAAACATGAGGCGGCACCAGGTAGCATCCAGACCCTAAATCAGACTCTAGGCTGGAGCCCTTGAACCTGTGGCCCAGTGATTCTGACCAAGCTCTGCTCAGCCAGGCACTGCTGATGACATAGACTGGCCCAGTGGCTCTGGCTCCAGCAGATGGCCACAGGGAACGGGCAGCTCCAATACATAGAAGACAAACCGTTCCCTGAGAACACGTTAGACATCCTCCAGGGGCACGAGGGGCCCAACCTGCTGCACAGAGGCCTGTTCCTTTGCACTTAGGCTGGAAGCACCCAGAGAAACCTGGGCAACACAGATAACTTACCCAAGCGCCAGACCTGGCTAGGGAAGAATCAGAATTAGAATTCACATCCAGGCCCCTTCTCACGACTCCTGATGGAGCCTCAGTCACACCTCACATAAACACCAGGTCACAGTGGGCCGTCTCACCCCCCACTAAAGTCTCCCCAGCAACTAGAACTCTGTCAGCGGGCGGAAAAGGCTCCTCCTGCCTTGATCCTAACGGGTATCCAGGAGACACAAGGCCACTCTCCCATCCTGGGTCCCTCCCAGCCCACTCCTTTAGAGCCCCAAACTACAAAATGAAACCAAGGGAATGAACAAAAGGGCATGAAAAGACCCCATTAGGGCACTAATGGATTTAATTTTTTTATTGTTCTTTAAAGAAAACTTTTCCTCTTCCTAGATATATAAAAAGAGCTCAACCTAGACATCACTCTACAGAGCCTTTTTTCTTTCCTGTTCATTGCAAGCATTTTAACAGATAAGTCCTTCTCCTAGAAACTTGTTCCTATTCCCAGCATGAAATCCTGAAGAGTTGGTGAATGTCAGGCCCTGAATGAGCTCAGCCAATCTGCCCTCCGGTTTAGAGCAGGCAACGCAGGAAGAATCTCACAAAGTTCCCCTGAAATGGAAGGGAGAACAGGAAGCAAGCAAAGGGAGTCTTTACATTTCTTTTTAAAGTGATGTCTAAAAATATTATAAGAGAAGTGCATGCCCATTGAAGAAAATACAGAAAATCAAAAAGGAGAAACTATCACCCATAATCCCAATACTAAGAGATAAACCCCATGACATGTGAGCATATTTCATGCCAAACATTATTTTCTATACAGTCCTCATCTTTGAGCATGTTTCAACTGCTTATTGAAGGCCTATGCTGTGCCAGGCACTGTGTACTCAGGGCCTCGTTGCAACGGCCAAAGAGCTCATGGGTGTGTGGAGGAAAGCAACAGCAAACTGTGAAAAGGAGATGGTCCCCATGCTGTGGGAGCACATGGCCGGCCTGGCCCAAGGCTCTGTGACTCCGCTACAATTTATCTCCATTTTCCTCTGCTATGAGCCCTTGAGTCCAATTTTCCATCATTATAACTGAAACTGTGACGAGCCATCTATCCCTATTATAAGTAACAATATTTAATCTTTCCTAAAAATGGAAATTAAGCATTCTTGTGCTAAGAAATACATTCTCAGTGGCCAGGCGCAGTGGCTCACGCCTGTAATCCCAGCACTTTAGGAGGCCGAGGCAGGGGATCATTTGAGGTCAGGAGATCAAGACCAGCCTGGCCAACATGGTGAAACCCCATCTCTACTAAAAATACAAAAATTAGCCAGGCGTGGTGGCAGATGCCTGTAATCCCAGCTACCGGGGAGGCTGAGGCAGAAGAATCGCTTGAGCCTGGGAGCTGGGAGGCGGAGGTTGTGGTGAGCCGAGATCACACCACTGCACTCCAGTCTGGGTGACAGAGTGAGACCCTGTCTCCAAAAAAAAAAAGAAATACATTCTCACACACAAGAATGTATGTATGCACGAATATATGCATATGTTTATGAATATGCATATATGTATTTATCAGTTGGATTTCTCTGATCAAACCTTCATTATTACACAATCTCTAAAAGAAGAAAATCAAAATCACTCGTAAATCCCAGCAATCATTGTCATTTGGATGTTTAATTAGAACCCAGGGTTCCAGAGGCAAACTGGCTTGGGTGCCAAAGCCTCCACAGGGAGAATTCAAATATCTTGTCTTATCAAAGACCCTGAGAAATCTGCAGTCAAAAGAAACTTGCCCAAACGTCTAACAACTGGCAAGTGGATAAACAAAGTGCACTACAGCCACGCCATGAATACTATTCAGCTATAGGAAAAAATGACATACTAATACGTGCTACAAGGCAGATGCACATCAAAATATTATGCTAAGCAACCAGGAGCGGTTGCTCACCTGTAATCCCAGCACTTTGGGAAGCCTAGACAAGCGGATCACCTGAGGTTAGGAGTTCGAGACCAGCCTGCCCAATGTGGTAAAACCCCATCTCTATTAAAAATACAAAAATTAGCTGCACGTGGTGGCACATGACTATAATCCCAGCCACTTGGGAGGCTGAGGCAGGAAAATGGCTTGAACCCTTGTGGCGGAGGTTGCAGTGAGCCAAGATCATGCCATTGCACTCCAGCCTGGGCAACAGAGCGAGACTCCATCTCAAAAAAGAAAAAAAAATGTGCTAAGCGAAAGAAGCCAGATACAAAAGATCCCATGCTATATGTTCCGTTTTATATGAAACGTCCAGAAAACGCAAATCCCTAGAGAGACAGGAAGTAGATTAGTGGTCACCTGGGGCCAGAAGAGATTGCAAATGGGCACGAGGTTTCTTTTTGGAGTAATGGAAATGTTATAAAATTAGATTGCACAGCCTGGGCAACATGTAGAAACCCCATCTCTACAACAAATACAAAAATTAGCCAGGAATGGTGGTATGTGCCTGTAGTCCCAGCTACTTGGGAGGCTGATGTGGGAGGATCACCTGAGCCCAGGAAGTCGAGGCTGCAGTAAGTTGTGATTGTGCCACTGCCCTCCAGCCAGACCTTGTCTCAAAAAATAAAAAATAAAAATAAAATACAATTAGATTGTAGTGGTGTTTACTCTGTAGTGCTGTTTACTCTGTAAATTTACTAAAAATCATTGAATTGCACATTTAAAATGGATGAATTCTGTGGTATGCAAATTATAATAAAGCTGTTTTAAAAAGGAACCCAGCTGAATTTCATTTAACATTCAAATAACTAAGGGAAGACACTTTTACCCCATCACACCACAAACTCTCTTACATGCTCCTTGTTAACCCCACATCTATCCCTTAACTAGACTGAGAATTTCGGCATTAATGTTTATAATATTTCTTTCCTGTTTGTTTCCTAAGGACACTTGTTTTTTTTTTCATTTGGGATCATACTTCATATACTTTTGTTGGTTTTGTTATTTTTTTTACATCTTTTACATAGTGAGTGCCTTCCCAGGTCACTAAATGTTTTTCAAAAACACGGTTTTTAATGGCTTTACATATTCCATTATATAAGACCTGTCACAATTTATTGAACTCCCTACCATTTGATTTTTTTTTTTTTTTTTTTTTGAGACAGGGTCTCGTTCTGTTGCCCAGGATGGAGTGCAGCAATGCAATAACAGCTCACTGCAGCCTTGACCTCCCAGGCTCAAGCAACCCTCCCACCTCAGCCTCCCGAGTAGCTAGGACTACTGGTGCATGTCACCATGCCCAGTTAATTTTTTGTATTTTTTGTAGAAACAGCATTTTGCCATGTTGCCCAGGCTGGTCTCAGACTCCTGAGCTCAAGCAATCCTCCCACCTTGGCCTCCCGAAGTGCTGGGATTATAGGCATGAGCCATTAGGCATGGCCCTGTTGGATGTTAAGTTCTGTCCAGTTACTTTATTAAAAAATTTTGTTGTGATACTCAATTATTTCATATTGTAAACTGTGTCATGTGATGGCTGCACATCCACCCAGACACCTTTAACGCTCCGGACATCTCTCCTCACCCACCAACACCAGTCAACCAACCAGCAACGCCCCTGGGCCCTGCCTTCCCACTCAGCTGCGGGCTCTGTGCCATCTCTAGTTTAGTTAAGGTCTCTCCCCTTCCAGTCTGGCCCAGCTAGGCCCTCCACTCGTGGTCGCCCACATCGCTCCCTGAGAGGCAACCTGGATCGTGCTGGGTGGGGGTGAAGCCCTTCAGTGACTCTGGGTTTTAGGACCTATTTGCAGTCCCTCTGCACCTATCCCCCAGCCCTCCCCAGCCACCTCTCTAGGGACTGGCCACAAGCCCAGGCCTGCAGGTTCTCATTCTTCTGTGATTTGTACCTGTTCCAACACTCCTGCCTCAAACTCTGCTCCATCTCCCAGCAGGCAATAAGGCTTCCCAAAGCTCCTCTCAGTCATCAGCCCCCCTACTCACAGCCCCCACATTCACTGCTGTTCTAGTTTCACCATTCTCCTAGTTACTGCTGTCTCCCTCATCAGACAGACCTCCCCCATCAGACAGACCTCCCCCATCAGACAGACCTCCCCCATCAGACAAACCTCCCCCATCAGACAGACCTCAGACTCCCAAATGTCAGGGCTGTTTGATTGCCAGGTGCCCACATCCTAGCCCAGTGCGTCCCATGCAGGAGCTCACAGGACTTGAATGGTTACAAACAGTCCTGAGCCTGAATGCAGGCTCCATACTACTTTCTATGAACTAAGTACTGTGTGTCTGGGGGCACATCAAACCACACACAAAAAGCACAAAGAACAGGCCCAGCTCACATCAATGCTAGCTCAATAATTAATAAATAGCCAGGCACAGTGGCTCACACTTGTCATCACAGCTACTCAGGAGGCTGATGCCAGAGGATCACTTGAGCCCAGGAGTTGGAGGCCAGCCTGAGCAACACAGCAAGACCCTGTCTCTTAACTATATAAACAAACAATAATACATTAATTACCATCCAGCTCAACTTTGCATTTCCCTCCCCTTCTATGGCACTTGCTGGCATATCCTTCTCCTAATTTCAACAAACTTCCACAAATCTCAAGCATTTCAATCCTATGTGATTTCACTACTTCCCAAGAGCTCTCCACCACCCTGAGTACCCTGGGGGCCTGCCCACACTTGTCTACCCTCTGCAGATCCCAGCCATGGTACTCCTGCCACCACTTGCCAAGCCACCCCCTTCCCAGCCACAGGAGCTAGGGACTTTCAGTTCTTTTAAGGAATTGAGCCTTGGTTGGTGACCAAAATATCACTCCCTACCCCAGCCAGCTAAAGCACCCAACATCCCCATGGACACCAATCTGACCCTTCTTTGACCTTCGACCTCACACTAGTCACAGCCCCAGCCCAGAGCCAGCATCTCAAAGCCACCCTGATGACTGAACCCACATCTGTGGATCCTCATTGTTTCTCTCTGATCCCCTGCCCACTCACCAGTCTCAGCACTGGGGGGAGAGGGTGGTGGTCGACAGAGCTTCCCTCACATCTGAGCTGCCCAACCCAAGATGAAACTGACCTTCCCCACAACACAATGAGCGTTTTTCAAATCCTTTCACAATCATCCCTTAAGCTTTAACAGCCCAAATCTACCTGAAGGATACAAATACTTGTGTGCTCCTACCTGTGCAGACTCTGGGGAAAGATACAAGAAATTGGTAACAGAGGTGGCCTTCTGGGAGGGTGACAGACTTCCTTCTCCCTGGAGATCCTCTTGTATTTTTGCTTTTTACTCTGGAATGTATTTTTGCTTTTTACTCTGCTTTTTTCTCTCTCCTCTTCAAAAAAATAAATAAAAATTATCCTAGAGAGTACACATAAAAGAGGGACTTACCACTGATTTTTTCTCTTTTTCCTGTTCTTTATCTACAAAGAAAGGAAATCAGTTTTTAAACTCACTTTTAAATAACTCTCCTCTGCCCTAATTTGCTACATGACCACAAAAACACTAATGTTTATGCTCACTCCGTGGCCTAAAAATATTTTCCATTTTGGGTGCCCTCCGAGGTTGGAGGCGCACACCACCGTCTCGCCGATGTGCCACCCTGGGCTGCAGCTGCAGCTGCGTGGGCCCCCAGTGTGCTCGAGTTCTTTCACTTAGTACATTATACTTTGCATTTTCCACGTTATTTACTTAGATCTTCACAGACCGGATGTTAAGCAAGTGGAAAGGCAGAACAGCCTCCACTCGCCGTGCACGGGGAAGAGTGGGCGGCGGGCGTGGGTTTGGGCCTGGGACCCAGGTGTTCCTCTAGGCCCAGGGAGGGCATCGCTGCCCACCTGCCTCACAGGTGGTTCTGAGGCGTCTCTCAACAGCCATATGGCGGACACCAGAACTCGGGTATAACAGTGACCCGTTTCTGTGTGGGTCCCCACTCCCAGGGAGGGCAGGAAAGCGCCGGGGGCGTAACCCCCCTCCCCCACGCTGGCACCAGAATGTGAGGAGAATCGGCTTAAGGCAGCTCCCAGTCCCCATGGCCCCCAAGGTCGAAAGAATCGGGACAGGAAACGGGTCGAGGGACCGAGTTTGGGCCGCAATGTTCAGAGCGTGTCCATCCTGCTCTTTAAATCCCCTCTCCATCCCAGAACAAAAGCCGGGCGCAGAACCCCATCGCCCCCCGCGCTCGCTGCGGTCTCGCGCCCGGGTAACGGCCGATGGCCGCCCCTGCCCCAGCCGCAGCCGGGGAGGAAATCCCGCGCCTCGGAGGAGGCGCTTCGGGCTCGGGCGGGTTCCGGGAGCCGAGGGGGCCGGGAGTAGGTGGGCGCATAGGGGCTCCTGGGAGGCGGGACCAAGACGCGCGTTACCGGGAGACCAGGCCCCGCGCTGCACCCTCCGCGGCCCGGGGCCTGAGGCCGGGCTCCCCCGGCTTCCCGGCCCAAAGCAACGCAGCGCCCGGGCGGCCCAGCCCCGCAGCGGCCGCAGCAGCATAGCTGGGCGAGCGGATCCAGAGGCCTGGGCTTCCTTCCTGTGCGAGCCGGCGCGGCCGACTGCTCGTCCAGCCCTTGCGCGCCGCCTGGATCCCGGCGCCTGGCCCTTAAAGAGACCCGGTCGCATTTCATCTTCTCAGCAAGAGGAGAAATACTCGAAGGAAGAGGTTCGCCGCTGGCAGCCAGAAGCCTTACCACTGGTAGGACGCTGGCAAAACGCACCCATAACTTGGCAACACTCGGAGGATGGATGGCAAATAATACCAGAGACTGATGGGTTAATTAATGATTGCAGATTAATTGAACACCTTCTGTAATCAGACACCTGGCACACACTCATGATGTCACTTATTCCTCCCAACAACCCTGCAAATAGATATTGTCTCTCCCCTTCTCCGAGCTTGTCCTCAGAGAATTAGGTAACTTGTTCAAAATGGTCAGAAGCAACAGATATAACTCCTTGCTCTACTCTTTCCCCCCTTCTCACTACTGCACTTGACTAGTCTTTTTAAAACATAAAATTTTTTGGCCAGGCACGGTGGCTCACGCCTGTAATCCCAGCACTTTGGGAGGCCAAGGAAGGCGGATCACCTGAGGCCAGAAGTTCAAGACCAGCCTTGGCCAACATGGCGAAACCCCATCTCTACTAAAAATGCAAAAATTAGCTGGGTGTCGTGGGGGGCACCTGTATTCCCAGCTACTCAGGAGGCTGAGGCAGGAAAATCGCTTGAACCTGGGAGGCAGAGATTGCAGTGAGCCGAGATCGCTGCACTGCACTCCAGCCTGAGCAACAGAGGGACACTTCGTTCCCCCCACCGCCAAAAAAAATTTTTTTTTAATGATCAGAAGCGGCTGGGCGCGGTGGCTCGGGCCTGTAATCCCAGCACTTTCGGAGGCCGAGGAGGGCGGTTCACTTGAGGTCATGAGTTCAAGACCAGCCTGACCAACATGGCCAAACACTGTCTCTACTAAAAATACAAAAATTAGCCGGGCGTGGTAGCGCACGCCTGTAATCCCAGCTACTCAGGAGGCTCAGGCACGAGAATCGCTTGAGTCTGGGAGGCGGAGGTTGCAGTGAGCTGAGATCGTGGCCACTGCAATCCAGTCTGGGCGACAGAGTGAGACTACATCCCCCCCCAAAAAAAAAAAAAATTTCAGAAGCATTCATTAAGGGGTGAAGCTAGAATTCCAGCCCATTTCTCTTGCTTTGCAGCTGGAGCTCTTTCCTCTGAACTTTGACAGTTCCAGCGTCTAGACTCTAAACGTACTAGATCCCTCCAGAGGATGCAACCAAATATTCCAACTGTACAGACAAGTAGGGGCTAGGGAGGAAGCATGTAAATTCCATCATACTCAGCAAAAATTCAGCCCAGATGTGGAATCACAGAGTATTAGAATTCAACAGGCCCAGGTCCAGTAACCGGAGCTGTTGCCACTCTTGACTCTGAAGGTTCCAGTGCTTGCGTGGAGGGGTTTCTCACCTCTCCCGGGAGGGCATGATGCTGGCAGTCACCACTAGGCAGGAAGAAGGAAGTCATTTGCCTCTAGATCTGTTGCCTCATCTTGTGCTTCCTGCATACCTAGCAAGTGTGCTCTCCGTAAATAAACTTCAGGATTAAGGCCATTTTTGTGAGTGATTTGTGATGAAGCTGTTGGAGGTAACTGCTGATCAGATTTAAAGGAATGAAATGGACTGAAGCTGAGATAGGCAGGATCCAAACAGATCTGAATGAACTAGGGTGATGGCCAAATTATCCAAGATAGAATTTAAATCACATAAAAGGAGCGACATATACTTCCCATCCCTAAAAAGGAATGCCCCAAGATGGTGGAGCTCTGGCTTCATGGCAGCACTTGAGAAAACATTAAGTATCTGAAGGGACTCAGGCTGTTCCACGGAAGAACTAGTACCAGTGGGAGGCAAAAGTAAAAATATGCAGAACAAGTCCAGACTGTGATGCCCTGGGGGCTTGGATAGGACCTGAGGCTGCACACATTCTGCACCAATTATGTGCCAGAACCTGGGCCCTGCAGGGAGAGAAGACCAGTCCCTGCTTTTGTGGAATTTGTATTTTTATAATATATATCAACCAGCAATAAACGCTGAGAAGCGATGGTGGCTGCTCTAGACGGGATGACCAAAGGAGATCCCCTTTAAGGAGGTGATATTCACAATGCCCAAGGTGTTGGATGATGGGGCCGCCATTTCTAGACCCCCCTCTCTCTCCTCTGCTCCCAACCCTGGGAGGACTTCCCGACAGGAAGACTCCTCAGGAGAGCTGGAGTGCTGCCGTCATTTACGCCAGGCCAGAACACGGCGGGCTAACAGGGCGCTGGCCGGCGTGCCCACCTCTAGGTCCGCTAATATGTGTCCAGCTCTAGGTCCACTAACGTGCTACGCGATAACTGAAATAGAGGACAAGCCAGAGTGGACGACCGCGGGATCCCGTTGGGGCGCATGCGCGAGAGCGACTGCGGCGCCGTGCACATGCGCGCAAGAGAGCGCGAAGCCGAGCTGGGCGAGAAGTCGGGGAGGGCGGTGCTCCGCCGCGGTGGCGGTTGCTGTTGCTTCGCAGAACCTACTCGGGCAGCCTGCTGAGAAGAGTTGAGGGGAAGTGTAGCTGCTGGGTCTGCAGACGCGATGGATAACGTGCAGCCGAAAATAAAACATCGCCCCTTCTGCTTCAGTGTGAAAGGCCACGTGAAGATGCTGCGGCTGGTGAGGCCGGGCCGCGGAGGGCGGGAGGCTGATGAAGCTGCTAGGGGGCGGGAGATGTGGGTATGAAGTGCAAAGCTGAACGCCTGTTTGCTTTTCAACCTCGCTTTGATCAAGATTGAAAGGCAAGGCATGGCCTCGTTGGGGAAGAAGGAGAGAGATACGGCACTGTCCTCCCCTTAGGAGGGTTTAGGGACACACTCATTCATGAAAACCAGAGAGGGCGGGGCGCCGTGGCGCACACCTGTGGTCCGAGCACTTTAGGAGGCCGGGACGGGAGGATCGCTTGAGCCCAGGAGTTCGAGGCTGCTGTGAACGTTGATCGCACCACTGCACACAAGCCTAGGCGACAGAGGTCCTGCCTCTTTATAAAAAAAAAAAAAAAAAAAAAAAAAAACTTTTTTTAAATTAAAAATCAGATCTACCCAAATGGTCTACATTTGGACCCACAAACCGGGTACCCAGCTTACCAGGCGAGACAACTGCAGTTATACGTCTCAGAAGCCCACAAGATTTGAAAGGAAAAAAAAGCCTCAGGGGTTTCGGTGAATGTTGTGTGGACTTCTGTGAGACAGACATTTGATGTGACTGAGTTCAAGGCTGATACAGCCCAGAACCAGGACAAGGAGAGAACTGCTCCTTTCTAGGAGCAGACTTCCTACTGGGAGTACTGCAGTCGCTTCTGAACAGGTTTGGACAAAGTTGATCATTTGGAGAGAAGTGACCTAGCTAGTTAAAGAAGTGGAAACTATCCTAGTTGAAGGAATCTATTCTAGAAACTCATCATTGAAGGAATTCACAGAGAAACCTTACAGGGAAGGAAAAAATAAATCGTTTTAAGTTTTAAAGAGTTGACATGGGAGAGGCAAAATGGAGATAGTTCAAAGTTACAAGGAAAATATTTCCAATTAATGTGAGGAGGAATCTTATATTGGGAGAGCTCCCAAAACTAAATGGCCACTTGGGAAGGCAGTACATTCCCAGACAAAAGTACCAGGCATAGGTGAGCACTTGGTGAGGATGTTATAAAGGAGACTCAAACTTAAGGTGAGTGGGTTGAACAAAGTGCATATAAGATCCTTCTCACACCAAAAGTCTGTGATTGTGAGAAGTAGCTTTCATATCATGTAAGTTGAGATACATAAGAGGTTTAGAAAACCACTCTGGAGTTGAGGGAAGGAGAAATAACTTTTGATTGGGAGTAAATACTCAGGGCAAAAGTGACCAGAAGGTCTGGGATCTTGAACACTGAAAAAGGAAAGATCTTGAACACTGAAGGGGGAACCATGTCCTGTGAGAATGGTTAGTTTTTGACATATTAATTCCCTCAACAAACCATTTGAATACTTAATATGGTCCAAACTCTGGGCTAGGAGCTGGAACAGCAAAGACGAACCAGGACAAAAATCTCTGACTCATGGAGTTCTTCAGTTTAATGATGAGACAGACACATGAGCAGATAGTTAAGATACGTGATAAGGTGGAGATAGAACACAGAAGTGAGGCATCTAACCAAGGAGAGGTGTCAGAAAAAAGCTCTTCCTAGAGCAATCTAGGGTTGGATCTAAGAGCCGCCTGAGTAAAAGCATGTAGGCAAAAAATAGCACAATTGATGCAGAGAAATATAAGAAGTTGAGTGTTACCTCATTTATTCAACAGATAATCTGTGTAATGCCTGTCATGTGCCAGGCACTATTCCAGGCTCTTGAAAAATACTAGTGAAAAAAAACAAAGATCCCTGCCCTCGTGGAGTACACATTATTGGGATGGGAGGGCAGGGGAAGCAAACACAATAAATTTTAGTATTCTAGAAGGTGGTATGTGCAGTGGAACAAGAGAAAAGTAAAAGCCAGGTAAGGGAGTGTAAGGTGGGGAAGGAGTTGCAGAGAAAAGTTGCAGTAATGAATAGAATTCTAGGCTTTGTTGAGATGACATCTGATCAAAGATTTGAGTGAGATGAGGGAGTTAGCTATGAGAATACCTGGAAGAAGAGTGTTTGAAGCAGAGAAAATCCAGTGCAGTGGCCTTATGGCAGGAATGTGTGGGAAGGCATCAAGAAAGAGCAAGGAAACCAGCCTAACTGGACTGGGGTGAGTAAGTGAAGATGAGGAAGGTTTTAAGTAAAGTATATGATCTAACTTACATTTTAAAAGTACACTAGGCCAGGCCCGGTGGCTCACCCTGTAATCCCAAAACTTTAGGAGGCCAAGGCAGGCAGATCATTTGAAGTCAAGAGTTCCAGCAGCCTGACCAACATGGTGAAACCCCATCTCTACTAAAAATACAAAAAAAAATTAGCCAGGCGTGGTGGCGCATGCCTGTAATCTCAGCTACTCGGGAGGCTGAGGCAGGAGAATCACTGGAACCGGGGAGACAGAGGTCGAGGTAAGCTGAAATCACCCCACTGCACTCCAGCCTGGGTGACAAAGTGAGACTCCATCTCAAAAACAAACAAACAAACAAAAATATACTAGCTGCTATGTTAACAGTAGATTGGTAGGAAAGGACAGAAGGGAATTGCTGCAGGGGCAAAGGTAAAACCAAGGAGACCAATTGCAGTAATCTGGGCAAGAGATGATGATGGTGGCTGGTGGTAGCATAGCAGGTAATAAGAAGTGGCCACATTTGGGATATAATATTTTGAAAGTAGCACCAACAAGATTTGCTGATGAGCCAGATGTGGGGAAAAAGAGGAGTCCAAGACAGCTTCTAAAGTTTTTGGTCTAAGCAACTGGAAGGATGGAGTTGCCATCCACTGAGATGAGACAGCCTGTTGGTAAAGCAAATGTGAAAAAAGGATCAGGAGTTTGATTCATGTGGCTAAATTGTGAAGCAAGTCTTTTCTCAGGAAGTAGACAGGAGCCAAATTGTGGAAGATCTTGAAAACATGGTGAGAAGCAGGCTCTAAAGACCATGGAGAGCCATTGAAGAATTTTAAATAGATGAAGAAATGCGTAAACAAATTTGCATGTTAGAAATTTTGTCATGATAGTTCATGGAAAAGATGCTGAAAGGCAGTAGTTGTAAGGATGAAGAGGAGGGAGTGCCCAAAATGTTTAGGCATTAAGTCAGCAGGACCCGATTATTGATCAGTTGGGAAATGGGTAGGAACAGTGATCTTAGGTTCCTGGCATGGGTGATAAGGTAGATTGTGGTACCACCAGTTGAGGTTGTGAATCCAGGAGGAAGGGACAGGATTTCAGTTTTAGACATGGTGAATTGAGATTCCTGTAGGTTATCCAGATAGGGATTCTAAATGGCTACTTGGTGTGAAATGTGGAGAATGGACCTGGGTTAGAGACCCAGACTCATTGAGTGGAATGAGAATGACAGCATTTTACAGGGGAGAATAAAAGGAGAAGAACCCACCAAGAGAGAACAGTCGCAGAGGTTTAAAATCTCGGAGAAGTGACACGGGAGCCAAAAGAAAACACTAGTAAGGGAAGGACAGCCAATGGCAATAACGTCATAGGGGTCCACTAGGATAAGGAATGAAAAATGTTCATTATAAAACAGCAGCTCAAAGTACTGGAAAAAAAGAAAAAAGCATTCATTAAATTTAGTATTTCTGAAATCACTGATGTTAGCAAAAGCAATATCCATAGAGTCGTAATGTCTGAGATATTATTAGTGAGATATGTAAAAGATAACTGGAAACAAAGGCCAGGAGCTTAGGAAAGATGTAAGAGCTGTAAATATAAATCACAGGAGAACACAGTTTGACAGAAACCATAGAAAGTTTTAAGGAAATGGAGTAATCACCAGTGCAAATTACCATGATGCAAAAAGGTTACAGAGGATAGGGACTGAAAAAGTGGCCCTTCATTTCATAATCTGTGGGCTGAAGACCTTGGTCCAATAGAGTAATTGGAGTAGTTTGAGATGATGTGTTGCTAATAGTAATTATATTAATTATAAAGAATGAAGTTACTTAGTAACTAGTTATTTGTAATCAAACTGACCAATTTAGAAGTTTAAAAGAAGGCATATTTATGCTAATAACGTAATTGGAAGAATTATGAATAACCTGTATGGACTTAAAATGAGTATGTATATATTACCAGCTGACAGGATATTTTAAAAGTCTAGCCAGGGAAGACTCTTGACCAAACCATTTACCAAAAACACAGAGCTTTGGAGAGAGCTTTATTTCCTAAGAACACTGACAGAACTCCCCTGGGACCCACCAGCTATTTTTTTCACTTAACAGTGCCATGTTCTGTATCTTCATTTGGAAATGAAGAAATTTCAGAGTTTTTTGTTTTTTGTTTTTTTCACTTAAAATAGCATAGATTCTGATTGCATTGTTTAGGTGTAATTGTGTAAAAAATGGTACTTTGGTAATAAAGCTATTAAACATCAGAATTGTTTTTCTCTGACAATTTTTTTTGTTTTTGTTTTTGAGACAGGGTCTGGCTCTATCACCCAGGCTGGAGTGCAGTGGCGCGATCTCAGCTCACTGCAACCCCCGCGTCCTGGGTTCAAGCGATTCTCCTGCCTCAGCCACCTGAGTAGCTGGGATTACAGGCACCTGCTACCACACCTGGATAATTTTTATATTTTTAGTAGAGACAAGGTTTCACCATGTTGGCCAGGCTGGTCTCAAACTCCTGACCTCAGGCGATCTGCCTGCCTTGGCCTCCCAAAGTGCTGGGATTACAGGCATGAGCCACCGTGCCCGCCTGGACAATTTGTTTTGAACTTTGCTCCTCAGTATTTTTCATGGCAACATTCTAAGTTTAAATCTGACAGTAGACTCCAGATTGTTAAGAATTAAGGAGTGATAAATGGATGGTAAGAAATTATAGACAGCCAGTATATAGACTTTTTGAAGAAGCATAACAACAGTAGAAAACAGAACAAGGGTTTCTGTGGGGAGCAGGATAAAAGGAAGGAGTATGTGTGTGTGTATTTTAAAAGAAGACACCTGAGATGTTTCTAGGATGCTGGGAAAAGGAGCTAGCAGAGGACGGATTGAAAGTACAAGAGGGAACAGAGGTACTTGGTGGAAAAAGATCAAGAGAACTGATGTGGGAAGTGATGGTGTCAGAAGCACAAGAGGAATAATTAATTAGACTTAAAACAGAGAGGAATACCCAGTCCTCTAAAAAACAAAGAGAAGTCAATATCCATACACTTTAGCCATGGCTGTTTTATATGTGTGTGTATATGACAGAAACCCCAGTATCTGGTTATTTTTGTTTATTTGGAGATGAGGTCTCCTTATGTTACCCAGGCTGGTCTTGAACTCCTAGCCTCAAGCGATCCTCCTACCTCAGCCTCCCAAAATGCTGGGATTACAGGCATGACCCACTGTGCCCAGCCTATTATTTTAGAAATTGTCATTTTTACAGTTTAAGTTTGTATTCAATTGTCACTGAATAAATCGTGGGTTTTTTTCTTCTAGGCACTAACTGTGACATCTATGACCTTTTTTATCATCGCACAAGCCCCTGAACCATATATTGTTATCACTGGATTTGAAGTCACCGTTATCTTATTTTTCATACTTTTATATATACTCAGACTTGATCGATTAATGAAGTGGTTATTTTGGCCTTTGCTTGTAAGTGTTCAGTTTCATCTTAAATTTTACTTTTTCCTACCATAGTGAGATATTCTAATGAACTCTGTTTTTTGCTTCTCTTAAACCTTTAAGGTAATCTCTGTTAGGCTTAGGAAGGAGGAGCTCTACCCATTGCTAATGTGCCCTGTATTGCCTTGGGAGAGGGTCTCAAGGATGCAGGACAGCCACAGAGCATAAGTTCTCTGTGCACCATCTATCAGTAGATGTGGCTGACGCTTCTGTTAGAATTCACTTGGATAGATCTTCTAATGAAATTTAAATTTAGGACCATGTTAATAAAATTATAGTGCATTCTTAATCTTTATTACCTATTTGAATGCATGTTAATATGGCCTCAAAATTGGGATAGAGATGGAGACAGATACACAAGTGTCTATCCTTGCACATCCTTGGTCACTAAATGGAAAATCAAACTAATTGGGGAGGCTAAAGTACAATGTTATCTCACTTGAAAATATCTGTAGTTATTACTAAATAATGTTAGCACCTCTTATATTTCATAGTATATAGACTGTAACCTGCCATACTCATATCATTGGGAATAACTGCCCAGTGGAATGCCCAGATGGTTCTGAAAACTGTCAAATTGGGCAGATTGAAGTTATTCGTTAAGATGTATGCAGCCCCTCAGCCTGGACTAGAAGCTGATTCTAAGAAAAACTTAGTGACTTCTCCTCTGTCCTCTTGCAAGTCTCATTCCCAGCATCCTGTCTCCATAGGTCTCCCTCCTAAATCCCCCTGCTGCCCTTCTCCTCTTTGGCTGGACTGATTGCTGCCATGTCTTCCTCGGCTGCACTGGTCTCATCCTCTTGGATGCCCCAGTGCTAATATCCAAGCTGATAATTCCTATTAACAAGAAAAGACTTTAGAGGTATTCTTAAACCATAAGCATGCCTTTAAATGGTACCTTCTGGAACCACCTTCAAGGCCAGTGGCAAGCATTTCAGGCAAATCATAAGCTTTTTAAAAGTCCTAAAAGGGAAAAGCTGGGAAATAGGATCTTCATAGAACCTCTCCTCTCAAAACTACTTGATGTACACTTCAGAGCTGGACCTCTCCTAGAGAGGTCTAGGAGAAGAGATTAGAAAGTCTTCCTCAGTTGGCCCTCATTTAGTGGCAGAAAGGGTTAAACTAAATTTTTCTAAGGATTTCTTCAAGAGGATAATGAACACTGGTCCACATCCTCTTGGTCTTGTATAGTTGCTCTTCACACTCTGCTTCTCTAGAGTTTAATAAAACTAACACATTTTAGCCTTTCTTTTTTTCCAAACATAATTCCTTGGAGTTTCTTACATGTCCCACTAATAAACTGGGAGCCGGGAGTGTAACAGAATACACTGAGAGAGAGTAGCTTATATGTAGCACACTGAAAGGAATAGTCCCCAAACCTCTAAGGATCAAACTTTACTGATATTGTATCTCTTAGAAATGGGGTGTTATATGGGTAACTAAGTTTTTGCTCCATTACGAAACCCAGAATCCTTTCTGATCTTGATCTAATGAAATTATTTATTCAGCAAATGTTAAGTATTTGCTAATCCTAGATTCTGTAATTGGTTCTTTGGTAAGACAAAACAAAAACCTTGTACCTCAGAAACTTTAAATGCACCCAGGAAGCAACACAGAGAATAGGTGCTGTGATAGATATACACCTAGGATGGCGTGGATGCAACCCAGCAAGGGAAAGGGACCAAATCACAGTAGGCTGTGAAGAAAAAGTGCCCAAACTGAGGGCTGAAGGATGAAACGTAGTTAGCAGATGACTGGTACAGGGAAGGAAAAGTGCTTTTCTGTTAGAAAAGCAGCCGCATATGTGAAGGTCTAGGTGGAGAAAGAGCATGACCCTCCAGGACCTGCAGGTGTATCTGAATGGTTGGGTATTGAGTTGTGAACAAGAGCTGGGGCAAGAGTGAGTTTTGTGACAACAGGGTCAGGGCATACAAGGGTTTGTGTGCTCTGGCCTTTAACCCAAAGGCTAATGGGAGTTTTTGGAGGTTTTTAAGTAGGAGAGTGGCATGATCAGATGATCAGCCTCCATGTCTTGAGAGGATACTGAGAGAGGAAGAATATGTTTAAGGAAGGGTGCAGGAGAGCAGTATGTAATGAGTTTAGCTTGATAAATACTAGATTTTAGTTACTTATGGGATATTTATATGGAAATGTTCAGAAATGGTGTGAAACTTAAGAGGAGCTAGAGCTGCAGCTTTAGGAATCATCACCTTGTGATGTTAACTGAGCTCAGACTGGCCAAAATAGCTCAGAGAGAGTGTAGAGAGAGCTGAAGGTAAAACTGGGAAACGCCAACATATGAGATGAGGAGTGGCCAGAAAAGGCAGGAGAGCACCCAAGTGTGACTGGTGTCACCGAAGCCAAGACGGGAATACATTTCAAGAAGAATGGACACATTTAAACAGAAAGATAAGTATACACACACACACACACACACACACTCTTTCTCTCTCTCTCTCTGTGCCCCCTGGTGACCTTTTCCAGAGGAGTTTGCCTCCAGTGGGCAAGTGACAGGAAAGTTGTGGGACTGAGCAGGCAAGGAAAGAGACAAATAGAGGGGTCATCTCTGAATTGAGGAAATATGGCCAGGGACAAATAAAAGTAATGAACAGAGTGAGGTCCCTGCAGAGTGGAATTGGAGCCAGAGCACAGGTGGAGAAGTTGCCTGGGGATGTTACCTAAAGTGTAGGACACAGAGATGGCTGACTGTTCCAATTAATCTGTAGGTGGGGAAAAGGTAACTTATAAGTACTTCCATCTGCTAGCCACTGCCTTTGCTAACTAGGAGAGGGCTTGGTCATCTCCATTCAAATTGTCCCAAAGTTGTTGTCCCTGATAACAGTCTATAGAGCAGGCCTTCTCTGATTATTCCCCCCAAGAGCCCCAAATGACAGAAAACACAAAAAACCAGTCAACCTATGGCTTTGAGGAGGTATCTAAGCATAGGCTCAGAATTCCTTTGAAATCCCTATTTTTGTAATTAAGTTTACATTCTACTCTGTGGCATATCAATGTTTCATTTTTAATATAAAAGAAATGGTCTAAATTACTCTTGAGGATCATTGGTGTTCCAGGGCAGGCATATCTTTTTTTTTTTCCCCTGTGGTTCTCTGCACTCCCTAGAACACCGCTTTGATCCAAAGCCATCTATAAACACTTGCCCAGATTGCTCACAGGAGGCAGGCTGCCTGTCTGAAGTAGGAGTGTGGTCTGTTGCCTTTTGAAGCAGAGCAAATATCCAACACAGAAGAGAGTTAACCTAGAATAGTTGTCTCAGTATCTCCTACAAATGAGAACTTTTTTCTTCCTAAGTATATCTGATCTTGCCCTACCCCCATTGAACCTGTTCCTACTTTCTTTCTAATAACTGCGTTTCTAAATTACCAGGGTTTTGCAGTTTGCTATTTGTGTTATTCCTTCCTGCCTGTGGTTATCTGCAAACATACATGAACCTTTCTCAACTAGACAGTTTACCTTTCCCATGCTACACATCCATTTTAAACATGTAAAATTGCACTTCTTGACGTCACAGTTAAGAATGAAACTAATTTTTACTTTGTAAAAGTATTAAGCGAATGAGCTATATCATCAGCAATAATAACATAATTGGTCATCCATTGCATAGAGATGTCTGTGGGGGTTTCCTGAAAATTACCACTTTCTCTTAAGTGTGTGCTATTTTAAGTTTTATTAATTGCCTTTTTTTTTTTTTTTTTTTTTTGAGACGGTGTAAAAAAAATTCCACCAGGCTGGAATGCAGTGGTGCAATCTTGGCTCACTGCAATCTCCGTCTCCTGGCTTCAAGCAATTCTCCTGCCTCAGCCTCCCAAGTAGCTGGGACTACAGGCGCTCACCACCATGCCTGGCTAATTTTTGTATTTTTTAATAAAGACAGAGTTTCACCATGTTGGCAAGGCTGGGCTTGAACTCCCAAAGTGTTGGGATTACAGACATGAACCACAGCGCCCAGCATTAATTGCATTTAGTAACTTAAAGTTTGATATACAATGTAGACTACTCTGCATTTTCTTACGTTATTGAAAATGAGCATTTTTACTTCCCATGGCACCCCTTCTACCTTAAACTTTCTACATAATACATCATCTACTTTATTTCCTAATCAGATGAGTTTTCCCTTCAACTACATTTATGTTAAGTAAAAAAGAAATAAAAAGCTTTTTAAGTAAATGATTGGCATATCACAGGTAAAAGAAAACCACTAGGTGTCATTATAGACCAGATACTATCTAGGTATCATTTAACTGTGACATATTGGTTTCCTGAAAGATAGATGCTAAATAAATTTGTTTAATAAAATGAAACTTTCAAAATATTTAGGAAGCTGACTCCTTTTGTTGAAACAGAGTCTCACTCTGTTGCCCAGGCTGTAGTGCAGTGGCGTGATCTCAGTTCACTGTAACCTCTGCCTCCCGGGTTCAAGCAATTTTTGTGCCTCAGCCTCCCAAGTAGCTGGGATTACAGGCATGCACCACCATGCCTGGCTAATTTTTGTTTTTTTTAGTAAAGATGGGGTTTCACCATGTCGGCCAGGCTGGTCTCAAACTCCAGGCTTCAAGTGATTTGTCCGCCTTCCAAAGTGCTGGGATTACAGGCGGGAGCCAGTGCATTCTGCCTGCTGACTTTTTTTTTTTTTTTTTTTTTTTTAGCATTGCTTGGTAGTCTTCATGTAAGGCTCAGCTTTATTGTGTGTTTTTAGGATATTATCAACTCACTGGTAACAACAGTATTCATGCTCATCGTATCTGTGTTGGCACTGATACCAGAAACCACAACATTGACAGTTGGTGGAGGGGTAAGTGGAAGTCTTCCTGCTTTCTTTCTTCAGGTTTTATCAGAATGCAAATTTATTTGGAAAACAGATGTTAAGAATAGAAAGCTATACTATATTCATCCTTGAGGTTCCTAGGCCAATATACAGTGCTTAGCGTCTTAATATTTTTGTCTGTGAATGCTTGCCCTGATTAACGTGAAGGAGTATGATTTTATACTAGAAGCCAAATTAACCCAATAAAGGGGTTCCTACAGATTTCTTATAGGTACGTAGGGCTAGACTAGACTGACAAAAGCTACTGGAATCAGTTACAGCACTTAGCTCTGAGAAACCTGATGTCAAGCAAAACAAAACAAAAAGATGGATGAGTTTCATAGCTCTCCCGTTTATAGAAAAGGATACATACCATCTGTTAAGATGAGACAGACTGTTTTGAGCTCAGTTATTTCTTGTTCAGATCCTTCAGATAGAATATAATAGATGATGTCCTTACGGTAAGAGAACATTGGCAGGGCACCTTGCAACTAAAGGATCATTTTGAACCCTGCTTGAAGAGAAGCAGATCAATTCCATCAGACTTCATCCTAGAAAGAAAGCCAGAATATGACTCAAGTAATTTAGTTATAGTTCTATCTGATATTCTTCTAAGATTTCTCATACAAGGTTCAAAATCATTTAGCTTTTCTAGGTTCTGACCTAGAGAATTGAATTAGAAAGTTCTTAAATCTTCCTACTTCCATGTTCTTTCATAGTATGGGTCACTTAGGAGAACTCTCAGCCATATATGTCAGAACCCATGATTTTCATCTCCCTTAGGCCCTGAGCAACTTCATGAGGAGTCAGAATTATTCTAGAAATGAGATAGCTCTGTATCAATTTCCCCCAGTTGTTTTTGAAGATAATACTCATCTTCCTACTATGAAGAAGGAAGGACCAGGCATAGGATTTACTTTCATTCACTTTTTTACTCATTCATTCATTTACTCATTACTTAAGTGTACTTTGGCAGGGGCTGACAAAATACAGAGCTGTGCTATTCAGTATAGTAACCATAGTTGCTAGCCACATGGGGCTACTGAGCACTGGAAATGTGGCTAGTCTGAATCAAGATCAGGTGTAAGTATAAAAATACACATTTAATTTCAAAGATTTATTACCCTCAACAAGGAATGTAGAATATTTTGTTAATAACTTTGTTGATTACATGTTAAATGATAATATTTTAGATATACTGAGCTAAATATATTAAAATCTGTGACTTATTTTTTCTTTTTTTTTTTTTTTCTGAGATGGAGTCTCTGTCTGTCGCCCAGGCTGGTGGAGTGCAGTGGTGCTATCTCAGCTCACTGCAAGCTCCGCCTCCCAGGTTCACACCATTTTCCTGCCTCAGCCTCCCAAGTAGCTGGGACTACAGGCATCCCGCCACCACGCCTGGCTAATTTTTTGTATTTTTAGTAGAGACGGAGTTTCACCGTGTTAACCAGGATGGTCTCGATCTTCCGACGTCGTGATCCGCCTGCCTCGGTCTCCCAAAGTGCTGGGATTACAGGCGTGAGCCACCGCGCCCAGCCGACTTTTTTCTTTACATTTATAATGTGGCTGTTAAAAAAATCTTTAATTATGTGGCTATGTTACATTGGTGACTCACATTATGCTGCTTTCAGACAGCACTGACTAGAGTGTGAGCCCTGTCCTCAAGTTGCTTAGAGCCTAACACAGGAGACACAAGTGGAAACCGCTGTATATAAGCTGTTGACAGGGAGCTGCAGGGTGCAGAAAAGAGGAAACTACCCCTCTGGCAGTGGAATTGCTGTTTGCTGAGAATAAAGGAGAAAAAAGGGAAAAGGTTCCAGGTAGAGGAGCCAATAGTATACAGAGTGCCAGTCATGAAAATATTGGTAGGAGGTATTCAGTGTGGTCAGAACCTAGGAGGCAGTGGCTTGAGACTCTGGGTGGAAAAGTAGACTGTGAGAGCCATGTCTGGAGCCAGGAAGCCAAACTTCCTGACCACTGGAAGAAGCTGACCAAACAGCATGCAAGGAATGACATCCGCCTCTCCCACCCCCGACACCAGCTCTCAGATAGCCATCAGAGTGTCTGAAGGCCCCTACGTGTTCTTATTTATTGTTTTTATCTAATTTTACTTTCTTAAGGCCTATTTAGAATCTCACCCCTTAAGCAGATGTAGCCTAGCCTTTGAGAGTTCACTTTGGATCATCTTATTAACTCCAGTTTTCTGGAGCTACAGTCCCCATGATTTAATATTGAGCTGGTGTTAACTTTGACCTTTTCTTCTGTAGAGTTTGTCAGTAGAGAAGTCAGAGTTGAACACTGGGGTTAGAAATATTAATAACTAAATATCCTCAGTAGGGCTTAAAAGAATACATGCAAGAGCAGGTCAAGAGATAAAAGCAAACAAGTATGGATTTCAGAGCCCACACTGCTTTTAGTATTTTTCAGCTCACTTAAATTATCTTTTCTCTTTCTATAGGCAAGTATTTAGAAAACTTAGCAATGAGGAGAATAAGATGATCTCTGAAGTCTCTCCATGTTAGTATTAGATGAAGCACAGGGAGCAATGCGAGTACCCTAGCAAGAGAGTAATCTGGTGGGCAGACCACTTAAAACTTGTGTGAATGACACGAGTGGGGACCATGGTTAGGGCAGTGACGCGTGTCTTTCTTTCCAGGTGTTTGCACTTGTGACAGCAGTATGCTGTCTTGCCGACGGGGCCCTTATTTACCGGAAGCTTCTGTTCAATCCCAGCGGTCCTTACCAGAAAAAGCCTGTGCATGAAAAAAAAGAAGTTTTGTAATTTTATATTACTTTTTGGTTTGATACTAAGTATTAAACATATTTCTGTATTCTTCCACATATTTTCTGCAGTTATTTTAACTCAGTGTAGGAGCTGGAGGAAGAGATTTCCGAACTCTGCGCCCCGCGCAGAGCACTACTGTAACTTCCAAGGGAGCGCTGGGAGCAGCGGGATCGGGTTTTCCGGCACCCGGGCCTGGGTGGCAGGGAACAATGTGCCAGGATCCGCCTCAGGGATCTTTGAATCTCTTTACTGCCTGGCTGGCCGGCAGCTCCGAGGTGTGGGGTTGCAGAGATTTTGAATTCTCAGGCTAGGCGGTGGCATTGCACCCCCTGTGGCAATGCACCCCCTGTGGCAATGAGGGTGGCTGAAGGGCTCGGCTTGTCGGTGGGGCAGCGAGCGCCGGATGCACGCGCCGGGGAGGTAGCCAACAGCCGTTGGGACGCAACGCTCGTTCCCAGGGGAGAGCCAGCCGCTGCCGCGGCACTGGTTCAGACGGCCAGGCCCTAGGGACCCACCATGGATCCTGAACACGCCAAACCTGAGTCATCCGAGGCACCTTCAGGGAACTTGAAACAACCAGAGACTGCCGCAGCCCTGGCAAGTAGCGGCAGCGTAGTGAGTTCTGTACCGAAGGCACAGCGCAACATCTCAGCGAAGACCGCACCCCGGAAGCACCCCGCAGTCTCAATTCGCAGTGCGCAGTCCGCAGCCGCCGCACGTCCCCAAGGCAGTGAGGGCACCGCACCCTCAAGGAAAGCTACCACACGCCCACCCCCAAAGCCCACACTCCTACCCCCAAGGCCCTCTGCACACACTGAATCCAAACTCTTAAATGAGACGGCAATCAAAGAGCGCGCGGAGGGCCGAGCCAAAGTCCCGTACAAATTCAGGGACAGCCTCAAGCGTTTCTCCTTCTCGCCCACTGGAATGTTGAAGATCCTGAGACTGGTGAGCGGAGAGCTGGTGAGACCTAGCTGGGCGGATGTGGCCGGCAGTGGCCTCGGGGAAATGCCCACGGGTGCCAGCTCCAGAAACCTTCCATAATTCACTTTGCCACTCACCTTTGTTTTGCCTCACCTTTCCTCCTCACCGCTCCCTGCTCCCCAAACGCTAAACCTTTCCTACTAAACTTGCCTCTTTTTTTACCTATTTTTTTCTTTTTTTTTTTTTTAATTATACTTTAAGTTATGGGGTACATGTGCAGAACGTGCAGTTTTGTTACGTAGGTATACACGTGCCATGGTGGTTTGCTGCACCCATCAACTCGTCACCTACATTAGGTATTTCTCCTAATGCTATCCCTCCCCTAGTCCCCCACTCCCTACAGGCCCCGGTGTGTGATGTTCCCCTCCCTGTGTCCATGTGTTCTCATTGTTCAGCTCTCACTTATGAGTGAGAACATGCAGTGTTTGGTTTTCTGTTCTTGCGTTAGTTTGCTGAGAATAATGGTTTCCATCTTCATCCATGTCCCTGCAAAGGACATGAACTCATCCTTTTTTATGGCTGCATAGTATTCCATGGTGTATATGTGCCACATTTTCTTTATCCAGTCTATCATTGATGGACATTTGGGTTGGTTCAGTTTCCTCTCACAAAGGAAATTAGGGAAGCAATGAAGATAACAGGAATTTATAAGTTAGGAAACAAAAATAATAGAATCAATCAATACAAGAGCTGTCATTTGAAAGTCCTATTAAATTGATAAACCTTTGGTCAACCAAGAAAAAAAGGGGGAAGAAAGGACATATATTTAAAATTAGAAACCAGAAGGGGAAAATAATCACAAACATCAGCAAAACTGAAAGGATCTACAGGAGTACCTTGCAAAACAGATGTGAATAATTGGATGAAATGGTTGATTTTCTAGAATAATGTAAATTACCAGAACTGATCCCAGAATAGGGAAAAATCTAAACAGGGCAATATAAACATAGAAGAAAATGAGAATTTTAGCAAATGAGTATCTTTCAAAAATGTATCAGGCCCAGACCTTTTTACAAGTTAACTCTTTCAAGCCTTCATGGGATATAATTCTGACACTACTCTAACTTTGTCAAAGAATAGAGAAAGAAGAAATACTTCTGAACTATCTTTATAGTATAAATATATAATCAGTATAATACTGGTAGGAAAACTTGACCGAGTTCAGAAAAAGAAAACGAAGTAGAGATCTCACTTGCATCAGAACAAAATATCAATATATTAGCAGATAATATTCATCAGTATTTTTTGAAAATACAATACCACAAGAAACAGGATGATTCAATATTAAGATTCTATTAAAATAATTCACTGTATTATAAGTAAAAGTGAAAATGAGATATCTATCACATTATAAAAAATTAGGAGATTATGTCACAGAACATGTGACAAAATTCAACATTTGTCCCTGATTGCCAAGAAGGGAGACCAGTAAGATAGGAGTATATAAATATTCCATTGACATTGTAAAAATAAACATTTCAAACTAAGAGTCAGTGTATTTAATTAAATATCAGAAGTATTATTTATTAAATGAGGGGAAAAATGATGCTTACTACACCATGAGTCAATTTTTTCTGAAACCACTAGTCATCATAATTAGGAAGGGGAAATAATATTTGAAAAGAGGTGGCCAGGTGCAGTGGCTCACATCTATAATCCCAGCACTTTGGGAGGCCAAGGTAGGCAGATAACCTCAGTCAGGAGTTCAAGACCAGCCTGGCCAATATGGTGAAACCCCGTCTCTACTAAAAATACAAAAATTAGCCAGGCTTGGTGACACGCGCCTGTAGTCCCAGCTACTCGGGAGGCTGCAGCAGGAGAATCGTTCGAACCCAGGAAGCAGAGGTTGCAGTGAGCTGAGATCATGCCACTGCACTCCAGCCTGAGAGACAGAGCAAGACTGTCTCAAAAAAAAAAAAAAAAGAGGTAAAATATATCCTTTCTTTCAGCTAATGTGATTGCATATCTAGAAAAAACCAAATCAACTGGAAACAATTTAGAGCAAGATAATTTAGTCAGGTGACTCATTATTGTGTTAATAAATAAAAGCTTTCCTAGACAAATAACCACTTATAAGAAAATATTTCTCTTTACAACAGTAATGAAAATGATCAAATATCTAAAAATAAGTGAAATGTGATACACATATGGGAAGAAAACTTTAAAACTCTCCTGAGAGATATTCTTTAAAAACCACTAAAATAACTGGAAAGATATATTTTGTTCTTGAGAAAAACTAAATTCTGTAATTTTTCCAAATTATAAGTAAGTATTTCATTTAGAAATCCCAACTAAAATGCCAACAGGCTTAGTCTGGGGAATTTGACCAACACAAACATGGGAGACATAAACAGTCTGAGAATGAGTAAGAAGAGGAAGACTAGGCCAAACAATAACTCAATATAGAGTGAATTGTCTATAACTTAGAGTACTAGAGAAGGAAGCAGCAATTCAATGGAAGAGAACAGTCTTAAGAGACCAAACTACATCTGAGAATTTAGTATGCAATAAAGGTTGGATTTCAGGTCAATAGGGATAATACTGGCATTTCCCAATAAATGATGTTGAGATAATCAGCAGCTGTTTGGAAAGAAAGAAAACTGAGGCTCTTCCTCACTGTTTCTACCAAAATCAATGTATATGTACTTTACCAGTATATATACAGACTTCTTTCTAGTATAAAATATAAACTGTTAATAGTGGTTACTTTTAAGGAGAGAGACTAAGGTTGGGTTGGGGGAAGAGAAAGAAATTGGTATTATTTTATCCTTCTATACTGTGTGCTTTTTTAATTATTTGCATGTATTTCATTTCTTCAAAATGTAAGAAATGTTAAAAATGTATGTGCAAAACAGTACAGGCCACTGTACTGCGATATAATCAGATTTACATTCTGACAATAGATTTTTTTTAAATCATGCATTAAAACAAATCTTGTTTCTTTTATTGCAGAGTCTTATCATAGGAGCATTAGCTTGTTTCATCATCGCCCAAGCCAATGAGTCATTTATAACAATCACAAGTCTGGAAATCTGCATTGTCATTTTTTTTATTCTAATATATGTGCTAACCCTTCACCACTTGCTGACCTATTTACATTGGCCCTTACTTGTAAGTGTTCATTTTTACAATTCTTCAAATCCAAGCTTTGCCCTCAGCCCCAGAGTAAGGGCTCTCCTTAAGTGAAAACAACAGAGCTCTCTAGACAAGGACATAGCTGAGCTGTGACAGTTAGGGTGTTGCCCTGGTCCAGAAGGATTCCTTGGACCCTTGTGCCTGCAGGACAGCTAACACACCCCTGCTCCAGCCCTCAGTGTAAAACCCCTCATTACGGCACTAGACACATGGTACTTTTCAGCTTGTCCTAAAAAAAAAAATTTACTTAGTACATAAAGTAGGTAAGCACATTTCTCAGCCATTGCTTGTAAAATAGTGCATGCTTCTACTTTGCAGAGAGCACTCTGATTATAAACATTTTCCCCAAAAGCAAAAGTTGATATGATGGCATTGTAGAAAATTGCCGTGCATACACTTAAAGATTGTAGAGTCAACCTGTGTGTGTGTGTTAGGGTCCATATCACAAAGAGGTGCCAGACTATCCAGAAAAAGACATTACAGAGCCTTCTTTAATAGCTTTTCCCAGACTTTCACATTCTTTGCCAACTGAACAATTGCTAAAGCTAACCCCTCAGGTCTCAGACTAGAGAGGCAGTACGGTTTTGTCCAGAGGCAGCCATAGGCCCAGATTCTGGCCCTGCCACCTTACAGCTATGTAAACTTTAGCCTCAGTTTCCCCATTTAAGAAATACAGAGAAGGAAAAGTGTGATAATAACTACCTCATAGGGTTCCTGAAACATTTAAATGTGTGCAAAGCCAATAACATAGTATGTGATACAAAGTAAACATTCTAATGTCCAGAAAGAACAGCCACCCATCAGACCCATCAGATAGCTGGATGGCGTTTGCCATTCTGTCTTGCGCTGTGAACAATCCTAATTCAGAGCTTCAGGCCTCTTCCACATCCCACTTCCTTATAGAACATTTTTCTAACCTTAAAGTCAGAATGTTCCTTTTGAGCTAAAACTCAAACATTGTCTTCAAATCTGTGAGAGATTTTCTGCAAAGGCTGCTGAGCTCCCTCTGTCCCACAGAATGCCGAGTACAGGAAGCAGACAAAGCAAATATGAGCAACTTTAATTGAACATGTGGAAGACCCTTTTAGTTATGGAGAGGTTTCTCAGGGGAAACTCAAATCTCTGTCCGTGGAAATTTTCAAGAAGGGAAGGTAAAGTAACCATTTTTGAGCATATACCATGTGCCAGATACTTTTTCATGTTACCTTATTTAATCCTCACAACAACCCAGTGAGGTTATGGTCATCCCTCACCCCCCATTTAACAGATGAGAAAATTGGATTAAAGACATTCAAATGCCAATTGAATTCAATTCAATGGCCATATGTAGGTGCCAGAAACTCAGATATGCACCCAGGTCTATCTGACTCTAAAGCCCAGACTCTTTCCAGACTTTACAACCTATTATCTTGTGATGGCTTTCTATCTCCATTCTCCATTAAGGTAAGAAACTCAGTGAAACTACGTCTTTATGTCCTCCTCAGCTTCTCTAAATTTTATCTCTGTATCTTGTTTCCTCGTGATTTTCTTAAAATACAGCACCAAAGATGAATTCATTATCCTGGTAGGTGTACACAGGCCCTTGGGGTTGCGTGACTGATGGCTCCACAGCACCATCAGCTGTGGTCAGGAGGATCAGCGCCCTCTGAGAAATGGATTCATGCAGGCTGGGTCCACACATAAAGCTGGAGAGGGCCAGGAGACATCATACTTTGCTGTAGGGTCCAGTGGTAATGCCCAAGAAGTATCCCAGACAAAGGTAAGAACTAGGATCTCCTGAGCATGAACCGTGAGTGTCCTATGAGAGAACCTGTTCTCACAGTGGTTACAGGAAGTTCAGCCCAACTCTTGTAGGGTTACAGGCCTTTGGTCAACTCCAATAAAGCCAGGCCCCCTTGCTATGTCTGTCTTAAGTGACAGTATCCTCTTTTTTGGGGATGACTATGGGAGCCCAGAGGTGATTCGGAGGCCCTGTCTTTTCCTGCTACTGTCTTCGAGAGCATGGGCCAGACCTAGCACAGCACAGGATATGCCTTGTGAGCTCCCAGGAGCTTCATGGTGGGGAAACGCTCTGTTACCAAGACGGTTGCCCAGTTATTCTGATGTTCAGCTCACACTAGCAGGACACATACTGAGCAACCACACAGTTGGTCAGATGGTAAGTGATTTAATTAACTTGGAAGTTTTTGAAAAAGACTCATCAAAACAGGACCCAAATTGCGTTCTCTTCTCCTATCCAGTCCCTTCCTTTCAAATCCGCTCTTTCAGATTCTGTGAGATGAAGGATGTGTACCTACACAATTTTTCAGAGAGGCAAGTAGCTACACTGGGAGGCCTTGGCACAGCAGGAAATGTGCTAGTTTCGTAAGGGTATTGGTGCTAGGAGGTGATGACTTGGCACTTCAGAAGGTAGGCAGGCTTAGAATCAAGCTTCAGGAATCACTTGGGACCTTATGATAAGGTCAGTGCAGGAAGCCACAGAACACATGGTCAATTTCATACTAGAACTGTTTGAGTCAGGCTCTGCACAGCTTCAGAGGCTTGCCCACAGCTGAGAGTGCCCAGCATGCAGCTACCACCTCCTTTCAGCCCTTCCCTCCAGGCAAGAAGGCTTGGCTCCCAGGAGGTATGGGATTAGGATAAGGAGTACTGACTTTAAGTGGCGATTTCTAACTTCAAGGCCCATAAAAGGATAGAGTTCCTTATTTCCCTATTCCGATTATTGTTTGACAAAGGGGTGAGGGTAAAAGTCTCCACCAGGGCGACAGACTGTGATACATCAGGGCTTGGACTCAGCAGGGAAGCCCCAAAGAGAACTAACTGAAGATACAGGTGACCTGCTGAGATCTGTGGGCTCTGGGACCATATTTTGTCAAGGCCTCCTCGTCTGGACAGAGGATGAACCCATACTCAGTCTCTGAGTTGCAGCTGTGAAGGGTGTGCCAGGGACCCTGACACCATAGGGAAGACACAGGTCCCGCTTTCAACCCCTAACCTATGTTAGGGCCTATGAGGTCTCCTCTGATGAGCTCTTGGCGTTCTTGATTCATGTGAACTCACAGAATAAATGTGCCAGCTTCCACAGCACTGGTTTTACCTGCAGACTTGAGAGTGGAATTAAATCAGTAAATAAAGTTAATTTAAAATTTAAACCCATTTTTACCAGCATGAGTCTGCATCAAAGCTAAGAAAAGTACAATTTTCCTCACCCCACACACTCTTCATTTTTAGGTTTACCAACTCGCCCCACTCTAGCCTAGTGTCAGGTACCAAGATCCTAAGAAATTATGAATTTGAATTATTGTCTTCTAAATAGCTCATATTTTAAACACTTCTACATCATAAAGATATAATCCAGCATGGTCAGAGAAACTGAGTTCTGGTGAAGCAGATGTTTTTGCCAACAGAAAGCAATTTTTTAAAAGGAATAAAATAAACATTTTAAACTAAAACAAAACAAAAAATGAAACCAGCGAAAGTTGCAGTTAATTGAATACCAGATAATATTCATTGTTTGTAAATTCCTATTACAAATACTACATTTTGTGAAACAAATCATGTTTAACGTTTTTCTTTTTTTTTTTTTTTTTGTGAGATGGAGTCTCACTGTGTTGCCCAGGCTGGAATGCAGTGGCACGATCTCGGCTCACTGCAAGCTCCACCTCCCAGGTTCAAGCGATTCTCCTGCCTCAGCCTCCTGAGTAGCTGGGATTATAGGCATGTACCACCATGCCTGGCTAATTTTTGTATTTTTGGTATAGACAGGGTTTCACCATGTTGGCCAGGCTGGTCTCGAACTCCTGACCTCAGGTGATCCACCCACCTCAGCCTCCCAAAGTGCTGGGATTACAAGCATGAGCCACCGTGCCTGGCCTGTTTAACTTTTTTCCTAACATTCAGTTTTTTTTGTTTTTTGTTTTTTTAATAATAAGCACTCACCATTAAGGCATCTTTCTCTTTCCCACTTAAAATTCTACATGATTTTAATATCTCAGGGAATAGTTTGGAAGCTTTATGGAAAAATTGTCAAGAAAAAACACATTTCTCATTTTAGTCAGAGAAGGCTACTTGAGTCAATAAGGTATTTAGCGGGGAAAGAAAAATATGACAAGTAAGGATGGTATTTATGAGGAAAGTGGAAGTCTTCCCGCACATGGCCAAGCTCAGCTGCAATTTTAACACAGCCATCAAGGATATCTGTCTCTCTGCCCAGATGAGGCAAATAAGAGGGTCTGTGTCTAAGGCAAAAGGGAGGAGGTTAGCAGGAAGAAGGCTCATGGGCACTCAAATCAGACTGCCCAAGGTCATAGCCACTTACTGGCTGAACAACCCTGGGCAAGTTGCTTACCCATCTGTAAACTGGGGATAATGAGAGTTTGTTGTGAGAATCAAATGAGATCACATATTAACACATTGGCACAGTAAGTGCTCAATAAATGTGAGCTAGCTACAATAGAAATGTTAGATGCAAGGCGAACCTTAGCTCCAATGGACAGTTCAGGAGAGCGCTTCTTTGTAAGTAAGGACCACAGTAAACTATAATGTCCATAGACCAACAAGGAGATAAAATTATGACAGGAAGTCAAAGACTGGCTGGGCCTGGTCTGTGGTTGGTTTATTATTATCATTATTGATGTGCGTTTGTTCAAATTCTTGTAATCTAAGACCATAGCTGGTTAGTGGTCAGAGAAACTGAGCTCTGGTTATATAGATATTTTGGCCAACAGAGAGTAATTTTTAAAAAAGAATATTTGACTTTTGAAGTTTATACTCTGCTTCTCAGTTGTAAGAATCCTTGTTCACATCTTTGACTACCTTGGTTTATACAATCCTCAGGTGTAAGCTTCCTGCAAAGCTGCAAACCACTGTACCTGCCTCAGTCAGGCCTGCCCACTATGGGCAGACCTCTCGCTCAGCCTGCAGAACCCAGCTGGGACTTACTTCCAACCCTCACCAGCCCTGCTACATACCCCTGTTCCAGCATTAACTACCAGGCACCAAAACAGTAGGCATTAGTGCCTTTCCAAGAGGCAAGTCACATTCCACAAGAGGGCTGCTCGGTCGCCAGCCCCAGTAGGAAGAACATCTGGAGTTTGCAGAGAGTTTACTATCTGTTAACATTTTGAGGGCAGATATGAACCTACATTTTGATGCACTCCCACCAGCTACTAGATGCCAGGCATGTTATCAGATGCTTTCAGATTCATTATGCCATTTAATCCTCAGACCCAGTGAACCTCAGTCATTATCCCCATATTACAAATTAGCAAGTTGGCAGATGGGTGATAAAATATGCCTAATCTAGGAATTGGCAGGCCAAAAGAGTTCATCAACAAAAATACTCAACTGACTGGTACTGTATCATTTTGACCCTCCAGACCCTTTCCACAGAAAATGCCAAAAATGGATTGGATGCTGCACTTCCAGACTAGGAGAATAGCTCATTTCCTCCTTATTTGGGTGTCCCTGATGGGAGGCAATAGTGAGTTGAGTTCTGATTCCACCCATTATTCAATCCTAGGCAACTGAAAAACTCCAAGCCTCCACCATGTCCTCTGTAAACTGGGGATGATGGCAATTCTGACTTTGGAGGCTGCTTTGCGAGGGTTAAATGAGGTTAAATGATGGACTGGGAAATGCTTGACACATCAAAGAGCTCCATTGGAGCCATTGTGATTCCATGATACCATACACTGGATGGCAGTGTTTCTTGCTGTGTTTGGATGAGTGTGGCAGAAAGGCTGCCATTACCAAGGCAGACCATCAACACTCAAAGACTTAAGCTATTCAGATTAGCTGTCTGGCCCATATTGTAGTTATGTCCTCCAGGCTTTTGCCCCTAGCCATACACTGCTGCCACTGACACACTGCATACTCGTTCTTCCATTATTGTTTTGCTAAGGAAACCCAGCTACTGCTCACCCAGGAGGGCACTGCCACCCACTCATCCTCACTCTTCATTTCAGCACACAAAGAAGCAGATTGGGCTAGCAGTTAAAGAACGCAGGACTGGCCGGGCGCGGTGGCTCATGCCTATAATCCCAGCACTTTGGGAGGCCGAGGCGAGTGGATCACTTGAGGTCAGGAGCTCATGACCATCCTGGCCAACATGGAGAAACCCCGTCTCTACTAAAAAATACAAAAATTAGCTGGGCGTGGTGGCAGGCACCTGTAATCCCACCTACTCAGGAGGCTGAGGCAGGAGAATTGCTTGAACCTGGGAGGTGGAGGTTGCAAGGAGCCAAGATCGCACCATTGCACTCTAGCCTGGGCGATAAGAGTGAAACTCTGCCTCAAAAAAAAAAAAAAAAAAAGAACTCAGGACTGAAATCCAATTGAAACCCAGAAGAAGGAGCACAGTGAGCCTGCAGATGTCGGGGCACACCCAATTCTGGCCATGTTTCAGGAAAGAGCAAAAAACATTCACTCCAGAATATCAGGCCTGCTCCTCAGATGAGTTCATATGCTCTTGGGACACATGAACTCACAGAATAAATGTGGCCCAGTTTCCAGAGCGTTGGCTTTACCTGCAAATTTGGGAGAAGAAGTGAACCAATAATTAAAGTGCTCATCTAAAATTTTATTTTTATATTAAAACAAATGAGTTATGGAATAGAATGCAGAATTTACATTAAAAAATACAAGACTTCCCCAAAAAATCACATTTATGGAGGGCCAATTTGGGTTAGGCCCCTTGACCACCAGGTTTTTTCATGCTCACTTTCCTATTCCCTTTATGGAAAAAGTTGTTAGCTTTTTTTCTAATGGTATTCTTTAATGAAAATAAACCCGTTTCTACAGACAAAGTCATATCTAGGATCTTAAAATTACATAAACTCATGTCTCTGGATGATGTAAGAATTATGCCTCTGAGAGTTCCTCCTCATCTTAATCAAATGGAAGGTTTTTTAAAGGCATCTATTCTTAGATGTGTAATTGACCAGTTTAAATATTTGTGAAATTATATTTCTGTGTAAACTTGATAATTTTCAATTCTTTATTACAGGATCTTACCAACAGTATCATTACAGCTGTGTTCCTTTCAGTAGTTGCCATCTTGGCCATGCAAGAAAAGAAAAGAAGGCATTTACTCTATGTCGGGGGGGTAAGTAGAGGCCTTCATGACTCCATTTAAGATCAGTATTCCAAGGCTTTGAAAAGGGAAATTGGCAGACCCCATTATATCATTAACCAAGCAAAATCCCCACTGCCACCCACTCTCCTTCTCGCACTGACTTCTTCAGGTGATATGAAGTTGCACAAACTCTGAGCTCATGAAAATCTTATTTCTAACATGCATTCTCCAAATAGGTACAAAAACAAGAGTCTGCTAAACCCCTTTTGAGAATCGTGGACACTATTTTTGAAATGTTAAGCAAGATCTTTTTGTCTATAAATAGGACTTTGATCTTCTGGACTACAGAATTGTATTTTAAAGACAGATGATAAAAGAGATTGTAAGGGGGGAAAAGTGCACTGTCTAAAGTGAGTAATCCAGCTTATTACTCACTTTAGGAGTAATAAAGTGATAAAGTAATAAAGTAATAAAGCTTATTACTCACTTTAGGAAGGAAGGAAAGAAGGAAGAAAGGAAGGAAGGAAGGAACCTGCCACATGTTGAAGTGCCCAGTATATGCCCTGCACCAAGCGGGGCACACTCTGACTTAATCTTTACAACTCTCATTTGTACAGATATAGGAACTGAGGTTAAATACCTTGCTCTGGGTCACAAGACTGGGACAAACTGGGACTCAAAAGAAATGACAGATCAAATGCTTGGAAGATTCAGGGGGTTGGGAGGGGAGTTAGGGCTTTGGTTCAAGAAGTTAAACAATGAGAACAGAAATTAATGCAGAAAAAGAGTTTATTTGAATTCATTCTATAATCAATAAATATCTGTCAATCCCATTGATTGTGCCAGACATGAGCTCAGTGCTGGGGATAGAGCCCCTTCCTCTCTGGGGAAGCTCACAGATTCGCTGGGGCAAGACATACCTAGGAAAAGCTCATTAAGCAGCCAGGAATTAAGTGACCATAAAGAGAAACATCCAAGGTTGTCAAGAGTCCCGGAGTGCACAGGGGAATATCCATGCCATCAGCCCCTGGTCCCCACCGGCTGACTCCGCAATCACTCCTTCTACTGTCAGGGGTTCCCACCCCCAGGTATCCATTTCTTACCTGGATGGCAGCATCCCACCCCACCACTCACTGGTCTTCCTGCCTCCAGCCTGGTTCACTTTCCATTCACCTCATGGCCACTGCAAGTAGGTTTTCTGAGTCTTACACCTGACCTCTTGATAGAGTCCCAGATCCTGCACCTCTCCAGCCTCAACTCTGCCCCCTTCTCAGCGGCTCTGGAGGTCCTGGCCACACCAGATTCCTTAGAGACCCTAGTCCAGTGCCTGGGTTCTCCTCCTCCCCTTAGGGACTCCTTCCTGCCCTTTGCAAACATAGCCCAAAAGTCTTTCCACGGAGAGGCCTTCTTAGGACCTAACCCCTACCTGCAGCCACCTAGGGCCACTGCCCTTCACTAGTCCTTTCCGGGTGCCTCAGACATCAAGCGAGGCCACTACTGGCAACAAAATCCCCCATTTCCAAAATCCCTTTTTCTGGGAAAGGCAGAATCCGCCTGCAGCAGCCAATTGGGCAGGCGCCAAGAAAGTAGTGAAGGGTCAGAGGGGACAGGAGGCCACCCGCAGCGCCCACCCTGAATACGGATAGGTTCGAGAGGTTGCTACTGAGCTGCAAAATAACCCCGTCTTTCCGTCCCGCATATGGTCTTGTATCTGCCAGTCCCTGTGTCTCACAGCGGTAATCGTGTGTTGCATCGAAGCGTTTGTGGTCACCAAGGAGATGAGGACTAACTTGAAAAGATTCCTGGGAGTCGAAGTTGAAAGCAAGCTTTCCCCCGCCAAGGACGCCTACCCCGAAACCGGCCCCGACGCCCCGCAGAGGCCCGCCTGAAGCCAGCCCCGCGCCCTAGCAGATGCACGTGTCTGTCGAATCGCTGCCTCCGAGCCCACCCCCGAGCTCGCGTGCTGTCACCCATTCCAGCCTAAATGTGACCATAAAATAGGGCTGCTGCTTTTATCGAGAACACCTGCTTCCTCTAGTTGCCTTGTGTGAAAGTCGCGTTGTATTTTCCTGCGCTTGGCACTGCGCCCGCGGAGCTCAGGGCCGTGACCCGGTGCTTGCAGCCCCCCGACCCCGCAGCGGAGCGGCGGCTTACAGACCTGGGGCCACCTGGAGACGCTGGGATGGGACCGCGAGGGCAGCTCCGGGCGGAGGTGGGACCGGCGGGTTGGGAACGGAGTTGGGGCCCGTCAGGGCCCGGCGCGTGAAGGGTGGGCGGATCCGGCCGCTGCCGGGCAGATGGGAGCTGCGCGAGGAGACGGGCGCGCGTGGAGAGGGCGCGGGAGTTGGCATTCGGTGGTCCTGGCAGTTAGCTGAGCGCGCCCTCTGAGCCGCTCGGTGGACACCAGGCACTCTAGTAGGCCTGGCCTACCCAGAAACAGCAGGAGAGAGAAGAAACAGGCCAGTTGTGAGAAGCCAAGGACACCGAGTCAGTCATGGCACCTAAGGCGGCAAAGGGGGCCAAGCCACAGCCAGCGTCAGCTCCACCTCCACCCGGGGCCAAACCCGAGGAAGTAAAGAAGGACGATAAGGAGCCATCGGACAAACCTCAAAAGGCGGTGAAGGACGATAAGGAGCCATCGGACAAACCTCAAAAGGCAGTGCAGCCCAAGCACGAAGTGGGCACGAGGAAGGGGTGTCGCCGCTACCGGTGGGAATTAAGAGACAGCAATAGAGAGTTCTGGCTCTTGGGGCACGCTGAGATGAAGATTCTGAGTTTGGTGAGCTAAACTGGTATCCCTGGGTGGGGGGCCTTGGCCGAGGGTGGGGGGAAGGAGGAGTAGGCTCCAGGGGTCCTCAGAGAGATGGTTCGAGGCCCTTGCTGCTGGCTCAGGTGTCTGTGTCTCACTGCAGGGCTGCCTAATAGCGGCAATGATACTGTTGTCCTCACTCACCGTGCACCCCATTTTGAAGCTTATCATCACCATGGAGATATCCATCTTCAGCTTCTTCATCTTACTGTACAGCTTTGCCATTCATAGATACATACCCTTCATCCTGTGGCCCATTTCTGTAAGTAAGGGGTGATGGGGAGTGCCTGAGTCCAGAATGCTGATCAGGTGTGTCTTGGCACCTGGAAAGTCACCGAACAGAGAGACACACCTCACCTCCCATATCTGTGCCTGGGTCAGGGACTCAGAACATCAGTGGGGCCCAGGCAGAGGCAGCTGGGTGCAAGAGGGGTAGCTAGGCAGAAAATGCTCCAAAAGAGCCTATCTGTGTGTTGGAGTGAGAGTGGGGAACTCTTACCTACCTGGTGGTCAAAGAGGGCCTAAGCCTGTGTTCTCTTTAGGGGAAGGGGAGGTGTAGCCACGAGTTGTTCCTCTGAACTCCTGTGCCAGCTCACACTTGACAGGAGATCACCCCAGAAGGACCCCATTCCCAAAATTCAAAGAAGAAAATTACTCTCCCATAAGTCAATAAAATAAAACAAAATGGGAATTTAAAAAAAAAAAATCACTTCTAAAGCAGCATTAGGTCTCCAATGAATATCCCTATAAAGGATGTTTGGATCAGAAGGATGTTCAGCCCAAAGCAGTCGTCTAGTGGAAAGAGACAGAACTGGGCAAGTTACTAAACCATTCCCAGCCTGTTTCCTCATCTGTAACATGAGACAGTCATATTCCTGAGGATTAAATGTAAATTGCTTGACACCATGTCTGAGGACTCATGGAATTGAATCCCTGCCCATCAGCTGTGTAACCACAGGGCACACCCACCTGACCCCTTGCCAGTCAATGAAGACCCCAATTCCCAAGTCCCTTTGTTCATTGCACATTCACAGCCTGCCTCCAGAGCCCTCTTGTTCACTGTTTCACTCATGTTACACATGAGGAAATTGGCTTAGAATGGCCAAGTAACTTGCCCCCAGGTCACTCAGCTGGTAAGTAGCAGAAAAAAGCTTCAAACTTAGCTTTATGAGTACATTTCATCCTGCCTTCTTGTTAAAAGCTATTAGGGTCCAGGGATCCAGAGGTCTTGGTGAGGCAGATGAGGACCTCAATACAGGGAGAAAGGACAGGAAGGCCAAATAAGGACTCAGAAAAGGGACAAGCAGAGGACAAGGTAAAAGGACAGGCAGAGGACAAGTTCCTAAACAAGGAGCCTGAGAAGACATTTTTAGTTCCAGCAAGATGAAAAACCAATGAACCCTGAACATCTTCCTGCTGTGCTTACCTAAAAATACCAGGGGAAATGTAACCAGTATTGCTTTAACTGAATGAATGAGCTGGCAAAAAAGAAATGAAAACACACAGGCACCAGAAATGGGAAACAGGGCAGTGATCACATAAGCTGCAAAGTATGAGTGGGAATGGTCCAAGGGGTATTGTCTCAGGAACCTAGAGCATGGATTTTCATGCACTCTCAAGTCAGGAAATAAGGCCTTGATCCTAAGCAAAGTGGGAATTTAGAACTGAAAACTCTGTATAAAGCCAGCACCCTGGAAAGACTACCTCCTTAGGGAAAAGATGGACAAAGACACATACCCTTCTTATTCCCAACACAGAGGAATAAGAAAACATGTTCATCTCTGCCTGAGCTCTGAGTGGGCAGAGAGGAAGTCTTCCTTGAGAAACAGAAACCTTAAGCCTGCCCTTTGTACAGATTGGAGTTTGAATTTTTGTTACCTGCAGCCTAGAAACCTTCATGCAGCCCAGAAACCTTCATCCCTGGGAATTACCATAAAAATTGATCCCAGTCTCATGACATTCTGCTGATATCCTTGGACTCCTGATAGAAACAAATGCAATATCACAATCAAGGCATGAAGAGATTCTCACAGTGGGGGTGGGGGGAAAACCTTGTCAAAAATGAACTAATAATTCAAAACTACTAAACACCTGATTTTAAAAAATCCCCATTACTAAGAATCAACAAACACAACAACTGGATTAGAATCCTGAGAATATGAGATAATAGAAGAGCTGTCTGAAAATAATAATATATTTTAAGGGATTATAGACATAAGAGTCCCGAGAAAAGAGTAAGACACTATGAGGACAAAATAGACAGATTTTTTAAAAGTACAGTGTCTAGAATAGAAAATATAGTTATTGAAATAAAAATGCCAATAGATGAATTCAAAAACAGATCAGACATAGCTGAAGAGGGAACTGGTAACTGAAAGGTATAGGGAAATTACCCAGAACACAGCACACAGAGAGAGAGAAAATAAGAAAGAGATTGAGACAGAACATGGAGTGAGAACATCCATCAAGGGTTGTCGGGCTGGGTGTGGTGGCTCACACCTGTAATCCCAGCACTTTGGGAGGCTGAGGTGGATGGGTCCCTTTGGTCCAGGAGTTTGAGACCAGACTGGGTAACATAGGGAGACGCTGTCTCTACAAAAAAATTTAAAAATTAGCCAAGCATGGTGGCACATGCCTGTTGTTCCAGCTACTCAGGAGGCTGAGGTGGGAGGATGGCTTGAACCCAGGAGGTCAAGGCTACTGATGGTGCCACTGCACTCCAATCTGAGTGACAGAGTGAGACCCTGTCTAAAAAATAATAAAAGAGGTGTCAAGAAGCCAGGCACAGTGATGTGTGCCTGTAGTCCCAGCTGCTCAGGAGGCTGAGGCAGGAGAATGGCGTGAATCCGGGAGGCAGAGCTTGCAGTGAGCCGAGATCGCGCCACTGCACTCCAGCCTGGGCGACAGAGTGAGACTCCATCTCAAAAAATAAATAAATAAAATAAAATAAAAATAGACATCTATCCAAACCTACACAAATTGTATTTTAGGTGACACTTCAGGAGCATTTCCTTAGAGATGCTTACTAGCTTCACTTCTATTCAACATTGTGATGGAGACCTTAATTCAATATGACAAGAAAAACAAAAGGTATAGAGGATGAGAAGAGGAAAAATCTAATAGAATTATCTACACAGAAAATCTAAGAGAATCTACAGTCAAATCACTAGAACTGATTGAGTTCCACAAGGTTACCAGACACAAAAGCAGTAGTGTTCCTGAATACCAACAATGAACAATGAGAAACATAGGATTTTTTGGCTGGGCACAGGGGCTCACGCCTGTACTCCCAGCACTTTGGGAGGCCGAGGTGGGCGGACCACTTGAGGCCAGGAGTTCCAGACCAGCCTGGCCAACATGGTAAAACACCGTCTCGACTAAAAATACAAAAATTAACCAGGCGTGGTGGTACATGCCTGTAATCTCAGCTACTCGAGAGGCTGAGGCATGAAAATCGCTAGAACCCAGGAGGCAGAGGTTGCCCTGAGCCGAGATGGAGCCACTGCACTCCAGCCTGGGTGACAGAGCAAGACTGTCTCAAAAAAAAAAAAAAAAAAGCTCTTTAAAAGAAACCACTTAAAACAGCAATACAAACTACAAGGTGTCTAAGAATAAACCTACTGAAAGATATGTGAGATGCTACGTAGAGATTACAAGACTTTATTAATGGACATCAAAGGAAAATGTAAATAGAGAAACATTCCACATTCACAAATATGAAAACTTATTATCATAGATATGTCAATTCAATTCTGAATTAATCTATAAATTAAATAAAATTTCAACCTAGCATGGGTTTTTCATGGAACTTTACAAGGTGATTCTAAAATTCTTATGGAAGAAGAAAAAATACTAACAAGGATGGACTCACCCAACAAGATATCAGATTTACCATAAAGCTTTGGTACTAGCTCAGGGATTAACAAGAAGACTAATAAAATTGTTACAGATTGAATGTTTGTGTCTCCCACTCTACAAAATCATATGCTGAGGCCCTAACCCCCACTGTACTGTACTTGAAGATGGGCCTCTAAGGAGGTAATTAAGGTTAAATGAGGTCAGAACATTGGGGCCCTGATCAAATAAGTGTCTTTTGTTTGTTTGTTTTGAGACAGAGTTTTGCTCTTGTTACCCAGGCTAGAGTGCAGTGGCACAATCTCAGCTCACTGCAACTTCCACCTCCCAGTTCAAGCATTCTCCTGCCTCAGCCTCCTGAGTAGCTAGGATTACAGACATGCGCCACTACGCCTGGCTAATTTTGTATTTTTACTAGAGACAGCGTTTTGCCATGTTGGCCTAGCTGGTCTTGAACTCCTGACCTCAGGTGATCTGCCTGCCTTGGCCTCCCAAAGTGCTGTGATTACAGGTGTGAGCCACCACACCTAGCCAGTATCTTTATGAGAAGAGAGCAGAGAATACTCTCTCCCTCTTGCTCTCTCTCTACACACACACATGCACACACGCATACACACGCACGCATCAAAGAAAGGCCATGTGAAAATGTAGTGAGAAGACAGCCGTCTGCAAGCCAGGAAGAGAGCCCTCACCAGAAACTGAATTTCCTGGCACCTTGCTCATGGACTTCAGCCTCCAAAACTGCGAGAAAGTTAATGTCTGTTGTTTAAGCCACCCAGTCTGGAATATTATGGCATCCTGAGTAGACTAATACAGGAATAGAAAAGAGAACTCAGAAATAGATCTACGAACATATGGCAACTTGGTATATGACGGAGGTAGCATTATAAAACAGTTGAATAGAATATTCAATAAATGTCCCTGGGATTTGTGGACAGAGAGGAAGGGAGGTAGAGAGACAGACTATGTATCCCATTAAAATTAAAACTTCAACAGAAGACATCATAGGCTGGGTACAGTGGCTCACACCTATAATCCCGACACTTTGGGAGGCCAAGGCAGGAGGATCACTTGAGTCCAGGAGTCCAGGACTTGGAGACCAGCCTGGGCAACATAGGGAAGCCCTTCCTTTACAAAAACAATTTTTTTTTTTTTTTTTGAGATGGAGTTTTGCTCTTGTTGCCCAGGCTGGAGTGCAATGGTACAATCTCAGCTCACCGCAACCTCTGCCTCCCGGGTTCAAGTGATTCTCCTGCCTCAGCCTCCTGAGTAGCTGGGATTACAGGCATGCACCACCATGCCCAGCTAATTTTGTATTTTTAGTAGAGACTGGGTTTCTCCATGTTGGTCAAGCTGGTCTCGAACTCCCAACCTCAGGTGATCCGCCCGCCTCAGCCTCCCAAAGTGCTGGGATTACAGGCGTGAGCCACTGCACCCAGCTTACAGAAACAATTTTTTTAAATGCACGGTGGCAGGCGCCTATAGTCCCAGCTGAGGCTGAGGTGGGGAGGATCGCTTGAGCCCAGGAGTTCAAGACTGCAGTGAGTGGTAGAAACACTGTGTCTCATTTCGTTCATTCATATAGTAGGCTACATCAGTTAAAATTAATAAATCTATATTTCTCAATGTGGATAAATCTCAAAAGTCAAAAAGCAAGCATTGAAAGGTAGGATACTTTTTATTTAAATATAAAAAGTGTATTTTGAAATACACAAAATAGTACACATTGTTTATAAATATATAATATGTAGAAAAGCACAAATTCAGACAGGAAAGCTGCACATCAGCTTCCAAAAATTGGAGGAGGGAGACATGAGGGACAGGAAAAGGGAAGGAAGCGAGGGGGCTGCAGCTCCATCCGTGAAGTTGGACTTCTTGTTTTCAAAGAGGCCTAAAGGGGACATTGGCAAGACGTTAACATCTGTTAAATGTCAGTGGCTCCTGGCCTGGTGGAGGTGGGAGTCGGAGATAGGATGTTCTATTATTTTCTGGGCATTTGAAATGTATCAAAATTCAAAACATTAAAAAGGAAAAGGCCTGAAACAAAGTGGCCAGGAAAGGACAACAGCAGGAAATGGCACTATAGAAACCAAGGGGAATGGCAGGTGTCTTCCAGCACTGAAGGATCAGCTGCTTCTCACCCCATCCTCTAGCCCCAGGAGAGATGCGGGAGGAAGCCAGCCTGCTATGGCCATGGTTTGGCCAGCTCTGAGAAGTTTGGCAATGCCTTGTCAGTAGCGGGAGGGAAATGAGTATATGGTATGGGGAGGGCGAGACTGAAGTCACAGGGGATGGGCAGGAGGGTTGAGGAAGGAAGAGGTGGTGCGGCCTTGCAAAGAGGGGAAGGGGTCTAGGAAGTCAGGCTGAGGGCAGGGGGTTGCAGAGGAAGCTGCCAGGCTCCCAATGAGATGCTAGAGTCCATCAGAGCCAATGCAGCCCACCCAGACTCCAGAGAGGGGAGCTGGTCCTCGGAGCTGAAAGGCAGTGGTGGGGTCCTTAAGAGGGACATCATGACGTTTTATAGTTGTGTATTTATTTAAATGTGTATTGGCTGGGCGCTGTGGCGCACACCTGTAATCCCAGCACTTTGGGAGACCGAGGAAGGCAGATCGCTTGAGTCCAGGAGTTTGAGACCAGCCTGGATAACATGGTGAAACCCTGTCTCTACTAAAAATACAAAAAAAAAAAAAAATTAGCCAGGCTTGGTGGCACACACCTGTAGTCGCAGCTGCTCAGGAGGCAGAGGTGAGAGAATGACCTAAGCCTGAGGAGGTCGAGGCTGCAGTGAGCAGAAATTGTGCCACCGCACTCCAGCCTGCATAATCGGAGTAAGACCCTGTCTCAAAAAGTAGAAAATAAAAATAATAAATGAGTATTGGTGGGAGGAGACATAGGCAGAAACCAAATGTGTGATTTTACAGAGAGATGGTAGAAGAGGGGGCTGGTGACTTCACAGGCTTCAGCATGAGGGCATTTTAGCATCCTGGACTTTTTAGGTTTCAATTTAAAAAGCCCAGCTGGAGGGCCACAGATATGTCCACCTAGCCCGGTGTGTGTTTATCTTTATGCACACATTTTAAAATCAGGTGGAAGTTTGCAAATCATTCCTTTGGAGGAAGCTAGCCAGGGTGCAGTGTTTGTTGATGGGGACCCTGGCTTTGGCTGAGGCTGACTCACCTCTCCACCTTCAGGACCTCTTCAACGACCTGATTGCCTGTGTGTTCCTTGTGGGAGCCGTGGTCTTTGCTGTGAGAAGTCGGCGATCCATGAATCTCCACTACTTACTTGCTGTGGTGAGTCTTTCCATGCTGGGCCATGCATTTGCTCTGAATTCACCTCTTTTGGCGGATGGGTGTTGTCCTCTGTTTAAGGAAAGGGCTTCTTTATTTTTCACAAAAATCTTGGGATCAAAGCAAAGTTTAAAAGTTAAGTAGGCCGGGCACAGTGGTTCATGCCTATAATCCCAGCACTTTGGGAGGCCGAGGCGGGCGGATCACCTGAGGTCAGGAGTTTCAGACCAGCCTGGCCCACATGGTGAAATACAAAAATACGAAATTTACAAAATTTAGTAGAAAATGTATTTTCTACTAAAAATACAAAAATTAGCCAGGCATGATGGCACATGCCTGTAATCCCAGCAACTTGGGAGGCTGAGGCAGGAGAATCGCTTAAATCCAGGAGGCAGAGGTTGCAGCGAGCAGAGATTGCAGCACTGCACTCCACCCCGGACGACGGAGCGAGACATCATCTCAAAGGAAAAAAAAAAAAAAGTAAAGTAGACAGATGTTTCCAATGGAACCACCATTTAAATAAAGATGATGTCCGGGGAGCCAGCCCAAGTTCCTTCCTGTAGCTGCCGACCCCAGGGCAAACAGTCCCACTCTGGCTGGATTTCAAGAGAGAAAAGAAACAGAGATGAGATGGCAGGACAGGGGAGTGGAGAAGGCAGAGGCTGAGGGAGTAGGCACGTTCCTAGCCTCTCGGAAATGGTTGACATTTGAGGGGACATGGGGGACGTGTGAAACAGCACCCCCTGATGAAAGAGAAACCAGGAGGGAAACTCACCACCTTTGGAATGAAAAGCAAAAGTCATGAGGACCATTTTGTTTTCCAGATCCTTATTGGTGTGGCTGGACTTTTTGCTTTTATCGATGTGTGTCTTCAAAGAAACCACTACAGAGGCAAGAGGACGAAAAAGCATATGCTGGTTCCTCCTCCAGGAAAGGATAAAGGACCCCAGGAGGGCAAGGGACCAGAACCCGCCAAGCCACCAGAACCTGCCAAGCCACCACAGCCAGCAAAGGGAAAGAAATGACTTGGAGGAGGCTCCTGGTGTCTGAAACGGCAGTGTATTTTACAGCAATATGTTTCCACTCTCTTCCTTGTCTTCTTTCTGGAATGGTTTTCTTTTCCATTTTCATTACTATCTTTGCTTGGAAAAGAATGGATTAATGGATTCTAAAAGCCTAAAGTTGATGTAAGCATTATTTTGTTCATTCGGCAAAAGTTACTGACTGTCAGGTTGCAGAGGGCAAGGCCAGGGCAGGGCCTAGGAGCCAAGGCTCCTGAAGTGCTCCCAGGCTACTGGGCACCAAGGGCCTGGGGGACCAGAAGTGTAGGTGTTGCCGGCTAGTGACCCCAACCAACTGGCAGGGGGCAGGGGGCCAGGGCACGGGGGGAAGAGGAAGACAAGAAGCCAGAAAACAAAAGGATCATTTTGTTCACACTGATTATTTTAATTTTACTTTTTTAAAAAAGCATCCAAGCAATTGTTATGAGAAAAATAAGTTTGTTGGCCTTCCTTGCAGTTTAGTTTTTAGGTTGGTTTTGTTTTTTTTTTGTTTGTTTTCTTTTGTTTTTGTTTTTTGGTGAGACAGAGTTTCACTCTTGTTACCCAGGCTGGAGTGCAACGGCGCGATCTCGGCTCACTGCAACCTCCACCTCCCAGGTTCAAGCAATTCTCCTGCCTCAGCCTCCTTGAGTAGCTGGTATTACAGGCATCTGCCACCACAACTGGCTAATTTTCTGTATCTCTAGTAGAGATGGGGTTTTACCATGTTGGCCAGGCTGGTCTCGAACTCCTGACCTCAGGTGATCCACCCGCCTCAGCCTCCCAGGGTGCCGGGATTACAGGCATGAGCCACCATGCCCGGCCTGCAATTTAGTATTGATCCTCACTGAGGTTCACTCCGGTCAAAGTGAGGAGGGCAGGGGGTGTCAACTTCTCAGGGCTCAGGGCCTCCAAGGGCCTGAGTCAGGCTGGCATACGGGCTGAGCAGGGTTGGCACAGGAGGAGCCTAGGGGCTGTTTCCCTCTGGGACCTGGAGTGTCTCCCTCCACTGATGACCTGAGCATAAGGCCTGGAGTCCCCACATGTAGGCCTTGCAGATCTTTCCACCAGAGAAGGCCCTGCTCTCACTGGACAGTCCAGCCATCCTGGCAGGGGAAGGGTTGTCTCCATGAGAGGAAAGCCAGGCCCCAAACTGACCCATGAGGAGCTGGAAGGGGGTCTGTAGGAGGAAGCGTGGAGCCCGGAGCCCAGCCTGGGAGACAAGCTGGGAGGGTTCACTGAGCCTTGGGGACATGATCATGACTTGGGCCAAGGGGATCACTGAAGGCTGTGAGAAGGCCACGTGCTTAGCTGCTGCCACAAAGGTGTGCCAGAGGAAGGAGGCCCCTGCAGGTCCTTCAGGTGGGGAGATGGGCAGCCGGCGGCCTCTAGGGGTGAAGACTTGGAACTTGGGGTGGCCCCAGGCTCCTCTACCCTTCAAGTCCACTGTCCCCTCTGTAGCCTCACAGCACCCCCTGCAAGCCAGGCAGTGTGAGGCACACCTACCTCTAGCTTTGTAGAGAAAAACTCAAAAATGCACACTATCCTGCCACATGACCCAGAATTCTTCTCCTGTGTATTTAGCCAAGATTAATGGTATACTAGAATGTTCGTAACAGCCAAAAACTAGAAAGAGCCACATGTTCAAAAGGAGGTAAATGTGCTACATTCAGAAAACGGAATGCGCTACTCAGCAGGAAAAAACAAACAAACAAACAAAAAACTATGAATACAACAAGGAAGGATTTCACATTATAGAAACATACCATATGATTCCATTTCTAAGCAGTTCAAGAATAGGCAGAAATACAGTGAAAGAAAACAGTGGTTGCTTGGGGATTGATTAACCCAAAAAGTATCAGACACAGGCCACAGTTGATTTAGAAGTTTATTTTGGCCAGGTCCAGTGGCTCATGCCTGTAATCTCAGCACTTTGGGAGGCCTAGGTGGGCAGATCGCTTGGGCCCAGGAGTTTGAGACCAGCCTGTACAACATGGCGAAACCCCGTCTCTACTAAAAATACAAAAATTCACCGGGCATGGTGGCACACACCTGTAGTCTCAGCTACTCTGGGGGCTGAGGCAGAAGAATCGCTTGAACCCGGGAGGTGAAGGTTGCAGTGAGCTGAGATCGCGCCACTGCACTCCAGCCTGAGCGACAGAGCAAGACTCTGTCTCAAAAAAAAAAAAAAAAAAAAAAATGTGCCACAGTTAAGGACAATGCCTCAGAAACAGGTCTGTGCCTTTCTCCAAATCATCCAAATGTGATTTTGAGGGTTCAACATTTAAAGGGGAAAAGCAGGCTGAAAGGGAAAGAGAAAGGGTGTAGTCAAGTTACTGAATCCACAAGTTGCAATAGAAAAGGAGCAGGTAGGGGAAGAGTGAATGATGTCTTCTTCTGGCGCTCAGTAAACTGGCATTTGACATAAGATGAACATAGAGCAGCTACCTGTGGGGATATTTCACTTTTCATCTGTAGCTCTCCGCTTAGGAACAAAAGGAAAGGCGGCTTCTTGCATGACTCAGCTCTCAGCTTAATTTTTTTCGTTTGGCACAGTGAATCGGGGTCCTGAGTATTTTATTTTCCTTTCACATTTCCAAAGAGACATAAGGGAGCTTTTGTGGGTACCAGAAATTTCATCTCTTCATTGGAGGAGCTGATCACACAAGTGTACACATTTGTCAAAACATTAAATAGTATATTTCAGATCTGTGCATTTTCGTTGTATATAAATTTTACCTAACAAAGGAAGCTAAATATGACTTATGCTCAGAATTCTGTGGAAAAGTGTGAACTTTCCTAAACGAATTTGGTCACTCCTCTCAACTCCCGAGGTGATACTTGTGAACAGGCAGGGTTTCTGCGAATCCCAGGGTACAATGAGCATGAAGTGGGGGCTGGGTTGGGGTTGAGCGAGACTTCAGGTGTCATGCTAAGAAGAGGACCCCAGGACAGGGACATGGGCTGTAGGAAGATGCCCCTTCAGAAGAAAACTACATCAGGTAAGTACCTGTCTGGAGCAGAGAATGGCCTGGGTGTGGGGCATGTCACTTACACATCTGGTTGAAATGCAGATTCAGCAAAAAACCTAATTAATACACACAGAATAAAAATGGATACTGTGTCCTTCAACCAAAAGAGACTCAAAAACGGCAACCAGCAAACAAGAGTTCTTGGGGTAGGAGTGTGGGAAACTACAACAAAGATTTTGAATTTTTGTTGTTGCTGTTGTTGTTGTTGAGACAGAGTCTCATCCTGTCACCCAGGCTGGAGTGCAGTGGCGCGATCTCGGCTCACTGCAACCTCCACCTCTCCAGTTCAAGTGATTGTCCTGCCTCAGCCTCCCAAGTACCTGGGATTACAGGCGCCTGCCACCATGCCTGTCTAATTTTTTTTGTATTTTTAGTAGAAACGGGGTTTCACCACGTTGTCCAGGCTGCTTTCGAACTCCTGACCTCAAGCAATCCACTCACCTCAACTTCCCAGGATGCTGGGATTACAGGCATGAGCCACTGCATCCAGCCAAGATTTTAAAATTTAACAGAGGGGTTGAATAATAGAATAGACATAATTTAAGATGCCAATTCATGATTTGAAAAATAAAGGAAATCTAGAAAATCAAACAAAAAGGCAGACTTTCTTTTTTGGAAAAAAGACATAGAGGACAAATCTAGGAGGATTTATCCAACAACCATCTAAAAGGAGTCACAGAAGGCGAGAAAATCTTAAACAGAAAAAAATTTTCAGTTAAATTAAAACTAAAATCTTATAGAAAGGACCCACCAAGGCCAGGTGTGGTAGCTCAAGCCTGTAATCCCAGCACTTTGGGAAGCCAAGGCAGGTGGATCTCTTGAGCTCAGGAGTTAGAGATCAGCCTAGCCAACATGGCAAAACCCTGTCTCTACAAAAAACAAAAAAATTAGCCGGGCATACTGGTGTGTGCCTGTAGTCCCAGCTATTCCAGAGGTTGAAGTGGGAAAATCAATCATTTGAGGCTGAGAGGTTGAGGATGCAGTGAACCAAGATTGCACCACTGCACCCTAGCCTGGGTGACAAAGCAAGACCCTGTTTCAAAAAAAAAAGAAGAAGAAAGAGAGAGAGAGAAAGAAAAAAAAGAAAGAGAGAAGGAAGGAAGGAAGGAAGGGGAAGGGAAGGGAAGGAGGGAGGGAGGAAGGAAGGGAGAAAAAAGGGAAGGGAAAGGAAAGGGAGGGGAGGGGAGGGAGAGGGCCCACCCAGTGTTGAGCAGGTTTACTGGGAAAGCATCCTCACCTGCCTACACATTTCTTGGTGAAGTATCAGAATTCTAAAGATTAAGAAAAAATCCTAAAAGCTGAGAGACAGAGAGAACACAAAGATGACACTGACAAGAGAAAAACCAAACATCAGAGTCCACTCCGGACATTAGAAAACAATGGAGCTGGGCTGGGCACGGTGGCTCATGCCTGTAATCCCAGCACTTTGGGAGGCCAAGGCGGGTGGATCACGAGGTCAGGAGTTCGAGACCAGCCTGGTCAATATGGTAAAACCCTGTCTCTACTACAAAATACAAAAATTAGCCTAGCGTGATGGCGCATGTCTGTAATCCCAGCTACTCGGGAGGCTGAGTATCCCAGCTACTCGGGAGGCTGAGGCAGGAGAATTGCTTGAATCTAGGAGGCGGAGGTTGCAGTGAGCCAAGATTGTGCCATTGCACTCAGGCCTGGGCAACAAGAGCGAAAATCCATCAAAAAAAAAAAAAAAAATTTAAAGTGAAAATTTAAGTGGTTTTTAGTACATTCACAATGTTGTGCTACCACCATTTCTATCTAGTTTTAAGACATTTCTATAACTTCATTCATTTTTTATGGTTGAATAATATTCCATTTTACGGCTGTATCACTTTTTCTTTTTTTTTTTAAGAGACAGGGTTTCACTTTGTTGCCAGGGGGTTTCCTGACCTCAAGTGATCCACCCACCTCAGCCTCCCCAAGTGCTGGGATTACAGGTGTGAGCCACTGTGCCCAGCCCATAATGTTGATATTTGAAAACTTATTGAACTTGTTTTTTGTCCTAACATATGGTCTGTCCTAGAGAATGTTCCATGTGCACTTAAGAAGAATGTGTATTCTGTTGTCAGGTGGAGTGTCAGGTGGCCTAGTTTCTGTCTTTTAATAGAAAAATTGATTTAGGCCAGGTGTGGTGGCTCACACCTGTAATCCCAGCACTTTGGGAGGCTGAGGCAGGCAGATCACGAGATCAGGAGATCGAGACCATCCTGGCCAACATGGTGAAACCCCATCTCTACTAAAAATACAAAAATTAGCCAGGCGTGGTGGCACATGCCTGTAATCCCAGCTACTCGGGAGGCTGAGGCAGGAGAATCGCTGGAACCCAGGAGGCGGAAGTTGCAGTGAGCTGAGATCACGCCACTGCACTTCGGCCTGGGCAACAGAGCGAGACTCCATCTCAAACAAACAAACAACAGCAACAAAAAAGACAGAAACTATCAGATTATTGAGGTTTTCTAAATCTAACTTCATAATTTGTATAAGAGATACACCTATAACAAAATGACTCAAAAAAGTTATAAATGCAACTATTTTTAAAAGCCAGCTCTGAGGAAGATGGAGGAGGCATATCACATTCTATCTTTCCTGCTGAAAGCAATGAATGCAACAAAAAGCCTTGGACAGAGTGCATGGAGCAGCTCTCTGGTGCTTCTGAAAAGCAAATAGTAGCAAGTAGATTGGGAGAACAGACCAGAATATAAAGTACCACTGAACCAGCAGTAAATTTCCTGGGTTTTTTTCCCTTTGGTGCCTCCTGCCCTGGACTCATAGGTAATCCAAATCCAAAACTACACATTGGGTACAGACAGAAAGAGTTCCAAGAGAAACCTTCTATTCCTAGTTTTTATGGACTGAATGTGTCCCCCTCCCAAAAAATCATATGCTGAAGCCCTCATTTTAGTATGGAGATGGAGTCTCTAAGGAAGTAGTTAAGGTTAAGTGAGGGAATACGGATGGGGCCCTGTTCTGATAGAATTAGTGTCCTCATAAGGAAAGACACCAGGGTGTGTTCTCCCCAGCCCTAATATGGCACAGAGGAAAGACCATGTGAAGAGACAGTGGTACAGGCCATCAACAAGCTGAGAAGAGGATCCTCACCAGAAACTGAATTTGCTGGCATCTTGATCATGGATATCCAGCCTCCAGAACTGTGAAACAATTACTTTCTATCATTTAAGTGATACAGTTTGTGGTATTTTGATACGGAAGCCTGAGCTAACAAATACACTAGTCCAAGGAGCAAGAAACAGAGCCCTTATGGATCAGGGAGTGGGGAGGGGGGGTGGAAATAGTCTGTTTTTATCATTCTCTCTGGCCCCAGCCCCCAGACAATATCACAATATCAACGGCAATGATGGCAGCAGTTTAACAAGCAGGAAGTTGGTGGGTCGCGGTGGCTCACACCTGTATCTCAGCACTTTGGGAGGCTGAGGCAGGCAGATTGCCTGAGGTCAGGAGTTCGAGACCAGTCTGGCCAACATGGTGAAACCCCATCTCTATTAAAAATACAAAAAAATTAGCCAGGTGTGATGACATGTGCCTGTAGTCCCAGCTACTCGGGAGGCTGAGGCAAGAGAATTGCTTGAAGCAGGGAGGTGGAGATTGCAGTGAGCCAAGATAGTACCACTACACTCCAGCCTGGGCAACAGAACAAGACTTCGTCTCAAAAAAAAAAAAAAAAAAAAAAAAAGTAGGAACTTGAAAGTCCAAGGCAGGGGAAGCTTTCTCTCTGAGCAGAATTGTGATCCCAAGAGTGTGGGGGGAAATCCCCTTGGTGTTTTTCTCTATCCTCTTACTGCTCTCCACTGAAAACATAAGCAATGTCAGGAAGTGTGAAACAGAGTGGAGAAATTAAAGCCCACGCTTTCTAAACAGGGGACCCCTAGGAACTTGAAAGTGTCGGGGAGGCCATGGACAGCAGAGAGCTGAAAGAAGAAATCCCGTCAAGTTGTCCATGAACCCCGGGATCACCCTCAAACTGTGTATGCATGGATTTGACCCTAGACAGCATAGCAAAGTCCTATAGAACTAAACTACAGGGTATACTAGGACTCAGATCCTAGACTGGCCGCTCAGGCACACAAACAACAAATCCAAATAGTACTGCAGAGAAGGGATAGGCTATCTAGCAGAAGAAGAATACAGAGGACCTGAACAACACTAGAAGCCATCTAGACCCAACAGGTGTGCATTGAATACTCCACCCAACAGCAGAATACACATTCTTCTTTTTTATCTTACTTATATGTTTGTTTGTTTGTTTGTTTGTTTGTTTATTGAGACGGAGTCTTGCCCTGTCGCCCAGGCTGGAGTGCAGTGGCGTGATCTTGGCTCACTGCAACCTCCACCTCCCAAAGTTCAAGCGATTCTCCTGCCTCAAACTCCCGAATAGCTGGGACTACAGGCATGTGCCACCACGCCCAGCTAATTTTTTGTGTTTTTAGTAGAGACGGGGTTTCACCGTGTTAGCGAGGATGGTCTCGACCTCCTGACCTCGTGATCCACCCACCTCAGCCTCTCAAAGTGCTGGGATTACAGGCATGAGCCACCGTGCCCAGTCCCAAATTCTTCTTAAGTGCACATGGAACATTCTCTAGGACAGACCATATGTTAGGACACAAAACAAGTTCAGTAAGTTTTAAAATATCAACATTATGGGCTAGGCGCAATGGCTCACACCTGTAATCCCAGCACTTTGGGAGGCCAAGGCTAGTGGATCACCTGAGGTCAGGAGTTCGAGACCAGCCTGGCCACCATGGCAAAACCCCGTCTCTACTAAAATACAAAAATTAGCCAGGCATGGTGGCATGCGCCTGTAATCCCAGCTACTCGGGAGGCTGAGGCATGAGAATCTCTTGAACCCGGGAGGCAGAGGTTGCAGTAAGCCAAGATCATGCCATTGCACTCCCGCCTGGGCGACAAGAGTGAAACTCCATCTCAAAAAAAAAAAAAAAAAAAAAAATCAACATTATACAAAGTATCTTCTCTAGTTACAACAGAATAAAGCTAGACATCAATAATGGAAGGAAAATAGCTGCAAAAATATACAACAGCAACCTATTAGAAATGCAAGGACAGCCTGGGCACAGTGGCTCATCCCATAATCCCAGCACTTTGGGAGGTCGAGGCAGGTGGACTGCTTGAGCCCAGGACTTTGAAGCCAGTCTGGAAAACCTAGTGAGACCCCATTGTTCCAAAAACTACAAAAAATTAGGCTGGGCACAGTGGCTCACACCTGTAATCCCAGCACTTTGGGAGGCTGAGGCGGGTGGATCGCCTGAGGTCAGGAGTTTCAGACCAGCCTGAACAACATGGTGAAACCCCGTCTCTACTAAAAATACAATTAACCAGGCACAGTAGTGGGCACCTGTAATCCCAGCTACTCAGGAGGCTGAGGCAGGAGAATCACTTGAACTTAGGCAGCAGAGGTTGCAGTGAGCCGAGATCGTGCCACTGCACTCCAGCCTGGGCAAAAAAAGTGAAACTCCATCTCAAAAAAAAAAAAAATTAGCCAGACATGATGGTGTGTGCCTGTGGTCCAGCAACTCTGGAGGCTGAGGTGGGAGGATCACCTGAGCCTGGGAGGTCAAGGCTGCAATGAACCATGATTGCACCACTGCACTCCAGCTTGGGCAACAGAGTGCAACCCTGTTTCCACCCCCAAAAAAGAAAGAAATGTAAGGACAGAGTGATAAATCTAAAATTTTAGTTAGCAGCTTTAACATACCTGTTTTAATAAGTTAATACATCAAGTAAAAACAAAAAGTATGCAGAGGGTTTAAATTACACAATTAGCAAAGTATGTCATAGATATACAGATAAACTTTGTACCCACTAAGAGAGAATATTCAGTCTCCTGTTTTTGCTTTTTTTTTTTTTTTAGTGAGACAGGGACTCACTCTCAGCCCAGGCTGGAGTGCAGTGGTGCAATCACAGCTCACAGCCTAGAACTCCTGAACTCAAGCAATCCTCCCACTTCAGCCTCCTGAGTAACTGGGACCACAGGGGTGCGCCACCATGCCCAGCTAATTGTTAAAAATGTTTTGTAGAGGCAGGGTCTCCATATGTTGCCCAGGCTGGTCGTGAACTTCCAGGCTCCAGCAATCCTCCTGTCGCAGCATCTCAAAGTGCAGAGATTACAGGCATGAGCCACTGCACCCAGCCTTATGTGTTTTAATGTATCAATTTTTAAAGAACAACAATTCAAAAGAATAGCCAAAAAGGATGTGAACAGTCACTTCTCAGAAAAGGAGATGCAAATGGCTCTTACGCATTTGAAAAATGCTTAATCTACTCATAACCAGAGAAATGCAAATTCTCTAATGCAAACTGCCCAGAGAGACCTTGGCTTCTAAATATCACTCTCCAATGAAAAGAACCAGAACTTTTTGGAGGAATGAGTGATTCTAGAGCTGGGATGCAGAGAATACAAAATGAACCTGGAGCATCTTACGGCGTCATAAAATAAGGAAGCGGGGCGGGGCGAGACGGGAGGCGTGTTAAGTACACAGGAGCTCACTTACATACTGAATGAAGTCCCTAACGAAGGGGGCCTAGGGGCCAAATGGAAACAACTTAGCTAACAAAATTAAGTATGATGGGTTTGTTTGTTTGTTTGTTTGTTTGTTTGTTTTTGAGACAGAGTCTCGCTCTGTCGCCCAGGCTGGAGTGCAATGGCACAATCTTGGCTCACTGCAACCTCCGCCTCCCGGGTTCAAGCGATTCTCCTGCCTCAGCCTCCCGAGTAGCTGAGATTATAGGCGCATGCCACCACACCCAGCTAATTTTTTTGTATTTTTTAGTAGAGACAGGATTTCACCATGTTGGCCAGGCTGGTCTCAAACTCCTGACTTTGTGATCCACCTGCCTCGGCCTCTCAAAGTGCTAGGATTACAGGCGTGAGACACTGTGCCCGGCCAGTACGATGGTTTTTAATTATAACAAACGAATTAAATAAACAAATGAAGAAGAAAAAATTCTTCCTTACCGGAGGCATGTAGAGGAAATAGAGCCACCCTGCCTTCATTCCATAGCAGACATTTCCTGATGTCATCCTATGTGACAGGCTCTGGGCTGGGGCTGGGCTATGACAGGCCCCCTCAGGAGCTCACAGTCTGCTGGCAGGATGGATGGTGACATCATGAGTGTGCAGTTATCTTATATACAGGCACCTACCCACTTCTCCTCTTTCAGCTTCTCTAGTTCAGTGCCATATTTTGCTTTTTCTCGGTACCCTTTTTGTAAATTGAGATATAAATTACACGAAATAAAATGCACCCATTGTAAGTAACAGTTTGATGTGTTTTGACAAATGTAGGTCCCTGTGTAACCGCCACCCCAATCAAAATAAAGAACATTTCTTAGCACTCCAGGAAGCTTTCTTCTGCCCCCACCTCAGGCAACCACCGATCTGATTTCTGTTACTGTAGCTTACTTTTGCTTGTTCTAGAATTTCATAAAAATGAAATCATGGAGTATGTACCTTTTGAGTCTGGCCTCCTTCCCTCAACATGCTATCTGCAGAATGCATCCACATTGCTTTGTTTATCAATGGTTTGTTCCTTTTTCTTGCTGAATAGTATTCCATCGTATGGATGGAAGTTTCTTTATCCCTTCACCTGTTGATGGCCATTTGGTTTCCAGCTCAGGCTATAAAAATTATGAGGGGGTCAGGCAGGGTGACTCACACCTATAATCCCAGCACTTTGGGAGGCTGAAGGATCCTTTAAGCCCAACAGTTCAAGACCAGCCAGGACAACATATTGAGACCCCATCTCTAAATTAAAAATTAAGAAAAGAAATAAGAGGCTGGACACAGTGGCTCACGTCTGTAATCCCAGCACTTTGGGAGGCTAAGGCAGGTAGATCATTTGAGCCCAGGAGTTCAAGACCAGCCTGGGAAACATGACGAAACCCTGCCTCTACTAAAATTACAAAAATAAAAATAAAAAAAAAATTAGCCAGCTCTGGTGATGCACACACTGTAATCTCAACTACTTGGGAGGCTGAGGCATGAGAATCGCTTGAACCCAGGAAGCAGAGGTTGCATTGAGCTGAGATCTTGCCACTGCACTCCAGCCTCAGCAACAGAATGAGATTCTGTCCAAAAAACAAAACAAAACAAAAAACAGAAAGAAAAAATATAAGCGGACCTCCAAAAGTTCATGGAAATTGAATTAAAATATAAAAATTTTTAAAAATGAATTTTATTTCTCAACATAAGCTCCACCAAGGTCAAGACATTTTATCTTTCTTTTTTTTTTTTTTTCATGGAGACATGATCTCACTGTGGTTTTGTTTGTTTGTTTGTTTGTTGAGACAAGGTCTCACTCGCTCACTTTATTGCCCAGGCTGGAGTGCAGTAAGGCAATCACAGATCACTGTAACCTGGAACTCCTGGGCTCAAGTGATCCTCCCATTTCTACCTCCCAAAGTGCTGTGCTATTAGGCATGAACCACCACACGTGGCCCTCAAGATCCTTTTTAAAATGATGATACTAGCCATTTAGTTCATCCCTAAAGAAATGAGGGAATTTAACCATGTCTATCAGTGTGGTCTTTTTTCCAGTATTAACTAGAGAAAACTAAGTGTCTTTTACAGATTTTTTTAAGATTAGGAAACAAAAAGAAGCCAGAAAGAGCCGAACCAGGACTCCACAGGCACAAATGCCCCAGCTCCCCACATCCTCACCAGCAGCTGGTAGTGCCCCCTTTTGAAGCCATTTCAGTAGACGTGCAGTAGTATCTCATTGTGGTTTTAATTTGCATTCCTAGATGTCTCATGATGTTGAGCATCTTTTTACATGCTTATTGGATGTTCATACATGTCTTTTAGTGAATTGTCTGTTCAAATCTTTGACCCATTAAAAAAAATTGGGTGGTTTTCTTCTTATGAATGAGTTGCAGTTCAGAGCCATCCTTTTGTGTGTGTGTGTGTGTGTGCGCGTGTGTGTGTGTGTGTGTGTGGTGTTTTTTTTTTTTTTTTTTGAGACGGAGTCTCTCTCTGTCACCCAGGCTGGAGTGCAGTGGCGCAATCCCAGCTCACTGCAACCTCAGCCTCCCAGGTTCAAGCAATTCTCCTGTCTTAGCCTCCTAAGTAGCTAGAACTACAGGGGGCACACCACCACACTCGGCTAATTTTTTGTGTTTTTAGTAGAGACGGGGTTTCACCATGTTGGCCAGGCTGGTCTTCCACTCCTGACCTCAGGTGATCAGCCCACCTCGGCCTCCCAAAGTGCTGGGATTACAGGCATGAGCCACTGCGCCCGGCCCAGGGCCATGTTTTTAATAACACCAATGGGAACCAGATTTCTCTCTGTTATAACCCTCACCTGGCCTCCTCCTAGGGAATTGTCAGTAAAATCCAAACACCAGGTTCTGGTCCTCCCAGTGTAGCCCTGCCCCTTCTCTGACCAGCTCCCCCCATCTTCCCCCACCCTTCCCCCCAAACACCTTGGCTCAGTCCTTTCTTTGACACTCCCTTCCTGGCTGTCCTCCCAACCAGCCAGACATCTGTTATCTATCACCAGGAACACCTTATTCAGGATTCTCTGGATATGTTTAGTGTTTATTCCACCACCATCACCAGCAGAAAAAGCTGGGGCCTTGCTGTACCCTAGGCACTGCTGTTGGATGAAAAAATGAATGTCAAGAAAGGCTTCTCTGAGGAAGCAATACTGCACTACAGTCACTGAAGAATACGGAGGAGTTAGTTAGAGAAGAAGGTGGAGAAGCATTCTGGGTGGGGGTCAGCATGGACAATGGCTCTGTGGCAGGAGGGACCATAGTTTGTTCCAGGAACTGTAAGAGGTCCATGGGAGAGGCAGGGGAGGGAAGCACAGCAAGGAGTTATATTTTCCTTCTATACCAAGACCCTGTGCAGGATGGGAAGCTCCCAAGGTTGTGTGTGTGTGTGTGTGTGTGTGTGTGTGTGTGTTTATTTTTGTGGGGAGGAGACGGAAGTGTTACAGGATCTTTGGGGTGTTAATTTTCTGGCTGGAAACCTCTGTGGCCAGTGGCACCTTTGCCGGCATTCTTGTCTTGCATCCAGGAAGAATGAGGTACACAGACAAGTGGAGGGAGAACAAGTCAACAAGGAGGTTTACTGAGTGTTAGAAAGCTCAGAGAAGACCCACAGTGGGTAGCTCTTCTCTGTAGGGAGGTCATCCCATTGAGTGTTCAGCTCTCAGCAGAGAGGAGGCCCTGGAGAGTGTGGCTCCTCTCTGTAGCTGGTCCTCCCAACCTCTGCTCAGCTCTGGCTGAGACTGGGGCTTTTACGGGCTGCAGAGTGGAGGAAGTGTGAGCCCAGTTGATCTATGGGCAGCCATGGGTGGGCCAGAAAAGGCAGTACAAGTTCCCACTCTGGTCGGTCGGACTGGCAGCCTGGCCCCCAGCCTTCAGGCCCTCCCTGGCCCGAAGGGGGGGCCCCAATGGGACCCGCCCCCTTCCACCCAGGAATATATCTGCCTCCTGCTGTCATTCATGAAGCCCAGGCTTGCCCCAACTTTGCTCCCAGATCAGAGCAGGTGTCCACAGCAGGAAGAAGCCAGGCAGCAGGAGAAGGCACTTCCAAGCCTGGGAGGGCAGGTGGGGGCCTTCCTGGGCCCCTAAGAGTACAGGGATGCCTGAGCCTGTAGCTGTGGTTTGGGCGGCTGTAGCTGTGGGAAGGGGGGTCCCAGGGCTCCTGTCTGCCCCATGGAGGAGGCCCCAGTCTGCAACTGCAGTTTGGGTAGCTGCAGCTGCACCTGGGAGAGCAGGACTCCTGCCTGCTCCATGGAGTGTGTGGCCCAGACCATGCCTCCCTGCTGCGGCTGGGTGATGTCAGCAGCAGGTTGTCTGGAGCCACGGCTGCCATCAGAAGTGATCAACGACTGGTGATTGTCATGAGTGGTACAAGGTCAAGAGATAACCAGGTCCGGCCAGGTGCGGTGGCTCACGCCTGTAATCCCAAACCTTTGGGAGGCCGAGGCGGGAAGATTGTTGGAGGCCAGGAGTTTAAGACCAGCCTGGCCAACATGGCGAAACCCTGTCTCTACTAAAAATACAAAAATTAGCTGGGTGTGGTGGCACAGGCCTGTAATCCCAGCTACTTGGGAGACTGAGGCATGAGAATCCCTTGAATCTGGGAAGTGGAGGTTGCAGTGAGCCAAAATCATGCCACTGCACTCCAGCCTGGGTGACAGAGCGAGACTGTCTCAAAAAAGAAAAAAGAGATAACTAGGTCCACACGTGTTTGTGTCTTTCCACAATGTCAGATTTTTATTCACCCTATACCCAAGGGTAAAAAAAAACAAAAGCCACGAGCTATCCCAAGGAGCCAATTTGCTTCTTCTTCTTCTTCTTTTTTTTTTTTTCTTTCATACAGAGTCTCACTCTGCTGCCCAGGCTGGAGTGCAGCTGGAGTGCAGTGGTGCGATCTCGGCTCACTGCAACCTCTGCCTTCTGGGTTCAAGCGATTCTCATGCCTCACCCTCCCAAGTAGCTGGGGTTACAGGCCTGTGCCACCACGCCCAGCTAATTTTTGTATTTTTAGTGGAGATGGGTTTTCGCCATGTTGGCCAAGCTGGTCTCGAACTCCTGACCTCAGGTGATCTGCCTGCCTCAGCCTCCCAAAATGCTGGAATTATAAGCATGGGCCACAGCACCCAGACCCAAGGAGCCAATTTTCCTTAGTACTTCCCATTCACTCAGTAGTGAGCACACGGGCTCAAGCCACTCCACAAGTCAGTCAATATTGCAAACCATACATAATAGTATACTTAATCCACATGTAAATGTTATAAACATTCCACAACAAACAAAGTAGCATTTAACATCAAGAGAAAAAGAGATAGGAGAAAAGGTTAAGGAACCAGTTCCAAGGTAAGGAAGAAGACAAAAGGAATCCTGGTCTGGGCTTGAGGGTCTTGCAGAGTCTTTGAGGGGCAGAGCCTTGGGAGGCAGATGCAGAGTTCTTATCATGAATGCAGCAAGATGGTTGTCAGTTAAGGCTGCTGGGCTGCAGTTTTGTAGTCACAGAGTGCTCTGGTGAGAAATGATAGAGGAACAATGTGCTTCTTTGTGTCCTTATCTGGTTGGATTCAGTCTTTATTTATTTTATTTTTTTATTTTTTGAGACGGAGTCTTGCTCTGTCGCCCAGGCTGGGGTGCAGTGGTATGATTTTGGCTCACTGCAACCTATGCCTCCAGGGTTCAAGCGATTCCTGTGCCTCAGCCTCCCGAGTAGCTGAGATTACAGGCACCGTGCCACCACGCCCAGCTAATTTTTGTATTTTTAGTAGACACGGGATTTCACTATATTGGCCAGGCTGGTCTCAAACTCACTCCTGACCTCGTGATCTGCCCACCTCAGCCTCCCAACGTGCTGGGATTACAGGCATGAGCCACAGCGCCTGACCTTCTATTTTTTATTAAACAAAACATCTTGTCCTTGTTGGCAAAGCACCCTATGAAATATAAAATGAAGTCTTTTTCTAAGATGGAGTTAGTTATGTCAAGGGTGCGCAGTACTGTGCTATAAGCTCTCCCCCGGCTGCCCAGAGAGAAAACCTAAGGGCCTCTTAAAGACACCATCACAGTAGTTCAGCGGGCAGGCAGGAATGGTTTCGGATCTAGTGGTGGTGAGAAGTGGACAGAGATCAGAGAAAGTTACAGGAGGTGAAAGTGGGAGGACCTGGGTTACAGACTGCCGGTGAAGAGGGACAAGGACAACCCGCAGGTCTCCGCTAGTTGGGTGGAAGGAAAGGAGGGGGCAGTGCCCTTCGCAGAGGCACAGGAAGCTGGGTCTTGATCACGCTGAACTCCAGACGCTCTCTAGATGTGCACGCATGAGCGTGTGGAGTGTGTGTGTGTGTGTGTGTGTGTGAGAGAGAGAGAGAGAGAGAGATGTGTTGGGGTGGGGGGACTGCAGGTCAGGAAGTCCTGCAGATGTGCGTGCCTGTGTGTGTTTGCGCGCGCGTGTGTGCGTGTCTGTGTGTGTGCCTGGAGCTGCGCTTGCAGGTCTGAGAGTCCTCTGAGAATGGGTTGGGGGAGGCGGGTGCAGGACCGAGGCCTAGAACAGCCAACAAAGAGGCCCTGGAGGAGGGTGGGGCTGGCCGGGGACAGGAGGGGTGGCCAAGAAAGTCGCAAGAAAACTCCGGACCCCAAGAAGGAGAGAGGGCATGGGTTGCGGAGCCGACATCACGGCCGGGGTCTTTGCTGTCGAGACGCCTGGGTTCCCGGATCCCAGAAACGCGCACGGGCAGGAAGTTAGACCGGAGACAGCGAGTATAGACAGCCCTTCTCGATAGGGGCAGACGGGTGGGAGCTCCGAAGGGGTGCCGGGGCGGTGATCGGGAGGTCTCCAGCGGCCCGAACCAGGGTGAGAAAGAAGGTGGAATCTGCAGAGGCCCCAGGCCGGGGCGCGGGCGGGTCGGGCCCAGCATCCCCCGCAGCCGGGGTCCGAGGGGGAGGGGCGGGCTGGAGGAGCGGGTGGGGGCGGGGCGAGGCGGGGCGGGGCGGCGGGGGATGCGCCCCTGCGCGAGCGAGTGTCGCCTGCCCTCCTTCCGCACAGCCCGGGTTTCCGCTTCCCTCCGGGCGCGAGAAGAGGGGAGCCAGGCAGAGCCCCGGCCCTACCGCCGCCGCCGCCGCCATGTGGCCCCCAGACCCCGACCCCGACCCGGACCCCGAGCCCACCGGCGGCTCCCGTCCCGGCCCCGCGGTCCCCGGGCTCCGCGCCCTGCTGCCGGCGCGGGCTTTCCTCTGCTCTCTCAAAGGCCGCCTCCTGCTGGCCGAGTCGGTGAGTGCGGCGGGACCCTCGGCCACCCCGCTGGGACTGCGCAGCTTCTTTCGGAGGAGGACGTCAGGGCGCGGGTGGGGTCCGGGGGCGGCCGCCGTGCTCCGATCCCCCCTCTCCGCGCCGCCTTGGCCGACTTTTCTCGGGCGCCTGGCGAAGTTGGGTCGAGGTCCCCAAACTTTGGGCGGCGGGGCGGGGCCCGAGCCCAGGCCATCCGCGGTACTGTCCCCGCGAGTCCAGAGCTGGGGGCCGTGGGAAGCGGGTGGGGCCCGGGGATGTGGGTCCTGCTGTGGGGCCCCCAGGCGCCCCCGCTCTCTCTGGGCCCCGGGGACTCGGGCAACTCGGACCTCCGGGACTCCCGGGCCGCGGCGGGGTCCGCTTTCCTGCGCGCGAGTAGGGCGGGCCGGGGCCGAGCGGGTGGGGGGCCGTGCGGAGCGGGAGGGACCCCCTCCACCCTCGGGACTGGGTGAGGCGGCCCCGCGGTGACTTCATCGCCCTCCTCCCCTCCGCGGCCGGGCTCCTTCCTACTCCGCGCTCGCCCCCACCCCGGCTGGTGGGGCTTCTTTGTCCTCTGGACACCGGAGGCGCCCGCACTGTCCGCCGTGGGGTAGGGGTGGCGCTGGGCCGCCGGGGATGGGGAGGGAGAGGCCGGGCGGGAGGCAGGGGGAGGCGGGAGGAGAGAGCGGCGCACGGCGGCGGCCACTTGTTGCTTAGATCCCAGCGACTTGGCGCTTCCTGCCCTTGTCCCCACTTCACAGATGAGAGCGCTCAGGCGCCTGATTTGACAGGTGGCTCAACTGAGGGGCCCAGTGAGAGCGGCCAGGAGGGTGGGGGCAGGAGGAAGGGGGATTCTGCTCCGGGACCTCTCCCTGGTCGCTCAGGGCAGAGGGCAGAAGGTGGTCCTGCAGCCTCTCCCACGGTCAGCCCAGAGGCCACCTGCCCAACGCCCAAGTCAGACACCAAGGCCACACTCCGAGCCCACACTCCCAGCCCCACCCTGGAGACCGCTGGGAGCCACTTGAGGGGAGAAGCCTCGAATCCACCATCCCCAGCGTGGCTTGAACCCACCCCATCCCCACCCAGGACCACCTCATAGTGGGGAGGCATATGTCCAGCAGGAGCATAGAGGCCACCCTGGACCCAGCAGATGTCAGGAATCCAGGTCAGGGAAGATAAGGAAGGGTGAACGGTCAGCACTCAGGGTTCACAGGAGCCGCTGAGGGCACTCCTGCCTCCCTAGTCCCCTCACTCCCACCCCCAGGCCAAGCAAGTGCAGAAGCTGAGATGGACAGAAACAGAGAGAGGAAGTGGTCCCAGAAATCGCGGGATGAGAAAACAGGAATTGAGAGAGGAATCCCCAGAATTAGGCTTTGGGGCACAGGCATAGGAGACAGGAAGGGGAGGGCCAGGACTGGGTCAGTCCCATGGAAGGCCTTCCTGGGAGGCCCCAGCAGCCTCCCAGCCCCTCTCTATGCCTTAGTCTATCTTTCCAAAGGGGGCTCAGCTGCACCCAAGGCCATGTGCAGAGCAAATGGGGGTGCTCTGGGGACCCCCTGGGATCCCTGCAGTTCATTTGTCTGAAGCAGCCACAGTGCTTCCTGTGGGGCATCTGAGTGTCCCCATGGGGCTTCCCGCACCCACTAGAAGCTACTCAGCCATAGACATGTTCAAACGAAGCCACAGTGACAGAAACCAGGGACAGATGGCCTCCCCAGCACCCACAGGGCCAAGTTGCTTAAGAACTCTATCTGGGCTGGGCGTGGTGGCTCACACCTATAATCCCAGCACTTTAGGAGGCCGAGGTGGGTGGATCACCTGAGGTCAGGAATTCGAGACCAGCCTGGCCAGCATGGCGAAACCCTGTCTCTACTAAAAATACAAAAATTAGCTGGGTGTGGTGGCGGGCGCCTGTAATCCCAGCTACTCAGGAAGGCTGAGGCAGGAGAATCACTTGAACCCGGGAGGTGGAGGTTGCAGTGAACTGAGATCATGCCACTGCACTCCAGCCTGGGGGACAGAGCAAGACTCCATCTCGGGGGCGGAGCTAAGATAACTCTATCTGGGGGGTCAGCCAGCCCTGGGTTCAAATTCTAGCAGCCTCTGATTAGCCATGTGACAGTCTTCTCATCTGTAAAGTGGGGCTGTGCTCATGGGTGGATGTGAGGGTCAGAGGAGACGCCCGTGAGCCTCAGGGTACCAGGCACTGTGGAGCCCCAGGCTAGCCAACAGGTCACCTTGGCCTGCTCTGCAGCGCACCTGGGCTGTAGGAATGCCCAGGGCTCGACATCCTCCTGCATCAGCTCTTCCCACCTACAGAGTTGTGGGCAAGATCACAGTGAACATTTTGATTCTTGTAGTTCAAGTACAGCTGGCCCCACCTTTCACAGCTGGCCATGTATGAATAAGGCAGCAGGGCCTGAGGTGTCAGTGCCAACACACCCTCTGTTAGATGTTCCTTTCTTATTATTATGAAAATTTGCAAATACATTAAAACTCTGAAAGATTCGTTTGCTTTATCTGTCCATCAATCCATTTTATCTTATAACACAAAATAAATTGCAGACATCAGGACATTTCACCTCTGAACACTTCAGGACACATATCATTAAGGTTCAAGATTTGTTTTTTCTTTTCAAGGTGAAATTTACATTCAGTGACGAGCGCACGTCTTTGGTGTTGGGTGTTACTTTTTGGAAACTGGTTCCTGCCTCGCTTTGATTTCCCTCTGCAGGGCACTGAGTGGAGTGGATGTGCTTGGGAGGCTGGGGCTTTCTGACTAGGTCCTGGCAGGGAGCTGGGGTGGGGTGAGGTGAGGACTCAGGGTCATGCCCAGGACTGGGAGGCAGCATAGGTGTGGGCCTGGGCCATGCTGGGTTTTTTTTTTGTAGGGGCGGGTGCGGACAGGGTCTCTGTCTCTCACCCAGGATGGAGTGCAGTAGCCTGATCACAGCTCACTGCAGCCTTGACCTCCCTGGGCTCAGGTGATCCTCCCACCTCAGCCTCCCGAGTAGCTGGGATTTCAGGCACACACTACCACCATGCCCAGCTAATTTTTGTATATTTTGCCGAGATGAGGTTTTGCCATGTTGCCCAAGCTGGGGTCAAATTTCTGGGCTCAAGCAATCCACCTGCCTCGGCCTCTCAAAGTGCTGGGATTACAGGTGTGAGCCACTGTGCTTGGCCTGGGATTCTAATCTGGCTCTGCCACTTCCCAGCTGCGGGACTGTGAGCAGTTGGCTTCCCCTGCTGGAGCCTCCTCTATCCTGACCACAGGGCCTGGCTCAGAGGAGCACTGGACAAGGAGCATGAAAAGGCTCCGACTTCACCTCAAACTCCTTCCCCGCAGGGTCTCTCATTCATCACTTTTATCTGCTATGTGGCGTCCTCAGCATCTGCCTTCCTCACAGCGCCTCTGCTGGAGTTCCTGCTGGCCTTGTACTTCCTCTTTGCTGATGCCATGCAGCTGAATGACAAGTGGCAGGGCTTGTGCTGGCCCATGATGGTGAGCACAGGGGCCCCAGGAGAGAGGGGTGTCCTGCACAAAGCGGCCAGATGAGGAGTCCAGAGTCGTGCACTTGGGCCCTTATCCTTTCTCTAGTGTGCTGGAGTTTGCAGTTGGTTAGAACTGATTGGAGAGACCCAGCTTCAGATCATCCCAGCTCCACTACTCAGCAGCCCTGTGACCTAAAGTGGGCTGTGGTGCCTCTAGAGCAGGTCTGTGAGGCAGGGAACCCGGATAGGGTCTCTGGCCACCAGGTGGCGCCGGTGCTCCCCACTGGGCGTACAGGAATGAGCTGCCGCCACAGGAATTCAAGCCATTTCCACGTGGGCAGGACAGGTTAACTGAGGACTTGCAGGGCTTACCCAGACCTCAGCCATCAGCAACCCTGACCTCGTTTTATCACCTGTGAGGGCCCAGACCCCAGTGGACTTCGCTGAATGAAATGTGTCCTAGAGAAAGGGCAGCAAAGGCTCGACTTGAACCCTTGTCTCTTGACTTCATATCCATCATCTGCTGCCTCAGGAGGGCTGCACCCTCTGTGTCCCCATCTTAGGGACGGGTAAGCAGAAACTGTGATCCATAAATGGATCGGCCACAAGAGTGTGGCAAAGCCGAGGCCCAGAGCCAGATCTCCCCACTGGAGAGCGGGAAGGGAGCAGGTGGGGGTGTTTCCAACTTCTGCTTCCACCGTGTCGCAGGGCAGGCTGCAGCCTGATCCACACAGTTTTTTGTCCAGAGCTTAGGACAGCAGCCCCGCTGGACCCAGGATAGGGCAGTGTCAGCTGCTGGCAGGGCAGCAGAGGCACCTAGGGGGTGGGACAAGGGCCTAGGCATGTGGGTGGGGCCAGGACGGGGTAGGAGCCCTCAGGTGCTAGGCCTGGGGCTGGGAACACGACCAGGCTGCCAGCCCTCCTCCCCATGCTGTGCTCAGCTCCAGGGGCTCAGGGCAGCATGCCCCTCTCTCCCCAGGACTTCCTGCGCTGTGTCACCGCGGCCCTCATCTACTTTGCCATCTCCATCACGGCCGTCGCCAAGTACTCGGATGGGGCTTCCAAAGCCGCTGGGGTGAGCAGCCGCCCCACCCCTCTGGAAACTGCAGATGCCCCTCTAGCCCCTCATTTAGAGTGGGACCTGGGGCAGAGCCTTTCCCTGCTGGGGCCCCCCTGGGGTCTCATGTGGGTCCCGATGATGATTCCAAAGTCCTCTCGTTAGAGATTGACTCTACTCAGAGTTTTGAAAGGCTGTTTGTCAAACCAAGTTCACAGCTCATTTTCCCACTTCCGTTACTCAAAGGGGTCTGTGCCTGTCACTCAGGCTGTTTGTCCAAGCAGATCTGAAATGGGCTGCGAGGCTGGGGCAGCAGCCTCCCGGAGCAGGGAGTCAGCCCTGTGATGCATCCCATCCACTCTGTCCACAGGTGTTTGGCTTCTTTGCTACCATTGTGTTTGCAATTGATTTCTACCTGATCTTTAACGACGTGGCCAAATTCCTCAAACAAGGGGACTCTGCAGATGAGACCACAGCCCACAAGACAGAAGGTGAGCGGCCGCCCTGATCACCCCAGCAGTGCTGCAACAGGGGCCTGCCCTCCCTTGGGGATGGCCAGCTAGTTTGAGGCTGGGGTGGGATCATTTCCTCTCTCCCCATGGCAAGAAGTGTTTTCAAAGCCCATTCTCACCTACCCTCATGCAGCACTGATCCAAAGCCAGTCCCATTCCCCTCGTGCACCCTCACCCCAGCCTTTCTAGGAGGGGCAAGCAGTGGGCATGGCTGAGCCTCGGGCCAGGCCGGCAAGTCTCCCTGGACGACCCCCCTGGGCAGCCAGTCACTCTCAGGCACCTGTCCACCTGGGATCCAGAGTGGCCACCCCCCAAACCCAGCCCCTCTGCTGTCTTACCCATCCCGGCCTGTCCTGCGGAGCTCAGAGCCCAGAAAGGAGTCAGACCCAGAAACCGTGGCAAGGGACACATGATGTGTCCTGTACCAGGGGAGGGGCCAGATGGGGCAGCAATGACAACAGTAAAACAGGAGCCGATAGAGGGAGGGATACAGTAGTTGAAAGCAGGCCCACGCTGAGTGTCAGCTGGCCCGAGGCTCTGGAGGGGATGCTAGAGCTGGGTCCTGACGGATGGCAGTAGAGAAGTGTGCAGGCAGAAGAGACCAGGCCGGTGTAGGGAAGAAGGCTGAGAGCAGAGACAGCAGGCGCTTCTGCCTGGGGAGATGCTTCTCTGGACCAGGCGGATGTGCCCGTGCTGGCAGTGCCTGTGGCTGGACAGGTAGACAAGGGCAGTTCTGGAACGGCCTGCAGGCCCCACCCCGTGGTTGGGATCTTCCCTAGGCAGGACCACAGTAGGTTAGGCTTAAGAGCCACTGGTTTCCTAACAGCCAGGTGCTGGGGCCATGGGGATTTGTGAATCCCAGAAACCGTCCTTCTGCTGAAAATGAGTGCCACTCATCCCATCCCATCCCTTGGCAAATATTAGGTTAGAGCTCCCAGGCGGTTTCCTCAGGCTCTGCAACCTGCTCCCAGTTGCCTGCAGCAAGTGATCCCAGACAACCAGCCCAGGGAACAATTAGTAAACGTCAGTGGAAACTTGGGTGGGTTTTTTTTTGTCTTTTGTTTTTTTGTTTTACTATTTGGAGAGTTTCACATATGTAACAATTATTTTGCTGTAAAATTATTCTTGACTTATATGTTAGAATTGAATATAGCGGCCAGGCACAGTGGCTCATGCCTGTAATCTCAGCACTTTGGGAGGCCGAGATGGGTGGATCACTTGAGGTCAGGAGTTTGAGACCAGCCTGGCCAACATGGTGAAACCCCATCTCTACTAAAAATACAAAAATCAGCCAGGCATGGTGGTGCCCGCCTGTAATCCCAGCTACTTGGGAGGCTGAGGCAGGAGAATCACCTACGGGAGGCAGAGGTTGCAGTGACCTCAGATCACGACACTGCACTCCAGCCTGGGCGACAGAGAGAAACTCCACCTCGGGGGGAAAAAAATTGAATATAGCAAAACCCACAAAATCTGAGGAGTGCAGCCCAGAAACAGGAGTGAGGGACAGAGCTGGGGTTTAGGGACTAGGCTGCCCACACCCCAGCCCTGAGCCCGGCCATGAGCCAGCGACAGCTCATGGGGACTGACTGGGGTTCTGAGAGACAGAGGCTGGCCAGGGAGGGGATGAGCATCAGGAAGTAGCAACCAGCACTGGGGTGGGGTGGGGGGTTAGTGACTCTGGTGCTTTTCCTTCTGGGGTGGAGGTTCCAGAAGGCTCTACAGAGCTCCGAGACAGAATTGGGATTTCAGGAACCCTCGAGGTACACCTCATGGCAGGCCCTTACCATTATAAAGTTGTTTCTGATTACAATATTAAACAAGGATTGGGGGAGGGGGATTGAAGATATAAAATGGCTAAAAAGAGGCTTGCTGATTTTCTAGTATATTTTAGTTTGGAGGACAAGAAAATAGCTGTCCTCACCTTGTCCTGCTGAACCTGGGGGTGGGGGTAGAGCTGGGATGGAGAGGTACAGCCCTGACCCACCCAGCTGAGAACAGCCCAGGGAGACTCCGGAGGGGCTGGGCCTGAGGAAGGGGCACCTGGGCTTCAGTCTTAGGGTGGAAACACCCCCACCTGCACCTGCACCCACACCCTGGAGGTGCAAGTGGCTTCTGCGGCTGGGTGCAGTGGCTCACGCCTGTTACCCCAGCATTTTGGGAGGCTGAGGTAGGTAGATCACCTGAGGTCAGGAGTTCAAGACCAGCCTGGTGAAAATCCATCTCTACTAAAAGTACAAAAATTAGCCAGGTGTTGTGGCACACGCTTATAATCCCAGCTACTCGGGAGGCTGAGGCAGGAGAATCACTTGAACTTGGGAGGGCGGAAGTTGCAGTGAGTCGAGATCCCGCCATTGCACTCCAGCCTGGGTGATGAGCAAGACTCTGTCTCAAAAACAAAAAACAACAACAACAACAACAAAAGAGAGAGAGAGAAAGTGGCTGCTGCCTATGGAGGGCCTCAGGCCCGCGGCCCGCCCTGATGCCAGCCATCACTGGGAATGGTAGAGTCAGCTGCGGGAGGCCTGCACCCAGGCTCCTGCCAGCAACCCAGCTGTGCTTCCCCAGAGACCGTTCCCAGGCACCGCTGCCCTGAGCCTCCTGCCAAGCATCTTCTCTGCTTTCCTTTCAGAAGAGAATTCCGACTCGGACTCTGACTGAAGGCCTGGGTGGGTGCCTTGGCAACCTGAGCCACACAGGCCTCCACCCCTGCGCCTCACAGGGGACGCTGGCGTTGGAGGGGAGGCCTGGACTTCTGAGTTGCAGAGGGGGCTGCGGACATAGCAGGCCCCCTACAGCCTCAGGTTCTGCCTGAGCCCAGCCTACCAGGCTTGCCCCTCAGCTCAGCACTGTTGACCACGCTGCGTATGAGGGCATCTTGGGTATCCCACCCCTTCTCCCCATTTCTGTCCCACAGGCCTTCAGCCCTTTAACCTCTCTGCCAAAAACCAGCACAAGGAGACAAAGCAGAGCCTTGTCTGTATCTGGGCAGCAGGTGTTCCATGCTGCTAGGTGGCGGGGGTCGGGGGTCTTCTGTTTCACTAACAGGAACAAAGACAGAAACCGTGACAGGGCTGCCCCGCCAGGCCCCGGTGGGTTTGTCTGCACTTGGTGCTCCTGCCCCCACCAGGCACTTTGGTGACAATGACCCTTCCAAGAATCTTTGGTTCAAGGAGCACCAGTTCCCTCTTCATTCTTGAAGCAGGGAGAAATTGACCTTTGCCTCGTCGCCCAGGAAGTGGGGCTCGGCACCCATAACTGACACCTCCCACCCGTGGAAACCATGTCTTCTGGGGGTGAGATGACCATTCTGGGTCTAAGACGGTTTCAAAGAAGAGCTCATAGACTGACTGGTCCAGATGACAGAGGGTACAACAGTGGCATCACAGTGACAGTGTCATGGGGAGCTGGGCAGGCCCAGCCAAACCCTCCTTCTTCCTAGAGCCCAGCCAGCAGGCAGGAGTTCCCGGACCCTCAGGACAGTGAACTTCCAGACCCCAGGGCAGGTCTATGGGCCACTGCGGGAGATGAGACCAGCCTTCTGTGTTCACCTAACGATTTATACTGTGTATCTGTCTGTGATGGAATTTTGTAACTTTTTATATTTTTTTTTATGCAAAAGCAGCTTCTTAACAGATGACATTTTCTGTGACTCTAGGCCTCACAAAAGAGCCAGAGTTCTGGACCCACGTTTGGAGCATTTGTAGCCTTATTCTCTTGCATGTGAATCTCTTACCCTGAAAAAAAAGCCATAATGAATTAAGCCAGACTGACCACTTGCTTGGAGTGTGTGTTTGAAAAAACCAGAGCAATACTGTTGGGTATTGTGTCAGGCCTCAGTACAAACTGGTAATGCCAATGTGGATCCTGACAGCTTTCAGTTTTAGCAAAAATACACATGAAATCTGACTACCATTTAATCCTTTATTTCAGTGGTCCCTAACCTTTTTGGCGCCAGGGACCAGTTTCGTGGAAGACAGTTTTTCCATGGACTGGGTGTTGGGGGGTGGGGGTTGGGGTGAGGGTGGGAGGGGATGGTTTCAGGATGAAACTGTTCTATCTCAGATCATCAGGCATTAGATTCTCATAGGGAGCACACAACCTAGATCCGTAGCATGCACAGTTTACAATAGGATTCGCGTTCCTATGAGAACCTAATCCCACTGCCAATCTGACAGGAGGCGGAGCTCAGGCGGTAATGCCGTTGCTTGCCACCCACCTCCTGCTGTGCGGCCTGGCTCCTAACAGGTCCCATGGTACCAGTCCACTGCCCAGGGGTTGGGGACCCCTGCTCTAGTTCTCACACTACCCTGTTTTACAAACAAACAAACGGAGACAAAGGTCGGGTAACTGGCCCAGGGCCCTCTCACTTACACATCAGGATAGTGTCTCACGGCAGCCTCAGGCAGCCGGAACCCTGGGGCTCTCCTGGTTTGGAAGCTGGTTGCATAACAGCCCAGAGAACTGCAGCCCTGGAGGACCCGGGTCCACATTCTTATCCAGGCTGATGGGAAAAGACAAGACATTCCGCCCAAACTGTCACACACCACATGTGCTGAAAATGGGTAAGAAAGCTGGGTGTGCAGGAGTGGAGAGGCCCCTGGTGGAATTTACATTCCACCTTGTAAGCCCTGGCAAAGCGGCAAAGTTGGTGTCACAGAGGCCTTGTTCCACCCCGAGGATCGTGGCTCTGTCCAACCTCCACACAGCAGCCCTATTTCAGGAACTGGATCCGCAACCTTTAAGGGGCAGAGGAGGCCAGTCAGAGTGAGGAGAGACAACGACATCCTTACACGTCCATTTATTAAACAAGAGTTCCTTCATGACAATTTAATACAATAGTTATTAACGATTAGTGTTGAGAAAATTATTTCCCTCTACATACAAAAATACAGATTTGAACACTATGAAAAAGATCAAGACAAGTACCATGAAAAATTGGTCCTTCAAATGAAAGGGGGAAAATCGAGGGCAATGTGAGGCTTTGCCTGCTGTCGGGGACAAATCAATAGCAGCAAAGCTTTGGGGCCCCAACCCACTCCAGACATACAGACTTGAACCCAAAAGCCAGACCAGCCAGGGGGCGCCCACCCAAGGCTTCCACGTCAGCTGAAAAACCAAACACATAAACCTGTTTGCCCAACGGGCATCGCCTCAGAAAGCCCACAGTTGTGTCTTTAAACTGCTGAAATGAAAGAAACTTGACAAGTAAAATGTGATAGTTGTTAACATTGCCCCCCAAAAGTGCCGCCAGGTGAGGTACCACGGAGAAATCATATTGGAAAGTTACTACTTAGCCATCTGACTTGACTTCCTTGGTCATCAAATAATTACATATTCTGACCCTTCAGAAGGACACCAAAAGCTACAATTTTATGTTTCAATCCATCTGTACCTTCATTTGCAATGGCTCAGCTAGTTTACTCAAGGGTTTTGGGACCAGACATAACTCACGTCCTGCAGGAAGGAGAGGCAAAAGGAGCCGGTGAAGAGTATGTGTCTGTGTCTTGGTGTCATCTAGCTCCTCACAGCAAACAGCCTGTTTTGTTCAGGCCTGAAGCCTGGAAAAGGCCGCTGAGCCTAGCCAGAGCATCCACAATGAACCAATCTGAGATCCCAGTGGAAGGTGAGAGCCCCGGAGCCGGCTGAGGTCCCCCGGGAAGCTTCCCACTCTGCAGCGGCAGGAAGGCCGTGCCTCTGCAGGACGCCCGCACTGATTCTGGAAGGGGCCCGGGCCAGAGAATACGCTTGGGCTCAGTTCACCAGCCCAAACCACAGGGGAAGGAGCCGGACACCGGCCTCTCACCATTTTACACCCAAAGACAGGAGGTCAGGGCTCTGATGCTACTCTTTTGTTTGTAAAATATGGAAACACTTTCTTTGTACTGTTTGAGGTGAGCAGTGGCTCCAAACTGAGCAAGTGGTTAAAAAATGCCAAATGCAATTATACTGACTTACAATTATTTCACAGAAATATACTCTTACTCTCAGACTATTTAAATAAGCAGGAACAAGATGTGGGAGAAGCAGCAGCAGAGAGGAAAGAGGAATAGCCAGGGAATTTTTTTGTTTTTTTTCTTCTTTAAAATACATACGAAGTGTAAAGAGAAAATGGCCAAAACCTCAAAACTACCATTGTTGAAAATAATATTAAAAGGACACAATCTAAAATCATGCTACAAAAATAGTGTTATCTTGTTTAACTAAATGTACATCTTTTTTTCCAATTCCACGATTGACGAGTGCTTATGCGACGCATGGAAGGCACCAGAGGTGAAGTGATTATTTGCCTTAAAATATACAAAGAATTGCCTACTTTGAAAAAAAATAGTCATACCTGTAAATAAATAGTTTAGTGTTTCTGCCATGGGTTCCTGAACCCCTACAAATTTCAACATATACAAATAGTTTCAATTCCTACCATTTCTCTTAGAGGGAACCACGTCAAATGAAATCAAGTTAGGAAAAGCACTGATTTTATCCAAGTAGGTCAATTTGAGGCAAGATTCAAAAACTCATTTTAAAATGGGTTACAGAGTGAAAGAGTTGGGAACAGGCAGCCCCCTTTGGGCCTGGGCCAGCCTACGAGTCCATCCCAGGTGTCCTGCCCTCACATCTGCCAGCCCTCGGGCCAGCCAGGTCGCCCTTCAAACCCTGAGTATTTGCCTTCCTCACTTCTGCAAAGAGGGGAACAGAGTCTTGAAACTTGCAAAATCGATTCTGGAAAAAGGAGGCAAGCAAAGCAGGGCCTGTGGGGGGAAGCAGCGTGAGTCAGGCCTCACCCTGGTGCAAGGGCACCAGCAGGTCTCCCTCCTCTCCCCTCATCTCCTCACCATCCCTACGCGCGTCATCCTAAGGCAACTCAGACGTGATAGTTTTAGACTATGATCAAATCTCACACAAACCATTATCAGAATCTTGTTTCACACCATCTCTTTTCAGGCAGTTACGAAAAGAAACTCTGACCTGGCCCTAAATCCCATCAGCAAAGCTGATTAAGGTGGTCTGAGATATGTTCTTACTCCTAAACTCAAACTTTAAAAGTTCCAATAGCTCCCTGGGGTCCAAGCCAAAGGCTCCCTGGCCTTTGTGTATTATGCATCCCAAAGAAAACACGCCACCCCAGGTGTCTAGATAGCAAGTCACCTGAATTAAAGCCTCAGCATAAAAAAACAAACATAGACAACAAACTTACCCTATGAAATAGATACACCATTCAAGGACCCATCATCTGAACTTTTCTAGGCAAGTTGCCAGTGATTCAAACTCAGCAGGTTTGTGGGTGATTTTTTCCTTACTGTTACGTTTGTGGAGTAGGAAAAACTAGAAAGGAAAAAAAAATCCCAAAGGTTGAAAAACTGTAAAACTGCATCCAAATGGAAAAAGAATATATTCCAGACAAAAGAAGGGAAAATACAATAGGACCCACTCCGCTTCAAGCTGAAGAGTGTACAAATGCTACTCACTTGCATGAAGAAGAATTAAACAGAACATTCACTTTCAGAAGAAAATTTTTCTAGACCTAACAGATATTGACGGTATTTTCTCTCACAGTTTCTAAATGAAAGAAACATAAAAGGTCAAATATTTTAAATTACTTTCTCAACCAGACAGTTCTTGTGACTTGAATGATATCTGCTGAGAAGAGAAGAAACACAAGATTCTATAAAGCGCCAGGGAAGTTTACAAAGCTGAAAGCTGAGGGTGTCAGGCCTGTGTCCTGTCTGAGATGGCAGCCAAGCCAGCTTCAGAGTCACCTGCTGGACCCACATGTTCCTGAGCCAGATGCCAGGAGCTCACCCACAGCACAGGGAAGACCTGTCCCCAGCATCCCACTCTTGCCCTCAAGCTGACTGTGGAACGTGAGACAGCTTTCAAAGACAAGAGGACAGGAAGGCAGTTAACAAAGTACATGTTTCCAAGACAGCCTGAGCTGTCTAGTGATGATAGCAGACAGGTGGGGTGTTCCAGGCCACTGCTTCCTCCCTCATCTCCCAGACCTGGCCGTGTGTGGACCTCACCAGCCTACCAAGCTGTTGGGCCTGGACATGGGTGCTGATCAAATAAGACAAACCTGGAAAAAACCCTGGATTCTGCAACTTCACTAGGAAATAACAAGGCACCTAGAGACTTCACAAGCTAATGGCGGTCTCTGGAGCAGGAAGCAACTTGTTATTCTGCTCAAGAGAATCCACCAGCAGCTCTTGGCCTAGAAACTTTTTTCCCCTTTCTGATACCTGTTTAACGTCATTATTTCTCTGTAAACAAGATCTGGAGAAGATGACAGTCAGGCAGTGGCACAAAGACTTCATGATTGTTTTGTTTTGAACACAGATGAGACAATAGGAACCCTTAAATCATCACTGCCTTGCAGAATCACTAAATTGTTCAGGTGTCTCCATGCTCTATTCATCTCCTAGGTGCTAAGACCAACCCACAGAAAATCTGGCATAGAAAGGGATTAGACCTCAGTCCACCTCTCAGAGCACATGGATAGGTGACGGGTTTCTCATGTGAATCTACAAGAAAAGGTACGCCTGGGCCACACGCAGGACATGACACCCACTAGGGTTGTTCAGGGCTCATTCACTGCAAGCAAGAATTCACGTACATGAGTGCACAAAGGTGTTGGAGCTTGGTCTCCTCAGGCTTAACTCAAGGCTGACTTACTAGGACAGCTTCCAAGAACCACAGATGTAACTGCAAACTTGAAGAGAGCCAAAATGTTTTCAACTGAGTCACAAAGCTGTCCCAGAAGCACCCGACATAGGGTGGAGGTCAGACACATCCCCTGGCTGCCCACAGGCGTGAGCCTTCCTGCCAGGGGACAGTAACAGGGCCCAAAGGGCTGGGGGTGCCGCCGGCTTCCCAGGGCCAAGCCCTCAGAGCTGGGCCGGCCCTGCCCGTGCTGGCTTCAGCTCACATTGCCAAGGAAGATGTGTATTGGGGCTGTGCAGGCTGCCACATTCTTGCTTTTTCTGTAGACAAAAGTCACCTCCCTCGGATGGCTGTTTACTTCAAATCAAACTTCTCTGACGAGATTTTAATCTGTAACTGCGTCTGCTCTTCCCAGCTTTATGTGGGGCCAACAAGTATCTCCAGCCTTTCGTGACTGTAATCCCTCTTTAAGGCAGGGAAAACACATTTCCCTCCCATGCCTTCAGCAGTGTGAAAGAAGGATATCAAAGAGAATCAGAGTGAAAAAATACCAAATCCACCCAATCAGTGCCAAAATAAACTTTCTCTGAGGATGTCAGTGTTTGCATCCATCTAAAACCACCAGAGGTTCCACCAAATGCTTGAGGGTTTCAGCTGTACAGTGTCCAGGAAAAAATCCGAATGCACACAGCAACTGCAGTTTCTTCAAGTTTTGCTTTAAATGTGAAAACCAATATTGTCCCACCAGAACACTGAGAAAAACTAAGGTCGCTCAGCCTTCAAATGCCCCAAACCAAACTGATATTGGTCCCTATTGAAACTATTAAATGCAAAAACGCTTCCTCCAATTTGCCAAGAGGTCATTTTAAGGCCCCCAGATATAGATTGTCTTCTGTTTGCATAGAGGCAATATAAGAAAAATATAGGCGTCTTCACATTCACCGTGGACAACCCTATTCCCTCCAGAACTTTTGTCACCACATGGTCTATACATGATGAGATGTGCAACCACACATTACATCAACTAGAAAGTGTCCATGGCACCACTTCCGGTTCTAGTGGGAGTTAATTAAATACAAGGAGAACATTTACAAAACCACCGAGGAGCCTCATGGCACAAAGGATATTAAATAATTACAGGGACATAAATAATTCTGAAGAGTCTATCACGAAGATGCAAATTAACTCCTAAGTCACTCTCTGGCGTGTCATCCTTTTTGGTCATTCATCTGCATTTAGTTTCAGTGACTTCAGAACTATTTCTTGCAGCTGACAACATATCCTCAGGAGGCCAACCACCTGCCCCTCCTCTTTCACCAGATGATCAAGTGGTTTTACTGAAGTGACCTGGGAAAACTTGGGCAACAAGCCCACCTGAATGGCATTCTTGTTTTCAATTTCACTTCAGAGGTGGCCTTTTTTGGGGGCCAAGTAACATGATTCTCAGCAGGAGATTTCTGATAAAGCTCAGGGTGGTCCTTCCAAGTGGGCCCCATTTAATGCAAGGCTGAGCCTTTGTGGCCCTATTTTAAAAGGAACTCTCAAAGGGAGATAAGCCCAATTTTGACTTTGCAAACACACTCAACAGACCTGCCAGGCAGCACACCCAGCTGTGAGCTGGCCTGGCTGCCCTCTCTGTGGGAGCAGAGGGGAGATGAGATGTTAACAGGCTAGCAGGGTCAGCCCCTGAGGCAGACATGGTGCTCAGCCACATAGCCTGGGCCACTGCTCCGAACTCAGATCGTACTGAAGGTGTTGGTGAAGGGAGCTAACCCCAACTCCGACCCCCAGCCCAGCAGTGTTGCCTGATCAACACTGTGAGATCAGATACTGTCCTTTTCTGGGGAATGAGACGCCACATGTGCATAAGGGGACGCTTTCTTGCACAGACACCCCGCCGCCCCCTCAGAGTTATTTATTACACAGTACGCTGCTAAAGCTGTCAACATTTGTCAGCACTTGATCTTGGGGATTTCTCCACGTTACTGCAAAATCTTCCTGCCACAGTAAGTGCTTTTTGCTGAGGGCTAAACACAAAATGTTAGAGCTAAAGTGAGGTTTGTAAATATTAAAAACAGTTCAAAGAGGGAAAACCTGACAAACTAAAACAACTTTTTTCCATAAAAGATATAATTAATCTAATTTTTTTTAAAAAACTACTGCATCATGGGGACTCACTGAACTCATTCACCACACACAATAATCTTCACTTTATCAAGAATCAATCAGAAACCTTAAGTAGCTAGGATTATTCCCCCCAACAACTCCCAAGAATGATATCTATAGTTATGACACTGAGGCGCCCAAAGCGACAATTAGTGCCTTCTGAAACATGAGTGGAAGGGTGTGCTCTGGTGCAAATTCAAGTATTTTCAAATCCTAGACGAATCTGCTCAGAATCATTTCAGAACCCTTTGCAGGCATTTAGAAAATTAGCACACATCCCTAAAATAGAGGGGAATGTGTGTGCGTGTGTGTGCACACACGTGTGCATGCTGTTTTTTAACACAAACACATACCTCCCACCTGCAGTTCATGAAGCCAGCAAATGGGCAAGTGCTTTGGCTGGCGGAATAGGCTTGTTTCTTTCATGGCTTTTACCTGAGAAGGTAAAATGACTGAAAATCTGCAATTCAGCCTCAAAGTATTTAGGGTAGGCAGGAAACTAGAAAACAAGATAGTCCCCATAACAAGATGGCCCCCATATTCCTGGAGAAGAATCTGGGGTTCAGGAAGGTGATTCATTTGAGGAAGAGTCAAGTGATTTCTCAGCAGAGTAGGAAACAAAAGGTCACCCTTCCTTGAGTCAGAGGTCCCTGGGAGCTATCCTAACAGGACATCGGCTTTCCCCAGGCTTGTGGCCTTTGGGCTGGTGCTGGCTGCCTGGGGGCCCTGGCATGGAAGACGAGGAGTGGGCTGGATCCCAGCACGCAGACTCAACACTGACTTGGAGCAGGTGGTGCCTAAGGCTGCCTAAGAACCACTGCCGACTGACCATTCCAATGCTGTCCCTTCATTCCTTCATATTTCCCCCCTCTTAGCAGCCCCATTTAATCCAAAGTCTTGTTACAAATACACATGACAAGGTGGCTCAGAGTCAAAGGAAGCCTGTGCTTCAGGGCAGGTAAGACCTCAAGTGGACCTGGGCAGTGACGCCGGCTGCTCCACAGCCCCAAACGCCGAGGAACGTGGGCCTCCCAACTCCACTGCGGACCTGCCCACTGGGCCACTCGGGAAACCCTTTCCCAAAATGAACTTTTACCAAAGAGGACAAAATTCAACTGAATCACATGGAAATCTGACACGACAAGGGAAAGAAAACTTGACTGAGAGACAGGCACGAGGACGGGAGGGAGGAGGATCCAGGCAGGTCCTCACGTGTCCAGGCGCTGGATCTCAGGGCGACTGTCCACATCCCTGGACTCCGTGCGGGCTCGGATGTAGTCGTTGGTGCTCTGCTGGCGGACACTGACTCTCCATTTCTGCACTGCCAGGAATGTGTTCACTGCATATGCCGCAGTTGCCAAGAAGCCAAATATCTAAAAACACACCAGCACAGTTAGTCCTCGGGCACGTGGCCTAGCCCTTCAAGGCTTCTGTGGTGACCCAAGCCACATGCAGCCTTCCTGCTCTGCCAACTGATCATTACAACCCTGTGCCTTCATTCCTTGATCTTTTCCCCCTCTCAGCAGCCCCATTTGATCTAAAGTCTTGTTTCAAATACATATGACGGGGTGGCTCAGAGTCAAAGGGAAGCCTGTGCCTAGCCCTGCTGGATGTGTGGCTGTCACACCACGGGTAAGTCTATAGTCATGTGACACACAGAAAATCTTGCCTGACCTAAAGACAGCCTAAGGTTTCCTTTGAAGTATTTTGGACATATAAGAAAATAAGTCACAAAAGTACCTCTTTTACTGCACCTTCAGGGCCTCTGGTCCCAGATGAGAAAACACAGTGCAGACAAAATGTAACATAGACAGAAAATCAGGGTTTCGCATGTGGGTCCCAAATCAAGCCACAGGGCCAATGTTCCACATCACAGCCCCTATCCCACACCTGCCTCTCATGGGGCAGCTCCAAGTAAGCAGCTCCAGAGTGAGAAGCACAGAGTTTTAATTATTAAGACTGATAAATCGCCTGAGTGGCACCTGGGAGAGCAGCTAGTTTAATCATTTATAAACCTTTTAATCCCCCCATTACAAAAAGGATACCTGTTCCTCATAAACTGAGAACAATACAGAAATGCAGGGCATGGAGAGGGGAAGTCCTACATTATCTGGTCCCCACCTGCCGTGGCATTTCCACCTTGAAATGTCATGTGACTGCTAAATGGTGTCATGACTGCATTCAAGAACCCTCCCTTCCCCAGGCAGATAAGGCTCTTAAACAACATCACTGACAGACATCAAGGACTGTGTTGGAAACGAACCAAAGCAGGGGTTCTTGAACTTGAGAGCGCATCTGTATCATCCAGAGGGTTAATTCAAATACATTTCTGACTCAGTAGCTCTGGAGCGGAGCCTAAGGATGTCTAACAGATGCCGAGGCTGCTGTTCTGGGGCCCATACTTTGAGAACCACAGCACTGAAGGGACTGGGACCCCCACTGGCCCAGTAACATCATCTTTAGCAAAGGAAAAGCCACAGGAGGGGGAGCAGGACACATGCCAGGGACAGGGGAGCAGGTCACAGGCGGTCCCCAGATCAGCCTGCTTTAACCATTTGAGTTTGCTTACCACGGCAGCAATTTCTGCTCCGGCTCTATGGTTTAAAGCAGCCAGTACGATTGAAGCAATAAAGAAAAGGAAAGTGCTGAGTCCAGTGTTGACCAAATCCTAAAGAGAGAGACAAAATAAACCAAGTGAAAAGAACCATTCCATCTTTGCTCTAAAAGCAACTGAAGAACTTTCAAAATAAGACCCACGATACCCAACCTCCCTGGTGGCTCCATATTTCAGTCTCAATGTCACAGGGTTACTGGTCACACAAAAGAAGGCAAAGTTAACAGTTTATGACACTACTTGATAAATCACCACCACAAAATCTACATTTTCACCAACCCCACTACCCTTTCTGAAGAAATAGTAACCAAAATTGCTAACACTAATTACCATTTAGAGGTCTGGTGCCATCTTTTAAAAACCACACTCAAATCATCTTGCTACGGACAAAGCTCCCCAAGGATCCAAATGTACTAAAACTGGTGAAATCCCTCCAGCATTCCCCGCACTCACACGTGACATTCAAAACAAACTTTCACACATAGAGAGCACACTTAGCCAGACTTCACACTCTTTCTCAAGCAGTCTTTCAAGCCTCTATGTCACTAAAGCCTGGAGAATTTTCTCCTAAGCTTCTTGCACAGCACGCATCCACCGTTTCACAGATTTAACTCATCTTATTTGTAGAAGGGAACATAGCAGGGTAATGAAAGGTCACAGCCTGAGCAGGGTCCAAACCACCCATATGACTCTGGACAAGCTACTTTATGTTTCTGTGCTTTACGTGAGAATGTACCCCCTTCCAGAGTTGTTGAAGGAATTAAATGGAACCATACAGGTGAAGAGCCCAGCATGGTGCCTGGCCCACAGCTACGGTCGCCTACATATTTACTGTCACTTCTGTTATTACTACTTTGGCATGAGGCGCCCGGTAGCCTGGGTCATACCAGAGTACCTGTAAAACCTCTATAGGAAAAAAATTCAGGAAAAAGCCCAAACTGCCTGAGTGCCAGGCTGATTACACTATCCACACCTGATGGGTCCTCTGGTCTGGCCTGGCTCCAAGGTCGATTTCCTCTTTTTGAAGGTGTAAAGATGGCTGGTGCGGTGGCTCACACCTGTAATCCCAGCACTTTGGGAGGCTGAGGCGGATGGATCACTTGAGGTCAGGTGTTCGAGAACAGCCTGGTCAACATGGTGAAACCCCATCTCTACTAAAAATACAAAAATTAGCTGGGCATGGTGGCGCATGCCTGTAATCCCAGCTACTTGGGCAGCTGAAGCATGAGAATCACTTGAACCCAGGAGGCAGAGGTTGCAGTGAGCTAAGATCGTGCCACTGCACTCTAGCCTGGGTGACAGAGCAAGACTCTGTCTCAATAAAATAATAAAATAAGATGTAAAGAGACAATGGTGGCATCATAACAGTGCTGAGTCTTGCAGCAGACACCCAACCTGCTCCTGGCTCACGGAAAGCTCTGCTCAGATGCATCTGCCAGCAGGATGGGTTTCGGCTATGACCTGCGTAAGCCAGGGCAAATTTTTCACAAATTCAAACCAGGAAGCGTTTAATTACACTCAGCTCTGGGTAACATGCTGTAGGGGTAAAAAGAGAACATAAAATATACTTCCCAAAGCAAAGACTATTCAGAAACGAGGGGAAAATACAATACACTGTGAGGTCAAATATCAAATAAAACAGTATCGACATTAACAGTGACTACATAAAAACAGAGATGCAGCAAAGGGCCAGAAAACAAACAGGCCAGGCAAGGTGGCTCATGCCTGTAATCCCAGCACTTTGGGAGGCCAAGGCGGGCGGATCACCTGAGGTTGGGAGTTCGAGACCAGCCTGACCAACATGGAAAAACCCCGTCTCTACTAAAAATACAAAATTAGCCAGTGTGGTGGCACATGCCTGTAATCCCAGCTACTCGGGAGGCTGAGGCAGGAGAATCGCTGGAACCCTGGAGGCGGAGGTTGCAGTGAGCCAAGACTGCGCCGTTGCACTCCAGCCTAGGCAACAAGAGCAAAACTCTGTCTCAAAAAAAAAAAAAAGAAAAAGAAAAAAAGAAAACAGTCAAAAATTTTAAAGTTGTAGGAGTATCAGTAGTTTTAAATTTGCTTTAGTAATGATCATTAACAATAGTGAGTGGAGAATGAGATGATGAATGGGAACAGCGAATACAGGGAAAAAATATTTCAAAAAGCCTATTTTAAAAAGGTAAAAAATAATCTTTAAACATGATCTGAGGCTAAGGCACCAGATTAAACCAGGGGAAAAAAAAACGCCAGCAACTGCTAATAAGAGCATAACATATCTGCCTCCTCAAATCCCACTGAATCATATCTAAATACTGAAGCACTTGCTTAAAAGATGAATCTAAATATAATTGAGCTTCTAGGACTGTGCTGTCCAATAGGGCAAACACTAGCCATATGTGACTAAAGTTAAACTAATTCATATAAGATAAAAAATTTCGCTCTTCAATCACACTAGCCACAATTCGAGTGCTCAGTGGCCACAGGTGACAAGTGGCCGCCTCAAGGGCAGAGCAGATCAGAAAACATTTCAATTGTCAGAGCAGCTGCTATGGCACCACACTGCCCTGAGATCAATGATTAGGTCACAGAGAAAATGGGGAAAGAAGCACATGTGAAACACTACCATGAGGGTGCATGCAGCCAACTCAACTGCAAGACCTTCTACAGGATAAATGACCCAGTTTTTCTAACAAGTCAACAGAATAAAAACAAAAAGGGAGGCCAGGCGCGGTGGCTCACGCCTATAATCCCAACACTTTGGGAGGCTGAGGTGGGCGGATCACCTGAGGTCAGGAGATGGAGACCAGCCTGGCAAACATGGTGAAACCCCGTCTCTACTAAAAATACAAAAATTAGCTGGACCCCGTCTCTACTAAAAATTAGCCGTGGCCAGGCGCGGTGGCTCACATCTGTAATCCCAGCACTTTGGGAGGCCGAGGTGGGTGGACGGCCTGAGCTCAGGAGTTCGAGGCCTAGGCAACATGGCGAAACCCTAGGCAACATGGCGAAACCCCATCTCTACTAAAACACAAAAAATTAGCCAGGCACGGTGGCTTGCACCCTGTAGTCCCAGTTACTCGGCAGGCTGAGGCAAGAGAATCACTAGAGGCCAGGAGGCAGAGGTTGCAATGAGCCAAGATCTCGCCACTGCACTCCAGCCTGGGCGACAGAGTGAGACTCCCTCTCAAAAAAAAAAAAAGTTAGCTGGGCATAGTAGCACGCACCTGTAGTCCCAGCTACTCAGGAGGCTGAGGCAGGAGAACTGCATGAATCCAGGAGGCGGAGGTTGCTGTGAGCCCAGATTGTGCCACTGCACTCCAGCCTGAGCAACAGAGGGAGACTCCGTCTCAACAACAACAAAAGCGTGGGGGTAGGGGAAAGGAGCTGTTTGCAGGGACCTTGTTTGCATCACGATTTGAACAAAACAAATGTCAAAAGACATTGTGAGACAAAGGGGACATCTGAATATGAACTGGATATTAAATAAAATTAAATACTGCTAATTCAGTTGGGTATGACAATGGAATAGTGCCATTTAAAACATAATGCTGTATTTTAAAAAGGTAGTGAGGAAACAAATGAAAGTGTTAAGCAACTATTGAACAAATACTTTTAAAAATGTGTATTCCTACCTAACACCTTAAAGCAAAATAAATCAAAGAATAAAAATTACATTTAAAAAAGTAAAACCACAAAAGTATGTGTGTGTGTTTAAATAACCCTGGTCAAGAAGAACTTTCTAAGCATTATACCAAATGCAGAAACCTTCAAGTACAATCTTGACAAATATTAAACCTGAAATAACCATTTGACAAGATGGTCAATATTGGCCAGGCACAGTGGCTCACGTCTGTAATCCCAGCACTTTGGGTGGCTGAGGCGGGTGGATCACTTGAGGTCAGGAGTTTGAGACCACCCTGGCCAACATGGTGAACCTCCATCTCTACTAAAAAAATACAAAAAATTAGCTGGACGTGGTGGTGGGTGCCTGCAGTCCTAGCTACTCAGGAGGCTGAGTCAGGAGAATTGCTGGATTCTGGGAGGCAGAGGTTGCAGTAAGCCAAGACTGCACCCCTGCACTCCAGCCTAGGTGACAGAGCGAGACTCTGTCTCAAAAAAAAAAAAAAAAAAAAAAAAGGCCAGGCGCAGTGGCTCACATCTATAATCCTAGCACTTTGGGAGGCTGAGGCAGGCAGATCACCTGAGGTCAGGAGTTCAAGAAGAGCTTGGCCAACATGGTGAAATCCCATCTCTACTAAAATACAAAAATTAGCCAGGGGTGATGGCAGGTGCCTGTAATCCCAGCTACTCGAGAGGCTAAGACAGGAGAATTGCTTGAACCCAGGAGACGGTGGCTGCAGTGAGCCAAGATCGCACCACTGCACTCCAGCCTGGGTGGCTGAGCGACACTCCGTCTCAAAAAGCAAAAAACAAAAAACAAAAAAAGCTCAATATCTTTAATTTATAAATAGCTCTTGCATTATTAATGAGAAAAAGTAACAAAGTGAGGAAAGGACATAAATAAGCTATTTCAAAAAGAATACTAATGGGTAATAAGCAGGAACAAATATTCAAATTTACTTATAGCCAAAGAAATGAAAATTAAATTGGCAATCATATACTACTATTCACCTGTGGGACTAGCAGACTATGTACCTGGGGTAAGTGTGTGTGTTGGAGAGAATGAGAAGACCAGCAAGAAGGGCTTCAATGACACAACTTCCTGGAAAACCACTGCCAATAGGTATCAAGGGTTTTAAAGAGGTTCATGTCATTTTCCTATGAATCCCACACTTGGAAATCCATCTTAAATATCATAGTGAGGGCTGGGAGTGGTGGCTCATGCCTTTAATCCCAGCACTTTGGGAGGCTGAGGCAGGCGAATCACCTGAGATCAGGAGTTCTAGACCAGACTAGCCAACATGGCGAGACCCTGTCTCTACTAAAAAATTACAAAAATTAGCTGGGCATGGTGGCACATGCCTGTAACCCAGCTACTCGGGAGGCTGAGGCAGAGGAAACACTTGAACCTGGGAAGCAAAGGTCGCAGTGAGCTGAGATCGTGCCACTGCACTACAGCCTGAGAGACAGAACGAGACTCCGTCTCGGAAAAAAAAAAAAAAAGAAAAAAGAAAATTATATTGGGGGCCAGGCATGGTGGCTCCTGCCTGTAATCCCAACACTTGGGAGGCTGAGGTGGGTGGATTGTTTGAGCTCAGGAGTTCGAGACCAGCCTGGGCAACACAGCAAAACCCTCTCTCTACAAAAAAATTCAAAAACATTAGCCAGGCATGGTAGTGCGTTCCTGTAGTCCCAGCTACTTGGAAGGCTGAGGTAGGAAGATTGATTGAGCCCAGGAGGTCGAGGCTGCAGTGAGCGGAGACTGCGCCTCTGCACTGCAGCCTGGGGGACAGAGTGAGACTCTGTCTCCAAAAAATAAATAAATAAATGATATAAGGCAAAAAGGTCTAAGTATAAGGAAGCAAACAAAGGGCTCAATAGGGGAGTTGTTCAATAAAATGGTATTTCCATAATGGAACACTATGCAGTCATTAAAAATAATCATGTAGTTGTATATTTAACATGTAAGGTACAATAATTTAAATGAAAAAGCATGACTTTAATGGTTCCATTTTTCTGCACTCACATATCACAACACACATGCATATGCAAAAAACAGTCTAGAGAGAACAGTTTAGAAGGATTTATACTCAAGTATTTTAAGTGGTTACCCTTTATTGGGTCATATCATGTATTTTTAAACAGCTTTATTGAGATATAATTCACATACCATAACATATACCCAATTAAAGTATATAATTCAATCACAATGTAATTTTAGAACATTTTTAGCACTCCAAAAAAAGCCTCATACGCATTAGCAGTTATTTCTCATTCCTCCCCCAACCCTAGGCAACCACCAATCTGCTTTCTGTCTCTATGGATTTGCCTATTCTGGACATTTTTTTTTTCCTGTGTGTGAAATCTGCCACAAATATTCTGGACATTTCATACAAATAGAATGACATAACATGTGTTTTGTGCCTGGCCTCTTCTGAAGGCGTGGCCTGCCTCTCCACACCTGTGGGATACCTCGTCAGGTGGGACGAGAGACTGAGAAAAGAAGTAAGACACAGAGACAAAGTACAGAGAAACAACAGTGGGCCCAGGAGACCAGCACTCAGCATATCAAGGACCTGCACTGGCACCAGTCTCTGAGTTCTCTCAGTTTTTATTGATTATTATTTTCATTATCTCAGCAAGAGGAATGTGGTAGGAGAGCAGGGTGATAATAGGGAGAAGGTCAGCAAAAAAAACGTGAGCAAAGGAATCTATGTCATAATTAAGTTCAAGGGGAGGTACTATGTCTGGATGTGCATGTAGGCCAGATTTATGTTTCTCTCTGCCCAAACATCTCAGTGGAGTAAAGAATAACAAGGCAACATTGCTGCCAACATGTCTGGCCTCCCGCCACAGGGCGGTTTTTCTCCTATCTCAGAATTGAACAAATGTACAATCGGGTTTTATACCGAGACATTCAGTTCCCAGGGGCAGGCAGGAGACAGTGGCCTTTCTCTATCTCAACTGCAAGAGGCTTGCCTCTTTTACTAACCCTCCTCAGCACCGACCCTTTACAGGTGTCGGGCTGGGGGACGGTCAGGTCTTTTTCATCCCACGAGGCCATATTTCAGACTATCACATGGGGAGAAACCTTGGACAATACCCGGCTTTCCAAGGCAGAGGTCCCTGTGGCTTTTCGCAGTGCATTGTGCCCCTGGTTTATTGAGACTAGAGAATGGCGATGACTTTTACCAAGCATACTGCTTGTAAACATTTTGTTAACAAGGCACGTCCTGCACAGCCCTAGATCCCTTAAACCTTGATTCCATAACAACACATGTTTTTGTGAGCTCAAGGTTGGGGCAAAGTGGCTGGGGCAAAGTGACTGGGACAAAGTGGCTGGGGCAAAGTTACAAATTAACAGCATCTCAGCAAAGCAATTGTTCAAGGTACAGGTCAAAATGGAATTTCTTATGTCTTCCCTTTCTACACAGACACAGTAACAGTCTGATCTCTCTTTTCTCCCCCTACATCTTCCATTTAGTATAATGGTTCTAAGGTTTATTCATCTTGTAGCATGTATCAGTACTCATTCCTTGTTATTACTGAATAATATTCCATTGTATAGATACATCACATGTTATTTATCCTTCATCAGTTGATGGACATTTATTTCTACTTTTTGGTTATTACAGATAATGTAGCTATGAACCTACAAGCTTTTGTGTGGACAAGTTTTCATTTCTCTTGGGTCATCAGACGATTTTTTTAAAATTACCTATTATCTTCTAGTTTTTGGGAGTTTTTTTGTTGTTTTTTGTTTTGTTTTGTTTTACAATAAGCACTTATTACTTGAAAGGCTTAATACTGGAATACTGCAAATCTTAAGTCAGCATCAAGCACTTGAGTTCCTGGGCCATGAAACAAATCAAGGCTGAACTGATCACAAATGAAATATTTGTACACAGAATCAGCCTGGGGCTGTCACTACAATCCTGGTTGGCCCAAACCAATGTGCTAGGTGGCTGGCTCTAGCCTCTGTCCTACACATCCAGGAGACAAGAACGTTTGCAAGCACTCGGCCCATCCTTTGCACTCACTTGTGCTTGAATGGCCCCAGGATCAAAGGGACAATTATAATGTTGATGACAGTAGCAGCTACCATCTATGGAGTCACTGTGCCAATCATATCACTCCCAGTGAATTCTAACCTAATTATGATCCAAAATGCCCACAAGACAGGACTTGTTATTTTGTTCTACTTTCATGGATGAGGAAACTGGGTCCCAGAAAGAATGACTGTGCTATAATGAAAAATATTTAATCAAACCCTTGAATCTCGAGTGATACGAGCATCTTTTGTTATTCATAATAAGTCCCTTTCAATCATACCTGAGTTTATGCTAATGAAGTGACTTTTGTGGGAAGAGGGTGGTAGACAGTTTCAGGATAGGGGCAGGTCACCAGAAAAACCAGCCAGGTGATTAAACAGTTGGAATTTTCAGCCCCATCCCCTGGACCTCCAGGGAAGTTAGAGGAGCTAGACATTGAGTTCAATCACCAAATGGCCAATCAGTCATGCCTACCTAGTGAAATCTCCAGAAAAAAATACCTAAACGATGGGGTCTGGGGAGCTTCTGAGTGGAGCTCATTCTGACTCCATAAGGACAGAGGCTCCTGCATCTGAGGCCCTCCAGACCTCACCCTATGCATCTCTCCCATGTGGCTGTTCCTGAGTTGTATCCTGTAAAACATATCAGTGATTGTTTAAGTAAAGCCCCTTCCTGAGTCCTGTGAGTCACTGCAGAAAATGACTGAACCTGAGGGGCGGTGGAAACCATCGAATCTGTACTCAGCCAGACAGAAGTGCCTGGGCGCCCCTTTTGCAGCTGGTGTCTAAAGTGGGGCCATCTTGTGGGACTGGGCCCTCGTCTGTGGGATCTGTGCTAACTCCGATAGTGTCAGAATTGAACGGAATTGTTAAACACCCAGTGTCAAAGGATTACAGGACAGCTTGGTGTGGAAAACGTATTTGGTGTCAGAAAAAAAAAACACGAGTCATGCCCAAGGGCTCAGGGCTCAGCCAGTGGCCCCTGGGGGTGATTGCCAACTGTTCTCAACCCACCACAGCACCCAGCCTGGGTTCTGAGATAGAAGCCTAAGAGGCCTCCAGGGCCACAGAGCCCACTAAGAAAGGGCGACCAAAGTGGAAGAAGAAAAACAGGACAGTGTGGGGGCCCAGGATGCGAGATGAGAGAGTATGGCAGGAAGGACAGAGCGTCCCATAGCAGACACCGCCAGGACGTTGAGTGGGGTGAGAACCCAAGAGCAACCAGAGGATCTAGGAACACAGAGGCCCCATCCCAGGCTCCCGACCAGGGGACTTTCAATGCCGCCAGACTGGAGTGAGCTGAAGATGAATTGGGGAAGACCACCACACAGTCAGGATGGTGGACTGGGGGAAGGGGCAGGGGGTGTGTTTGGCTGGAAAATACACATGGGAAGCTTTTGGGGTGTTGACAATCCCCTATTTGTTGACCCAGGTGGTGGCTGTATATTAAACTCCATATTTACTTTCATCATTTTTTCAGAATTTGACAATAAGAGATTAGAAAAGCGAGATTAGGAGAGGGGGAAGTAGAGAAGGCAAGTGCAGACCTCCTCTTCTGGGAAGTTGGGCTGAGCTGGCCCTGGGCTCTGGGGCCAGTTGAGTGGGAGCCACTGGCAGGCTTTTGGGATGGGGGAGGATCAGACACACCTTTTAGATAGCGCCACATCCCAGAAGGGAAGGGGAGGAAAGGAGGAGCCCCGTGGCACTAATCAAAGTAAACAGGGGTGGAACATATGAGTGTATGAGCTCCTAGGACACAGAGAAAAACAAATATCGCCAGGCGCGGTGGGTCACGCCTGTAATCCCAGCACTTTGGAAGGCTGAGGCGGGCAGATCACCTGAGGTTCGGAGTCCAAGACCAGTCTGACCAACAAGGAGAAACCCCCTCTTTACTAAAAATACAAAAAAATTAGCCGGGTGTGGTGGCACATGCCTGTAATCCCAGCTACTCGGGAGGCTGAGGCAGGAGAATCGTTTGAACCTGGGAGGTGGAGGTTGCGGTGAGCCAAGATTGCGCCATTGCATTCCAGCCTGGGCAACAAGAGCGAAACTCCGTTTCAAAAAAAAAAAAAAAAAAAAAAAAAAAAAAAATATATATATATATATATATATATATATCTCAAAGTCCCACAATCCATCCAAAAATAAACCCAAACCAAAAACTTGACATTAACAGAATCACTCAAATTCCATCAAATTATGCTTGTAGAAAATTATGCATTGTCCTCCTTATTTATCATTTCTCATCCATATTTATGTCAACCTGGCTCCTGGAATGACCTGTGTTTTTAAATCTATACCAATCACACCCTATTTTAACCATCAGGCTGGCTCTGCTGGAGACAAAAATACTCCCAATACTCCCACCACCTTGTTATAGAAACACAACACAGCCAAGGCCAACCCTTCTGTAGCGAGTTGATGAGCTGAGATCGGCCCTGAGGAGCTCACTTTTTCACCCCTCTCAGAGAACACTGGACATGAGCTGCCTTTAATAGATACCATCTTGGCAGGGTGTGGTGGCTCACGCCTGTAACTCAGCACTTTGGGAGGCCGAGGTGGGCAGATCACCTAAGGTCAGGAGTTGGAGAACAGTCTGGCCAACATGGCGAAACCTCATCTCTAATAAAAATACAAAAATTAGCTGGGCATGGTGGTGCATGCCTGTAATCCCAGCTACTCAGGAGGCTGAGACAGGAAAATCACTTGAACCTAGGAGTCAAAGGTTGCAGTGAGCTGAGATCGCACCACTGTACTCCAGCCTGGGCGACAGAGCAAGACTCCATCTCAAAAAAAAAAAAAAAAAAGGTACCATCTCCTCAAGTTCATGTAAGGTATATGCCCTTTTCTTGGGCAAACACACAGCCTTTATCTGCTCCAAAAGAGTGGAAAGTCTGGAACGGATCCCAAAGAACAGGATGGTGTTCTCAAGTGACCACATCACCAACACCCAACCACGGGCCCAGGCCACCACCACCCAGAAGAAAAGAACGAGTATCAACTTCCCTGGGAAGAGATGCACCTCAACATGACTGGTGACATGGTAGTGTGGTAGTCAACAAGTGGAAAATCTTTCATGATTAAAATAGAAAAAGCAGAATTCCAGAAAGCTCACTAAATAGGTATTTCTGGGCTGGGCGTGGTGGCTCACACCTGTAATCCCAGCACTTTGGGAGGCCGAGGTGGGTGGATCACCTGAGGTCAGGTGTTTGAAACCAGCCTGGCCAACATGGTGAAACCCCATCTCTACTAAAAATACAAAAATTAGCTGGGCATGGTGGTACACGCCCATAATCTCAGCTACTAGGGAGGGTGAGGCAGGAGAATCGCTTGAACCCGGAGGCAGAGGTTTCAGTGAGCCGAGATCGCACCACTGCACTCCAGCCTGGGCAACAGAGCAAGACTCCGTCTCAAAAAAACAAAAAACAAACAACAACAACAAAAAGTAGGTATTTCTGGGGATAAACGCCGGTATAAATTAGTAAGAAATCTGAAGCGTGAAGTCTTTTAACAGGTTAATGGCTGTCAGATAAACGGACAAAACAGAATTAAGGGGGTCAAGTCAAACCTGGTGGAAGTAAACAGGGGAACAGTGTGGGTAACATAACAGCAGCGTGCCAAGACACCTCTTACTCAGGTGAGATTAACATTGCTGCACTGGCCACAGTGCCCACTGGTTTGAGGCCTTACCAGATGCCTTTACACCCATTACCTCATTTTATACTTAAAAAAAAACCCTGCAAAAAAAAAAAATTATTATCTCCACTTTACCAGTGCTGACACTTCACCAATGTAGGGCTCTCAGTGACTAGCCCAGGGTCATGCACAGCCCGTTTTAGCAGCCACCTTGGACTCAAACCCAGCTCAGTCTGTCTGACTCAATGCCTATAGTCTTAACCTTTCCAGCAGCTGCTTCTTTGTCAAATAGGTCCTTCTGCAGGGTTCACAGCCCAGCCCCTTACTCAACAAGTATTTATTGACAGGCCTCAGGAACACTAGGCAAGTAGGATAGCAATGAACAAGATGCTGACCTTGACCTTGACCCTGCATCCGTAGTATGAACATTTTAACTGGGGGAGGTTTGCAAAGTGCTCTTAAACGGTCTACTACATGCTCTGTAAGCATTTTCTTATGGATAACATAAACCTCATTTTAAAAATAGTCGAGACATTACAACCTGTCACAAAAACTCAGACAAAATGCTTCTAGTTATCTTGAGGTTTTAGAGCTTAAATTTAAAATACCACCACATTTTTCTCACCTTCCGGTGCTAAGACAAAAAACAGCTAAGTTTTCAACTGATACCTACTTTTCTAGATCAGCAGCTCTCCTTTTTTCCTCCTTTAGGAGTCTGTGCTGGTTAGGACAACCCAGAGAGCACCTGTAAGGAGGACCTTCCCCACCCAGGGAACCAGGAGAGCAGCCCTGCCAGGGAGGTGGCAGCTCCAGCCTCCTCCTTGGGGCCCACACTTTCTCATGGGCCCAGCAGTAGCCAAACACAGACAGAGCCACGTGTGGCTTCTGTGTGGCTCCCAATCTCAGGCAAGGGTAGCTGGTCTGAGGCACTCTCCTCCTGCTTCCCCCTCAGCAGCTGAGGTGCCCACAGCGTTCTCATCCCACAGGCACAGCAGGGTGAGGCAGCCGACTGTGCTTACATGGATCTCCCTAACTGACTCCCTTTGAGCTCTTGCACATGCTAATTTGTAAATAAATATCAAGAAAACCAAATGATATTAAAATCCCCTTCTCACTCAGCACAGTAAGGACACAGTCTAGGAAAGGGGGTCTAGGACTGACCAGCCCTGTGCTTCCCATCTGATTAACAAGGGTGGCCAAACAGGGCTAAGAACTCAAACCATGGGGAGAAGAGGGCAGGTTTCCACTCAAGACTTTCTGATCAAACCACCAAATCCCCCAGGTCCTCCTAGTTGCTTTGAGTTTAATAATATTCCTAGGCTCTGTAAGTTACTGGCATTTTCTTTCATATTTTCAATTCTTCCAGAATCAATATTTTTATAAATGGCTTTTAGGTCCAGTCTGAAAAGTATGTAAATGTCTACACTGTATTTTATTTCCCATATTCTCCAAATATCAACATGACCAGTCTTCTCAGATGATCGCAAAATTGAAATGACATCTTTAAGGTGGCCAAAATAACTGTTATGATGTTTCTCCCATTAGTTAAGATTCAGTTTATTTTGTAGTTTTATTCAACCCAGTAAAGAAATTTAAAATTTCACAGTTGAATTATAATGGAATATTTAAGGATCAAAATGAACTAGAACCAAACACGACCTGCAGAGATTCCAACTTTTCCTTGGAGCCAACCGGCATGTGATCCTTTCATGGCCAGAGCGGCAGCTTGTACTCACTGTCAGATTCCAGTTGATCTGGGGGATCCTCATGTGCAGGTTGAGACTGAACATAATCAGCAAGACGCCAGTCACCACAAACGCACTGCAGCTCACAAACTCAAAAAAGTAGAGGCCTTCACACGGGGAGCACGCCATGATGGTCTCTATGCAGATGAATGCAATCAGGGCCAAGATCTAGGAAGAAAATTGGAAACATATATGTATGTATATATTTAGTATACATCTGCAGACATACGTACCTGCCATGCTTATATAACACTGAACAACAACAACGTACTGCCACTGAGTTTTCCTCTGGGGACAGCAGTGTAACTGTCGGAAATCAGACCCGCTTCAATTCTTCCATAAAGAATAGGTGCAGGGGTCTTAATGGAAGGATCAAATTACTAATGTAAACAGTGAAGGCCCCACCACATACACTGAAATCAATCTGGTGTGATGTGGCCCCCCGGGTGTAAACTGCTGGCCCTTGGGAGGAAGCAGAAACATCTCTACAATGTTTCTAGGTCTTCTCCTGCCACCAATAAGTAAGTGGGTGTTGCCTATGTGTGTTTCTAATTCATGGTCTCTACCACAATTATCCCAAACACTGGGAGAGCAGAATTCTGATAGTGTCTGACTTATGCCATCTGCAGTTACCTTGGTGGCTCCTGCTAAAGTCACACAGGTTAAGTGGGACTCGTGATGGCTTTAAAACAATGACTGGTATAATCTCCTCTTCCCCCAATTAGGTGGGAACAAGAGGCCCACCTAATTAATTCATATGGTTTTAAAATATACATTTTTTGAACTTGATCACAAGAAGATGGTAGCTTATTAAAAAACATTAATAAATCTACCAATAATAGAATAAATTTCTAGGCTGGGGGGGGCTCATGCCTGTAATCCCAGTACTTTGGGAGGCCAAGGTTGGCAGATCATCTGAGGTCTGGAGTTCAAGACCAGCCTGACCAACATGGAGAAACCCCCTCTCTACTAAAAATACAAAATCAGCCGGGTGTGGTGGCACATGCCTGTAATCCCAGCTACTCAGGAGACTGAGGCAGGAGAATCGCATGAACCTGGGAGGTAGACGTTGCAGTAAGCTGAGATTGCGCCATTGCACTCTAGCCTGGGCAACAAGAACAAAATTCCATCTCAAAAAAATAAATAAATAAATAAATTTTTTTCTGAAGGACCAAGGTACCATTCTGGCAATATGTCCTAAGAGTTCGCAGATCATAAAATCAAGTAGATATCAATGGAAATTACCAAGTGAACTTTTAAAGGGGGATTTCAGGAGAAGGAGGAGGCCCAAAGGCGGAGTTAATGGCCCTGTGATCAAAGAAAGGTTTCGAGCACCTAAAGCCAGATCAGTCTCAGGCTCCCACTCCGCTCAGTTCAGTGGCATCTGAAGCCTCTGCTGCTGCTTCTGCTTCCAGGCTGGCCTCCACCTCAAAGGTCAAGGAAGCAGAGGCAGGCAGCTCTGTGGTCCTCTAGAGACTTGTCCTTCAGAGCTTGTGAGAAATGCACAATCTCTGCTTCTTCCCCTTGAACTACACAATCAGAATCTGCTTTCTGATGAGATCTTCAGATGATTAAAGTGCCAGCAGCATCCAAGGCACGGGCTGTTCTGGGGCCTTTCTTCACCTGCTGAAGTCCTACTCATGCTTTCCAATGCTCCACTTGATGCTGCTGCCACCTCCTCCCCATGTCTTCCCTGACTGCTTCTCCCTGCCAGACATCAGCTTATCCCACCCTCTCCCAGGAAAGCTGGTTCACCTGTGATTGCATTCTATCCTTACCATCTTGCAGCCTCTGCCCCCTGAGCTTTTAGGGGGCAAGGTAGTCCATTCCCATCTACCCCCAAGGCACCAAGCACAGTAACTTGCACATAGCTGGCAGATGGGGGCTGAATGAGCCATTAGAAAACCCACATCTACAATTCCTGGTTGCCTGGTCAGTGTCTTCAGGTGAATGGAAGAGTGGTTCTGCCTTTCCCATTGTCAATACTTCTACAGAGAACCTCTTTCCTAACAATATGTGGTCTTTTCTAAGTCAACACATTAAAGACACAGGTCTTCTTGGTCAAAGGATACAAAATTTCAGTTAGACAGGAAGAATAAGTTCAAGAGATCTATTGTACAACATGGTGACTTAGTCAACAACAATGTATTGCATTGTATTGTTAAGAGGAGATTTTAGGCCGGGTTCGGTGGCTCATGCCTGTAATCCCAGCACTTTGGACGGCTGAGGCAGGTGGATCACCTGAGGTCAGGAGTTTGAGACCAGCCTGATTAACATGGTGAAACCCCATCTCTACTAAAAATACAAAAATTAGATGGACATGGTGGTGGGCGCCTGTAATCCTAGCTACTTGGGAGGCTGAGGCAGGAGAATCGCTTGAAACCCGGGAGGCGGAGGTTGCAGTGAGCTGAAATCGTGCCACTGCACGCTAGCCTGGGTGACAGAGTGAGACTCCATCTCAAAAGAACAAAAACAAAAACAAACAAACAAAAAGAGTAGATTTTAAATGTTCTCATCACAAAAAAAAAAAAAAAGGTTAAGTATGTGAGATAATGCGCGTTACCTCGCGGGACTGAGCCATTCCACATTGTATACACATTTAGAAACATCATGCTGTACACAGTAAATATAGAAATTTTTACTTGTCAATAACACAAAAGATATGGGTCTTTAAATATACACACTGTGCTTCTCCTAATGGCTCTTCTTATAATTCTCTATTGCACCACAGACTTTAATTCTCCATCTGAATTACACGCCTAACTTGCAATCAGTTCACAAAAGAAAGAGTTCACATAAGGGAAACTCCTAAACTTTCCCCTTTTTTTCACCCCAGTAATCAGATCTAGTAATCTTGGGCAAGAAATAACACACTGTACTGATGAGTTACAAATGTTTCTGGTATGCTAACTTCAACCATATTTGTGTGGGAAGGTAACACCTACATTCTTAAATATTAACATAAAAATGGCTTCACGGATATGCAAATCTAATAGACCATTTGTTGTGGCAGTGAACAAAACAGACAAAAACTCCTGCTCTTAGCTCACAGTCTAATAAAGGAATTTTTTTTTAATTACATTTAAAAACAGAGTGAGTTAGACAGTGATAAGAACGAAGGAGAAAAATGGAAGCAGGGAAGCTGAACAAAGCATAGCTGGGGCAAAGGTGTTTGAAAGTTTAGACAGAGACCAGGAAGAGTGGCTCACGCCTGTAATCCCTTTAGGATTACAGCACTTCAGGAGGTTGAGGCGGGTGGATTGCTTGAGGCCAGGAGTTCCATACCAGCTTGGCCAACATGGCGAAATCCTGTCTCTACTAAAAATACAAAAATTAGCTGGGCATGGTAGCACATGCCTGTAATCCCAGCACATCAAAAGGCTGAGGCGGATGGATTGCTTGAGGCCATGAATTCCAGACCAGCATGGCCAACATGACAAAACTTTGTCTCTACTAAAAATACAAAAATTAGCCAGACGTGGTGCTGCACACCTGTAATCCCAGCTACTAGGGAGGCTAATGCATGAGAATCCCTTGAACCTGGGAGGCGGAAGTTGCAGTGAGTGGAGACTGTGCCACTGCACTCCTGCTTGGGTGACAGAGTGAGACTCTGTCTAAAAAAATTTTAACATAAAATAAAGTTTAGGGCAGGCGCAGTGGCTCACAGCTGTAATCCCAGCACTATGGGAGGCCGAGGCGGGTGGATCACATGAGGTCAGGAGTTCGAGATCAGCCTGGCCAACACGGTGAAACCACTAACTGGGCATGGTGGCACACGCCTGTAATCCCAGCTACTCGGGAGGCTGAAACGAGAGAACTGCTTGAGCCTGGAGGCGGAGGTTGCAGTGAGCTGAGATCACGCCACTGCACTGCACTCCAGCCTGGGTGATAGAGTGAGACTCTGTCTCAAAAAAAATAATAAAAATAAATAAAGTTTAGACAGAGTGTCCCTGGAGGGTGCTATTTGAGACAGAGTTGCTGAACATATAAGGGACAGCTGTCTGGAGAAAGAGCACTGGAGGCAGAGGGAGGAGCAAGGTGAGATCCCTGGGAAGGGGGTCAGGTGGCCCCTAGGGAGAATCACAGGAGGGAGGTCAGACCCAAAGAGCCCTTGGGTGCAGTGAGGTATGCGGCTCTCACTCTGAGTGTGATGTAAGCACCAGAGAGTGGCAGGATCTCCTTTGGGTCTTAAAAGGGCCACCAGCTACTTCGTGGAGAACAGACTACAGTGAGGACAAGGGCAGAAGCTGGGAGGAGAGTGCGAAGACCCTTGCAACAATGAATAGGGCTGACCTATTACCTTGCAGAAATGACTTCACAGGTGTGTGACTGCACAGGCTCAGTCAGAAAAGTTAGCATGGTTCCTGCCTTGCTCTCTCTTAGACCACTCATGATGGGGAAAAACCAGCTGCCATGTCTTGAGGGTACTCAAGCAGCCCTATGGAGAGGTATAAGTGCCAAGAACTAAAGCCTCCTGCCAACAGCCATGTTGAACAAGCCATCTTAGATATGGGTCCTCCAGCCCCAGGCAAGCGTTCAGATGACATAGTCCTAGCCAAAAGCTTGACTGCAACCTCCTGAGAGAACCAGAGCAAAGCCACCCCCCAAATTCCTGACACACAGAAATGAAAAGAAAAGAAAGATCTGATTCTTGTTTGTTTGCTTTTTTAAGACAGGGTCTTCCTCTGTCACCCAGGGAGTGGAGTGATGCAATCATAGCTCATTGCAACCTTGAACTCCTAGACTCAAGTGACCCTCCTACCTCAAACTTTCGAGTAGCTGGAACTACAGGTGCACACCACCATGCCCAGATAATACTTTATTTTGTAGAGACAGGGTCTCACACAGGCTGGTCTCAAACTCCTGGCCTCAAGAGATCCTCCCACCTCAGCCTCCCAAAGCACTGGGATTACTGGTCTGAGCCACTGTGGCCTGCCTAAGATGTCTTGTTTTAAGTCACAAAGTTTTAAGGTAATTAGTTACGCAGCAATAAATAATATATTAGGGAGGGAAAACTCTTGTTGTTATAAAACATTAATATTCTACTCATTACTCATTGATTACAGGTACATACAAATCAAACACCTTATAGGCACTTCTCATTTTTTATCATTTAGTTCCCCAGCACATCCTTATGAGGTAGTTATTAGCCCCATTTTACAGATAAGGAAATTAAGGTTCTGTGACATGTAGATAGCAAGAAGCGGTGCCAGGATGTAATAGCCAAGATTTGATTCTCAGTCTCTCCAGTTCTTACTGCCTCACTATGTTATTTCCCTATTAGCTTCTCACCCATAAAATTATACCTGCCTCCTTTCCAAATCTCAAATGGTCACTGTGTTCAAAACCCAAACAAAAATATATGTAAAAGGGCTCTACAAATGACAAAATGCTATATACAAAATAAGAAAATAACATGTTGTAACCTACACCTATTTAAACCATAAAATATCTATTATACATCTTATTTTCTAGCCCACTTTTTCTGCTAAATAGTGTATCCACAGGTATGTCCACATATAGATGTTACTTTTAATAATTACATAGTATTCATATGTAATTACATAGACAGATACATAAATACAAACATATACACCTCTATACACATACCACAATTTAATTGATCCCCTATTGATAGGCATTTAGATGGTTTCTAATACTCTGCTGTTACAAGCAAAACATTTTTTTGTCTGACATTGGACACAGCAAAATGTCAACATTTTCTCTAGCACAGTGAAATCTAATCACTGCTGAAATAAAAACTACCTATTGACCAAGAAGGGCTCAGATAAAGTGATACTAGAAGCCAACAACTTCAAGGGAACCAAAGAGTCAAAAATAGTTCAACTTATAACAACCTTGAAGTGAGCAAATGTCACGTGAACAAATTATACACAGATGTCCAAAAAGATGTATACAAAGAAAAAACTTTTTTGTTTGCTAATCATGAGATTATGGATGCCCTTGGAGAGTGTCCTTTCCAGGTGGCACCTACAAACTGACCAGAGTAAATATTTTCATATTTAATAAGTAAACTGGGCCAGGCACAGTGGCTCACACCTGTAATCCCAGCACTTTGGGAAGCCAAGGCAGTTGGATCACTTGAGGCCAGGAATTCCAGACCAGCCTGACCAACACAGTGAAACCCTGTCTCTACTAAAAATATAAAAAATTAGCTGGGTGTGGCGGCAACTGCCTGTAATCCCAGCTAGGCAGGAGGCCGAGGCATGAAAATCGCTTGAACCCTGGAGGTAGAGTTTGCAGTGAGCCGAGATCGCGCCACTGCACTCCAGCCTGGGTGACGAAGGGAGACTTCATCGCCAAAACAAACAAATGAACAAACAAACAAAACCAGAATTGATATTAATAGGTTGTCAGATTTCCACAACTGTGGCAAATTATGATTGGCAGCATCAAAAAGCAGGAAGAGAAGGAAAGAGAGAGGACTGGCTGATGAAGTTACCATAATAGTCGTCCTTCCACTGTAACTTTCTGTCACAGCTTCTTGTGCCAGGCAATAATGAAATAGCGATTTTTTGTTTTGTTTTGTTTGTTGCCAGAGTCTCTGTCACCCAGGCTGGAATGCAGTGGTGAGATCTTGGCTCAGTGCAACCTCTGCTTCCCGAGTTCAAGTGATTCTCCTGCTTCAGCCTCCTGAGTAGTTGGGATTACAGGCACCTGCCACCAAGGCCGGCTAATTTTTGTACTTTTAGTAGAGACAGGGTTTCGTCATGTTGGTCAGGCTGGTCTCGAACTCCTGACCTCAAGTGATCCACCCACCTCAGCCCTGCAAAGTACTGGGATTACAGGCATGAGCCACTGCGCCCAGCCACAGTGGGCATTTTTGGCATTCAGCTAACTGGAAGTTGAGGGAGGGATACATTAAATTTGGGTTTAGCTGCTGGTTCCATGTGTGGTTAAGCTACCGTAGCACTCCCAGTGGAGGAATGGCTTTCACATATGCTCTGACACCACTGCACAGGCTCATCTGACATTATGACAATGGAACAGACCCCAAACTTCATGAGATAAACTGTCCTATGATGACCAACTAGAAATATGTGGGTAGTGGAGGAGAAATAGGGTTTGAAACATACAGAGCCAGAAGCTTGTCTGTGGGAAATTCTTCAGATCATCAAATGCGTAAAATTGTAAGTAGAGAATTCTATTGTCATCAGTGCCTAAATGAGAGTTGTGTCTTATCAGGAAAATACTCAATAATGTAGTGTATGCAACTATAAATGCACTACATGTTTTCTCCCATTTTTGATGGGAGCCACATGAAACAGAATTTATCAGAATTCCAGGGTGTGCAGGGCACAAAACTGTGGCAGTACTATAAACAGCAAGTACTTCTTATTTTTATTATTATTATTATTTTGAGATGGAGTTTCGCTCTTGTAGCCCAGGCTGGAGTGCAATGGCATGATCTTGGCTCACTGCAACCTCTGCCTTGCAGGTTCAAGCAATTCTCCTGTCTCAGCCTCCCAAGTAGCTGGGATTAAAGGTGCCCACCACCACGCCCGGCTAGTTTTTGTATTTTCAGTACAGACAGGGTTTCATCATGTTGGCCAAGCTGGTCTCGAACTCCTGACCCCAGGTGATCCACCTGCCTCGGCCTCCCAAAGTGCTAGGATTACAGGTATAAGCCACCGCCCCCAGCCAACAGCCAAGTGCTTCTGTGCAGGAGTTTGGAGTTTTATGTATCCCAAGGTACCAGATCGCATCTTGATACAGCTGATGAATTTTAAATTGACAAAGTCTGACAATCCCAAATAAAATGGCACACAAAATTGCTTCCAACTCACTGAAACAGCATGAAGAAACAAGTGTTCAGCGACAAAATCCTACAGGTGGTCATCAATAAATCAGTGAATGGGGCCTCATAACATATTGACCGTATAATGACATGATGTTGCTCGAAACAATGTAGTGGCAACCTAAAATCTGAACTGCACTTGTGTAAACCGAAATGTCCGGTAGACTTTGTATACTTTTTCAGAATTACTGATCATACTGAAGTTCAAATCTACGAAGGATCTATTGCAGTGGAGGCCAAAACAAAAACAGAAAGAAAATGCTTTTTAAATTTGTAATTTATTGTTTCCTGTTGGATGTCAAAAGAAGGCCCCCCCCAAAAAAAATTTGTCATTTAGTGTGTTTCTTATTTTAAAACAATATTCACTATTGTACCTGTCTTGTGTTTTTGTCTTTCTTTTCCCAAAATCATGAGTCTTAAGCTCCTCAAAACCTGTACCTACTGCTAGGTTTGGACAATGAAGTGTGAGTGGGGGAGACACCTGTGGTGACCCTTGGCAGCAGCCTTTTGGAACTACAGACAGTTCCACCATGCTCCTTCCCTGCCACAGCAGCCTGCAATGTTCCAGACCCAGGGCAGGGGCGGGGAATGACCAATAAACACATAAACAGATGCTCAACTTCACTTCCAACAAGAGAAATGCAAACTGAGGTACCCTTTTCATCTACTCGATTCATAAAAATTATAAAGTGATATCCCATACTGGTGAGAGAATGTCAAATCAGGCCATTTTCCACACTGATGGTGAGGGTACAGACCAGCATGGCATGCAGACAGTGATCTCCCAATCCCTGTCAAAATTGGCCGGGCACGGTGGCTTATGCCTGTAATCCCAGCACTTTGGGAGGCCAAGGTGGGCGGATCACCTGAGGTCAGGAGTTTGAGATCAGCCTGGCCAACATGGTGAAACTCAGTCTTTACTAAAAATACAAAAATTATCTGGGCATGGTGGCAGGCACCTGTAATCCCAACTACTTGGGAGGCTGAGGCAAGAGAATCACTTGAACCTGGGAGGCGGAGATTGCAGTGAGCTGAGACTGCGTCACTGCACTCCAGCCTGGGCAACAAGAGCAAAACTCCGTCTCAAAGAAAAAACACGGCCAGGCACAGTAGCTCACGCCTGCAATCCCAGCACTTTGGGAGGCCAAGGCGGGTGGATCATGAGGTCAGGAGTTTAAGACCAGCCTGGCCAAGATGGTGAAACCCCATCTCTACTAAAAATACAAAGCAGGCGTGGTGGCGGACACCTATAATCTCAGCTACTTGGAAGGCTGAGGCAGAGAACTGCTTGAACCCGGGAGGCAGAGGTTGCAGTGAGCCAAGATTGTGCCACTGCATTCCAGCCTGGGCAACAGAGACTCTATCTCAAAAACAAAAAACAAAAAACTGTAACTGTGCACACCTTTAGACCTAGAAATTCTAGGACTATGTACCCTATGAATAAATGCACATGTATGATGCTGCACTGTGTGTCATATTAAAAAGCAACCAGGCCGGCCGTGGTGGCTCACGCCTGTAATCCCAGCACTTTGGGAGGCCTAGGTAGCTGGATCACCTGAGGTCAGGAGTTCGAGAGCAGCCTGACCAATATCGTGAAACCCTGTCTTTACTAAAAATACAAAAATTAGCCGAGTGTGGTGGTGGGTGCCTGTAATCTCAGCTACTCGGGAGGCTGAGGCAGGAGAATCACTTGAACCCGGGAAGTGGAGGTTGCAGTGAGCTGAGATTGTGCCACTGTACTCCAGCCTGGGCGACAGAGCGAGACTCTGTCTCAAAAACAAACAAACAAACAAAGCGTCCAGCAGGAGAGCCATGGTGAATAAACAACAGCACATCTACATACAGTAAGAAACACAAGGCAGAGAGATGGGGGATTCTGTGGACTGGCGGGGAAAGGGTCCAAGGGATACTTAGAGAAAGAACTGAGTACAGAACACGAGGCATAAAGTGACCCCATTTTTGATGAAGAACAAAAAATAAGCATATTTGTGTTTACAAACACATTTATGTGCACTGAAGGATTTAAGTTAAACAGTAAAAAATCAATACCTCTCTATGGATTAGGATTGCGTGGGGAACAGGGGAATCACGGAGATTTTTCCTTTTTTAATTAACACTCCTGTAGTGTTTGAATATGTAAGAAATATGCATATTCATGCATATATGTATTTATAATACATGCATATAATATATACACATATATGTACACATTGTATATAACTGCATGTATGTAAATATATCACATGTATGTATTATAGATTCAGGAAGAATCTATAGTAAAATATTGATAGTGAACCCATCTATATGGTAGAAATGTGGATAGGTTTATTTTCATTGAGCCTGCTTTCATTTTCCAAAATTTCTACAAAGAGTATATGGGTTTTTAATTAGAAAAAAAATTAAATGCCCTATGTATGGACACTTTTTTGAAACATCCAGGTTATGAGTTAAATTTTAGTGACCTCTAAGAACCAATCCTTACTTGTTTTGAAACATTCATGAATTTTTTTTTTTTTTTTTTTGAGACAGAGTCTCGCTGTGTTACCCAGGCTGAAGTGCAATGGCGCGATCTTGGCTCACTGCAACCTCCACCTCCTGGGTTCAAACGATTCTCCTGCCTCAGCCTCCTGAGTAGCTGGGATTATAGGTGTGCACCGCCACACCTGGCTAATTTTTGTATTTTTAGTAGAGACAGGGTTTCACCATATTGACCAGGATGGTCTCGAACTCCTGACCTCAGGTGATCTACCCGCTTCGGCCTCCCAAAGTGCTGGGATTACAGGCGTGACCCACCGCGCCCAGCCCGGACAGGACTTTTTAAAAGTCCTTTTGACCAGGTGCAGTGGCTCACAGCTGCAATTCCAACACTTTGGGAGGCCGAGGTGGGTGGATCATGAAGTCAGGAGATCAAGACTATCCTGGCTAACACGGTGAAATCTCGCCTTTACTAAAAAAAAAAAAAAAAAAATACAAAAAAGTAGTCGAGTGTGGTGGCAGGTGCCTGTAGTCCCAGCTACTCGGGAGGCTGAGGCAGCAGAATCGCTTGAAATGGGGAGGCGGAGGTTACAGTGAGCCGAGATCATGCCACTGCACTCCAGGTTGGGCGACAGTACGAGACTCTGTCTCGAAAAAAAAAAAAAAGTCCTTTTAAAAAGTACACAGGCATCACAATTATAGCCTGTTTTCACAAAAGAAAGTTCTCTTTTTAGTCCAGATTTAATCTTGTCAGTCATCTGAGAAGTCAAAAACTTATCCTGTTTTTCCATCTAAAAAAGCAATCTATGACATCACCTAGAAATACGTGAGCATCGCTTCTGATACGCCGTTGGGGGTAAGGAAGGTGTGCACAGGGCCAACTGTGAGGAGACTGGGGAAGAAGTTGGACAAAAGGACAAATGAGGAATGTGAACATCTATCTCTGTGAGTGCTACTCAGAGAAGTTCAGGATCCAGCCTTAATCACCCACACAAAACACCAGAGAACCTAACTTCAAACTATTGTTCTTTCTTTTTTAAAAAAAAATGAGTCTCACTATGTTGCCCAGGCTGGACTCAAACTCCTGGCTCAAGAGATCCTCCCACCTCAGCCTCCCGAGTAGCTGGGATTACAGGTGCACGCCACCACACCCAGCTTTGCTGTTCTTTGATTACTCATGAGACATCTGTGTGAGAGAAGTTGTGAAATCATTTGATAAAAGTGGTATTTTTATTTACAGTGATGGTGACCCATTGCTTTAAATGCACTTTGCCTGTATTCACTTGAATCCAAAGCAACTCTCATCCTATAAAAGACAGTCTGTCATTAGGGTTGTAGGAGTCATTAATGCTGGCTGCCAAATATTTGTGGTTCTCCACCATCCAGCACCTTCCCCGCATCCTTTGAATTTGTGTGGGGCCACAAGACTACTTCTGGCTAATGAGCTGCCAAGTGCATCACTTTCAGGTGGAAGACTTTGTTGCCAGTGTGAGATGTTCCAGAGACCTCCCTTCAACACGGTGCCCAGCAAGCTCTGAAATGTAGCTGCTCTACCAGCAGTGAGGACACATAGGCTAGAAAGAGTAAGCACAAAAATGAACCTTGGTTGTTACTACCTAATATTCTTGCTTTTCCCAACTGCTATGAGGATGGTGTCTTCATCTGTGTGGGAAAGAAAATATTTTCCTGGATCTGGGTTTTTCCTCATCATTAATATCTTAAGAAATCTTAGCACTTTGGGAGGCCGAGGCTGGTGGATCACCTGAGGTCAGGAGTTCAAGACCAGCCTGACCAACATGGCGAAACCCCATCTCTGCTAAAAATATAAAATTAGCTGGGCCTGGTGACGCATGCCTATAATCTCAGCTACTCGGGAGGCTGAGACAGAAGTATCACTTGAACCCGGGAGGCGGAGGCTACAGTGAGCCGAGATCATGCCATTGCACTCCGGCCTGGGCAATAAGAATGAAACTCCGTCTCAAAAAAAAAAAGAAAGAAATCTTAGCCCCCAGGCCGAGGACGGTGGCTCACGCCTGTAATCTCAACACTGTGGTAGGCTGAAGCAGGCTGATCACCTGAGGTCAGAAGTTCAAGACCAGCCTGGCCAACACGGTGAAACCCCGTCTCTACTAAAAATACAAAAATTAGCTGGGTGTGGTAGCGCAGGCCTATAATCCCAGCTACTCAGGAAGCTGAGGCAGAAGAATCGCTTGAACCCAAAAGGCAGAGGTTACAGTGAGCCAAGATCATTCCACTGCACCCCAGCCTGGCTGACAGAGTGAGACTCTGTCAAAAAAAGAAAAGAAAAGGAAAAGGAAAAGAAAAGAAAAGAAAAGAGAAATCTTAGCCCCCAGACACTATGTCCTAAACAGTGACTGAGGTTGCTGGGCACAGTGGTGCACACCTGTAGTCCTAGCTACCCAGGAGGCCTAGGCAGGAGGATCGCCTGTGCCCAGGAGTTTGAGGCTGCCTACCGTGAGCTATGATCATGGCTGTGTAACAGCCACTGCACTCCAGTCTCGGCAATAGTGTGAGACCCTGTCTCTTAAAAAAAGAAAAAGTTCCTGAGGTGGGTGTGGACATTTGCCTTTATGTTTTAAAAGTCCATTTTTTTTTTCAAAGTAGTATTTAGGCAAGTACCATCCCTTTATTCAGCTAAAATTAACTGAGGATCTACTACGTGCCAGGCACGATCCTAACTCTAGGGATGCATTGGTGAACAAGCTCCTTAGGGAGCAAATATGCTCCTTTTTTCTCTTGGTCTTGATTCCTTCTCTTTATCTATCTATCTATCTATCTATCTATCTATCTATCTATCCCTGATTTTTTTTCTTCCTGACATATGCATTATTTCCATGACAAGTCATTTCAAATCTATTGAAGAGTATATCCCAATTTAATCATGACGTGTATCACCTGGTGTCCTGCAGACTCCACAGTGGGAGCAGGTATGGTCCGTCCTCAGCAGCCTCCCTACTCCCCAAGCCTGGGCTCAACCTCAGCCTCGCACTAGGTTCACACCCTCCTATGAACACGAGTCAGGTCCAGAGCCCGACTCCCTCCTCATGGGGGGCAGGGGCAGAGGTCTCACTGGCACTCGTCTGCTGCCCTCCTCTCCTGAGTATGGCTTCTTTCAGGGCCCCTAATCCCTGTACATGTCAGGATCACAGACATATACAAGAAAGGCCACGCCCCAGGCAAACAGGGTGGGGCCAGACAACTTCTCCCTCAACCCTGATTGTTCTGTGGCACTTGGAGACTCTGTGCTTAAGGTCTCAGTTCCAGTCCAGTCAACACATGCTATTATACACAAAAAGAACTAACCAGGTGCGTGGCTCGGTGCCCAGGGAGGTATCGAGACAAAAAGTGCTGCTAGGATTTGGAAGAGGGAGGGTCAATGAGGGCTTAGGCAGCAGCAGAGGCTTTAGAAGGCTTCCCAGTCAACACCGAACTCAGGTGGTCTTAGAGGAAAAGCGGGAGAGAACATTTGTGTGAGATAGTGCCTAGCTTTCAAGATGTGTTCCTTGGTTGGCTGGAGGTGGGTGGAAGGTTGGGATAGAACCTAGTTCCTCACCAAAGTGCCTCTGTTTTATGTTTATACTCCCATTAGCAATAGTTCCTAAAGTTTTCTGGCCAAAGAACAGAACACCTGTTAATAGCCTTCTCCTAAACTAATGTTCCAAGAAGACTAGTTTGTAAACCATCGTTCGGGTTTATACATTGGGAAAGTATTTCTGTTGTGCTTTAAAAAAATTTTTTTTAAGGCTGAGACTACAGATGCAGCCTGGCCCTTTCCCTTACAGAGGAGCAGCCCCAAATGGACACAAGTGTGCAGAGTGGTGGGCCCTGCAGACATACAGCTTTGGGTCTTCTCATCCTAAGCCCCATGCTTTTCCCACCTTAACTATATCCCTGGTCTTAGGGTATCAGGCACACCAGCATCTTAACAGTTCTGAAAAGCCTCACAGTAAAACCTGTTTACCTTTACTTAATATATGGATGTTACACAAGCACAGATTTCTTCCTCCCGCACACCTCTTAACACTTTGCACAGCCATGTCTGGAGGTAAACTAGTTTGGGAAACACAAAAGACATGTGCTGGTCAATACTCAGCTTTGTCATGTCATGCACAATTTACAGAGTAAAAACATGGAAGCTCATTTACCCAGCAGGGGAGCAACTATTAAGGACTCTGTTAACCTAGTGAAGACCTAGGAAGCTGAGTGGTGACCACACGCGCACACACAGCAGGGTTCAAAGCGTCTTCAGAATCAGACGAAGCTCTAATCAACTCCAGCACATTCGAAATTAAAATGTCTCTATTCTTGCCAATACTGAAAAAATATCTGAAAGACGAGACAGGGCTTGTATTTAGCCACAGACGAAAAAGGCTAGTTGTTAACGGCTGCTGGAAGACCTCAGAATGTGCAGAACAGAGAATCCAGAGGGGGCAGCAGAGAGCAAGGAAGGGACTCCGCTTCGGAAGCCAGCTCCTCTCTTAGCAACCAACAGGGGATGTTAAGATGGGCTCCTGGAGCCGGAACTACAGAAGAGGCACGAGGCCTCTCCCCACCATCTTTCACGGTGTTGAGATCGGGAGTTTTAAGCCACTCTTTATACACACGCTAAACAACAGATCACCTTAAAACATAAGTTCCCAGGCCAGAAGCCATTCATATGGTCTGCAAAGGGGGGCAAATAGCTATGCAATGCCAGGCACCTCGGAATAACAACGGCTTCCACTTAGGGAGCATCAATAATGTAAGGAAGCTACAGGGCTCTGCACCAGGCACAGTCCAAACATCTCTGATCCTCACACCCCGACTCAGGAAGCAGGCAGCACCTCCATCGTGTGGCCAGGTCCCAAAGCTAGTTCCTCCCCTACCTCATTCACCATGGGAAAAATCACCATGTATGATTTCTCTTCAAGGAAAGCAGTACAAGACCTGGGGTAGCCAGTGCTGAGAGTCTGACAAAGCCCACAACGTGACTGCTCATTCTCAAAGGGATCTAGCTGTAGTAATATCTTAATTTTTCTAAGAAAAATAATCCATGAGTTTTTTTCCCCTCCCAAGGGAGGCCATCCCATGAGGAAGATAAATTTAAAATATCACCCTCCTCTCCCTTGAGACAATCGAGCAATGAGCAAATAATGTTTGGTTCTGAAACAAAGGAGCTAATTGCAGGTGTAAATTATTCAATCTGCAACCAAGGTGTTTGCATGTGATCTTTGGTTTCATTGCTTTTCTCTGGCAGTGCCCAAGCTAGGACCTGAGGGTAGCAAAGAAGTAACAGAAAACTACCTGCTCTGGAAGGGCAGAGACGGCCCTCAGGAGCTAAAGCCACCTGGGCTGGCCAGGAGGACTAATTAGTCAACAGTGATTAGTTGAGTAAAGGAGACAAGGGGTGGAGGCAAGTAAGTTCCTCACTGTTGACAAGAAAAGGAGAAATGGGGTCAAAGGGAGAGGCTTCCAAGGACTCAGGATGGTCAAAAGAAAACAGAGTGCAGGCAAGGCTGGGGTGCAGCAGACGGCAGCAAGGTGTGCACTCCCAAAGGAAGCCCGCCGGCCTCCGAGGCCACACTCCACTCTAAGTGGTGCTTACCACAGATCCCTGAAGGCACCGTTTTCCACCGAGGACAGAAGCATTGGGTTGCTGATGCCCCAGAAAGCTTGGTTGGGTCTGGGTGTGGCCTGTGTCACTAAGGCCTGTTCAATTAGTGTCCCTGACGGATGTTTTGAGCGGGTTCTCTGTGTAAACGATTTTGCTATTTTGGAATTCTAAAGCCATAAATAAGAGCTGAACTTTGGACATTGCATTCAATTCCATTTTTTGGCAAGATTCTCACCTTCAACGTAAATTTTCATACTTAGAAGCATGCTCTAACACATACATTAAACCCACAGGTTACCCATCAACAATGGCTGGACACTGTATCACAGGCTCCAATTAAAATAGGTTTATTTTTTGGTATCTAACTACTTAGAGCACACAAACAGGGTTATCCAATAAAGTGCAAAACATTTATTTTTAAAAGAAAATCCAGAAATCCTTATTATGTGGTTTGATGATACAACTGCACATGATTTCAGAAAACCACAGGATGGTCAGCATCTTTCTTGCCAAGAGATTGCCCACAGAATCTTATTGCGAATGCTACCCTGCTCAAAAAGCCAAATTTTCAGACTGTTTAAATCAGTAATGGAGCAAAAACAAAGCACATGTAGAGGATAGAGGAAACAAACTGCCCTTAAACCATAAACATCTGAAGCTGTTTAACTACACTGCTGCCATTAGGATCTTCTTTTCCCCCTTCCTTTCTCATGGTCTTAGCTTCATAGATGAAGCTGAAATCCCAGAAAGCAGTGTCGCATCCCCACAATTCAAAAGCAAAACCTCCTCCTTTCCTTCCTCTTCCTGCTTTACTTCGTGGGTACTTCCCCAACCTAACAACTCTGGCCAACCACCATAACTGAGAGTAAGGGCACAGCATTTCTCATTGAATGAGAAACGAGCAGGCTGGGAAAAGCTTTTTGCTAAAGATTGATTTCAGCCAAAATAGTGAACTGCATATCGTAAGAGGCCAGATGGATGTCCAATGGGAAAACCCAGCTCAGTCGTGAGACCCACTACCCTGGCAACCCTCAGGACCTCTGCACCATCCAGAGAGACAGGTCTTGGAACCAGTCTCTGGGAGAGGAGAGGGAGATGCAGTGAGCTAAGGGTTAGCAGTACAGGCCCAAACCTATAACCCCCAGGGCCGCCATCCTTACCCCACAGGTCAGGGACTACTGTTCAGCATGGTGGTTATAATGGTGTCCCCAGCTCCAGAGACAGTGAGAACAGTGGAACCTAGAATGTGTGACACTGTGGCCTTCCTTAAAAAGTCTACGTTTGCTGAACCCTTCTACTATGAGTCAAATACGATGCTGGGCACTTCTTAAAATTCATTCCATCCTGATAGAAACATGGTTGGTTGGTTTTTGTTTGTTTTTAAGACAGTCTTTCTCTGTTGCCCAGGCTGGAGTGCAGTGAGCAATCTCGGCTCACTGCAACCTCCGCCTACCGGGTTCAAGCAATTCTCCCTGCCTCAGCCACCCAAGTAGCTGGGATTAGAGGCATGTGCCACCATGCCTGGCTAATTTTTATGGTTTTTTTTTTTAGTAGAGACAGGGTTTTGCTATGTTGGCCAGGCCGGTCTCAAACTCCTGGCCTCAAGTGATCCACCTGCCTCGGCCTCCGAAAGTGCTGGGATTAAAGGCGTGAGCCACTGCACCCAGCCAGTTTTTAATTAAGATATAATTCACACACCATAAAATTCACTCTCTAAAATACACAATTCAGTGACTTTTAGTATATTCAAAGTTGTGCAACCATCACTATTACGCAATTACAAAACATTTTCATCACCCCAGGAAGAACATGGTTTTTAATCCCCATCTTATTGACAAGCAAAGTGAAGCAAAGTTGTTAAACAAACCAGCCAAGATAAGTCTTGTTAACAGCAGAGTTGGGGTTCACATCTGGACTCCAGAACCCTCTACAGCACTAGGCATTAGTGATCACCCTCCACCTGCACTGGACTTCCACTGCTCCCCCTTCCCATCCTGCCTCCTGTCACACGGCAGGTGCTCTCCAGGGCCTCGCCTCTGCTGCCTTCTCATGAAACACATGCTTACCAACAGACTCCCTCCTCCAGACTCACACTCCCAAATTCACCCTTCTAGTCTGAATGTCTATCTAAGCCCCAGACCCAGGCCATAACTGTTCCCCCACAAACTGGGCACCTCTACGTAATATCACCAGGCACCCACAAATGTGAGTGCAAAAATCCTCTTGCCGTTAGCATAGCCCGTCGCACAGTAATTAAGGAGTGGGGCTCTGGAGGCTCACGGCCCTGGGCCCTGATCCCAGCTCTGCCACTGTGACCCTGGGCACATTTACTTCTCTTCTCTGAGCCTCTCTTTATAAATTGTAAAATGGATTTTCTTTTATTTATTCAACTGTAAAATGAATTAAGGGGCAATTCTGATGCTAAAGGATTGCTGTGAGGATTAAATGTAGAATACTTTGCACCATGCCCAAGAGTGAGTATTCAGCTAAATGGCAGCCATTGTCCTTACTATGTGAAAGGGCCAACAGAGCCCTCAGATATATTTCCTGTCTTCACCAAGCTCCAGTCCAGTAAAGAAATGTGAACATGTAAAATGTATCCGAATTTCCTTTTTGTTTTTTGGGTTTTGGGGGGCTTTTTTGAGACAGAGTCTCACTCTGTCACCCAGGCTAGAGTGTTGTGCTCACTGCAACCTCCCACCCAGGCTCAAGTCAACCTCCCACCTCAGCCTCCCAAGCAGCTGGTACCACAGGCACACACCACCACACCTGGCTAATTTTTCTAATTTTTGTAGACACAGGATTTCGCCATGTTGCCAAGGCTGGGACTCAAGCAATCCACCTGCCTCGGCCTCCCAAAGTGCTGAGATTACAGGCGTGAGGTACTGCGCCCAGCTGAACTTATTTCTTTTTAAAAAATAGCTATTATCGGCCAAAAAGACGTAGAAGTAATAACTCAGTGACAATAACCACCCCAAGTACCCAGATTGAGGTCTCTAAATAATATTTCCTACTAAAAGTAACAAGGGTTTCTTAGAGAAATGGCTAATTCAGGTCTTGGACAGGACATCCACAGGATAAATATTATTTCCCACTAAAGGAACAGGGATTTCTTGGTAAAATGCCTAACTGAGGTCTAGGACAGAAACGTGTGTGTGTGTGTTTATATATGTGTATATATGTATTACATACATATATACAAGATATAAGATCCAAATCTTAGGTTCTAAATACTACCATTTTTCACTTAAAGGAAGCAGGGCTCCCTGGAAAATCCAGGGCTGGGGTAGGAGAGTCCAAGATGAGCATGAAACATCTTGTGCTCAGAGAATGAAGGGAACATGTCTAAAGGACACTGGAACCAGTGTAGAGGGGCTCCCATTGGCCAAATCTGAGACAACTTGAGCATCAAAATAAATAATTATAGTTTGGCCGAGTACAGTGGTTCATGCCTGTAATCTCAGCGCTTTGGAAGGCTAAGGCATGAAGATCACTTGATCCTAGAAATTGGAGACCAGCCTGGGAAACACAGTGAGACACCATCTCTACAAAAATAAATTAGCCGGGAACGGTGGCCCATGCCTATGGTCCCAGCTACTCAGGAGGCTGAGTTGGGAGGATCTCTTGAGCTCAGGAGGTCAAGGCTGCAGTGAGCTATGATCATGCCAATACATTCTAGCCTGGACAACAGAGCATAGTATCTGGGAGACAGAGTATTTGTCTCTAAAAACAAACAAAAATAATAATTAAGTATTAAAATCAATGAAAAAAATCCAAACTCATGAGTTCATACAAATATAAATTAAGAAGGGAAAAGGAAAAACTCTTTCCTACAGTTGAAAATCCAACCAACAAATATAGAAGGAATGGTGGATTTAAAAAACTGCCATTTGGCAGCTATCATAATTCTTGATTCAGGCAAGAGTCATCAATGGACATTAAAACTAATGAATGAAAGGGTTTTTTGTTGTTGTTATTGTTGTTTCTTTTGAGACAGAGTCTCACTCTGTTGTCCAGCCTGTAGTACAGTGGCGTGATCTTGGCTCAATGCAACCTCTGCCTCCCAGTCTCAAAACATCTTCCCACCTCAGCCTCCCGAGTAGCTGGGACTACAGGCATGCCCCACAGAGCCCAGCTAATTTTTGTATTTTTTGTAGTTTCGCCATGTTGCCCAGGCTGTGAAAGGTTAAGAAGTTATAAGATATTTACATTGTCTGAAAATATCTTCCCACACACCAAAAAAATACTTATTAACTACATAGAAAAAAACAAAAAACAAAAAACAGTAACTCAACAGTGGAGAATCTGGGCAGACATCCCCTTAACCAGGTTAAGATCTCCAATAATGGGTCAAATCTACATCATCTGCCTCTGATATGATGTACTGAAAGGACACATCGTCCCTTCTGTGGTGTTCCCGACACTACCACAAAATAACCAGAATCCAAACAGGAGACAGCGTCAGACAAACCCAAATTGAGGGACAATCTACAAAATAACTCGCCTGTATTCTTCAACTGTCAATGACATGAAACGAAGGCTAAAGAACTATCCCAGACTCAAGGAGATTAAAGAGACATGACAACTAAATGACAACATGATCTAGGATTTTCATTTATTAAACAGATTTTTGAGACAAAGAGGGAAACATGAATAAGGTCTATAGATTAGCTAAGAGTACTGAATCAGTGTTAATTTCCTGATTTTTTTTTTTTTTTTTTTTTCCAGATGGAGTCTCGCTCTGTCACCCAGGCTGGAGTGCAAGGGCGTGATCTCAGCTCACTGCAACCTCCGCCTCCCAGGTTCATGCGGTTCTCCTGCCTCAGCCTCCCGAGTATCTTGGGCTATAGGCGCCCGCCACCACGTCCGGCTAATTTTTGTATTTTTAGTAGACCCAGGGTTTCACCATGTTGGCCAGGCTGGTCCCAAACTCCTAACCTCAGGTGATCTGCCTGCCTTGGTCTCCCAAAGTACTGGGATTACAGGCGTGAGCCACCGCAGCCAGCCCTAATTTCCTGATTTTGGTAACTACAGTGTGGTTATGTAAGAAAGTAATCTTGTCTTTAGGACACTGAAGTTTTTAGAGATAAAAGAGACATCAAGTCTGTACTCTCAAAAGACTTAAAATATTCTATAAATATACATATACAGATATATAAACACAGAGAGAGAGACAGTAGAGGAAGGATAAAGCTAATATGGTAAAATTAACATTTGGAGAATCTAGATCAAAGTATATATTGTTTTATACTACTCTTGCAATCTTTCAGTCTGTAATTATTTCAAAATAAAGGCTTTTTAAATGACATGTATCAAATCTGTAAAAATCCATGAGTTTGGAGAAAAAACTCATTGTTCACCTTTAGAGGTTGCTAAAGCATTAGCTTGTTATTAGGAAAATTAATGAAGGAAAAGAATCAAAAGAATCAGCATTTACCTTGCCTTTCCTGTACAAACTGTATTTCAGGAAAATCAAACAGATGGTGAGGAAAAGATCTTTACAAAATTCCAGTTAATAAATACAAAAGGAATGACTGAATTAGAAAATCATCGGCCAGGCGCCATAACCATGCCTATAATCCCAGCATTTTGGGAGGCCAAGGTGGAAGGACCACTTGAGGCCTGGAGTTCGAGACCAGCCTAGGCAACATACTAAGACTCCATCTCTACAAAAAATATGAAAAAATTAAAAATTAGCTAGACGTTGTGATGCATGCCTGTAGTCCCAGCTACTCAGAGGGCTGAGGTGGGAGGATCACTGAGCTCAGGAGGTCTAGGCTGCAGTGAGCTATGATTGCGAGAAAGCAAAGAAAGGGAAAGAATGGAGGAAGGGAGGGAGGGAAGGAGAAAGGGAAGGAGGGAAGAAGGGAGGGAAGGAGAGAAGGAGGGAAGCAGGGAGAGAGGGAGGGAGGGAGGGAAGGAGAGAGGGAAGGAGGGAAGAAGGGAGGGAAGGAGAGGAGGGAAGGAGGGAGAGAGGGAGGGAAGGAGGGAAGGAGGGAGGTAGGGAAAGATGGAGGGAGGGAGGAAACCATTATTTTGAAATGATCTGGACCCAGATTCTCAATCCATCTGAAAACCAGGAGTTAGAGGGCATTAACTGCTGAACTCAACCAAAAAAATATTCTTTTTCTGCCTGTTCATTTATCAAAGTCACGCTCCTAACTCCCATTCGAGTCGTACTTCCTCCACCAAAGCTTTCTGTGGCTCTTTCTTCAGCCCAAACCAGTTTTATCGCTCTGTGATTTCCTGTGGCCCTTGACCTATGCCAGTGGCTCATATACTTGGTTCATCCAGGGATCCTTTCAAAATCCTGATACCCACACTGGGCTCTAGAACAAGATTTCTCAAACTCAGCATTACTGGCATCTCAGACCGGATCACTCTTCATTGTGAGGGCCTGTCCTGTGCATTGAGTATGTTTAGCAGCATCCCTGGCCTCCACACCACCAGGTGCCAGTACTCCTCCCACCCCCAAGTGAAGAAAGCCAAAAATGTCTCCAGATACTGTCAAATATCCCCTGGGGGGCAAAATCTCCTCCCACAGGGAGGAAGAATGGCTGATCTAGCTTGTGAGCATCAGTAGCTATTAAAGCCACCGATGAGGAATTTCAAACAGATGGATCAACCACCCATCAATCAATCTTGGCTTCACTAAAAGCAAGACAATCAGCTACTCCACCTGCTAGTGTCTCAGCCGACCTGAGACAGCTTCTTTTCATCCCACCCCCAACCCCATCCCACAGTCAAGCTATATAGAGTAACCAGGTTACAGGAAACAGAGAAGTTAAAGGAGCATGTTAAAATCACACTAGAGGCTGGGCGTGATGGCTCACACCTGTAATCCCAGCACTTTGGGAGGCTGAGGCAGGCGGATCACTTGAGGTCAGGAGTTTGAGACCAGCCTGGCCAATATTGTGCCATCACTACTAAAAATACAAAAATTAGCTGGGCATGGTGGTGTGCACCTGTAGTCCCAGCTACTTGGGAGGCTGAGGCACAAGAATCACTTGAACCTCAGAGGCGGAGGTTGCAGTGAGCCGAGATCGTGCCACTGCACTCCAGCCTGGGCAACAGAGTGAGACTCTGCCTCAAAAAAAAAAAAAAAAAAAATCACACTAGAGAAAGCCACCAGTCAAGGCCAAAATCTGGGAAATCTATATAACAAATTACCCCATTTCATCAGCAAACAAATGACATAAAGGGAGATGAGGGCTGTTGTAAGATTAAGAGAGACTTCAGACACAGCAAGCAAATGCAATCATGTATGGACCTTGTTTAGATCCTAATTCAAACAAACCAAAAGGGCATTTTGGAGATCACTGGGGAAAAGTGAACATAGGATAGTCAATGACATTAAGGAATAATTATATGTTATTTTGAAGTAATATTGATATTGTGGATGTGTCATTTAAAATAAAGTTCGTAACTGATAGAGATGCATACTTCATATTTGTAGTTGAAATGCTATGATATTGAAGACTTGTTTTAAAATATTACAACAAAAAAGGAGGGGAGTGTTGATTAAACAAAAATGCAAAATGGTGATACTGTAAAAGCTGGATAAAAAGTATGTGGGGACTTGTACTATTATCTTCACTAGTGTGTGTTTGAAAGTTTCCATAATAAAAATTTAAATTTTTAAAAAATGTTGAAGAACTTATATCCAGAACATACAAAAAACTCAAATCTCCACAATAAGAAACAACCCAATTAAAAAGTGGGTAAAAGATATGAGCACATCACGAAAGAAGATACGTAGTTGACAAACGAGCACATGAAAAGATCCTTAACATCACTAGCTATTAGGAAAATGCAAATTAAAACTACAAGGCAGAGCACAGTGGCTCATGCCTGTAATCCCAGCACTTTGTGAGGCTAAGGCAGGAGGATCACTTGAGCCCAGGAGTTGGAGACCAGCCTGGGCAATCTAGTGAGACTCCATCTCCACAAAAAAAGAAAAAATTAGCCAGGCGTGGTGGCACATGTCTGTGGTCCCAGCTTCTTGGAAGGCAGAGGTAGGAGGATTGCTTGAGTCTGGGAGGTAGAGGCTGCAGTGAGCCCTGATTATGCCACTGAACTCCAGCCTGGACAATAGGGTGAGATCCTGTCTCAAAAAAAAAAAAAAAAACAAACAAAACTCCACCATAAAAAGTGAAATTTATTGCATGTAAATTAAAAAGAAAACTTTTCAATGTTGTGAAGTCTATTGATAAGGAGATGCATGCATAAAACAGTCACGTTACAAAGCAATCTGTACTTGTAAATATATGCACACAGACACATATGTAAACAAATATGGAGACAAAGTGTTACACACAATGTGACTAGTGTTCATCTCTGATAAGTAAGATACTAGGACATGTGTTTTTTTCTTTTAACTTAGAGGTATTTTCTAATTTTTCTTAAATTGGTATTACTTGTGTGATTTCTTTAAGAAGTAATTTAAAAACAAGCAAATAAAAAAATAACTGCAAGCTGCTCTGGGAAGCCTTTCCTCATCCCTCCACAATAAGCCTCTCCCTCTGCAGGCTTCCTGCTGTCTCCTCAAATCTCCTAACACTTGGCTGCCCTGTCCCCATAGTCAGCTCTTCCCTCTCCTGCTCGCTGTGCTAAGTGAGGAAGTGCAGTTTACCGCACGGTGGGGCTTGTCTCCGGAATCGTGTCTAGCTGGCTCCCTGCTCTATCCCTCCCGAACAGACACTCAGGAAAATAGCTGAGCAATGACTGACCAACAGGGCATGAACAGGCATCTACGAAACAGTCATTAAACCAGGTCCACATGCAACTGGACACTATCCAAAGGTTGATAATTAATGTTCCATGTCAGCCTAAAACATGGGCTCAGGTGAAGGGCCACATAAGTTTCTAGAAATTATTTGGGAGAAAACATACAAAGCTGGTTTATCACTTGCCACATTTGTGAATAAGAGATTTCAGATTGCTAATATGTAAGATAATAAGCTTCAAAATTACCCAACATCAGCCAGACTGGTGCTGCAGATGGACTGTAACCCGTATAAATTTCAGGTTCAAAGATTCAGCTACAGGAATATAGGGCAGGGAGAACAGACTTGATAAAAGCAGCCAAGTGAAAACAGACCTGGTGATTTTAGCCGGCATCAGTCACACTGAGGCTAAACGCTTGTCAGTTAAGGATGAAGTAAAAGACTGTCATTTTTGGTGGGAAGTAGAGCTAAGCAGTCCCAAATCTTTTCTATAATGCTCTGTTCTCATATTCACAGGCAGAAAAGTCTGTTCGTTAATATGAAAAGATAGTAACATTAAGTCCAAATTTTATCAAAATGGATCCTTTTATATGATTCCTTGCACATGCCAGGAATATCCCAGAGTAATATTTAAAACATTTCCTTACTACAGGCCGGGCGTGGTGGCTCACATCTGTAATCCCAGCACTTTGGGAGGCCAAGGTGGGCGGATCACCTGAGGTCAGAAGTTCAAGACCAGCCTGGCCAACATGGTGAAACCCCATCTCTACTAAAACAACAAAAAAATTAGCCAGGCATGGTGGTGCATGCCTGTAATTCCAGCTACTCAGGAGGCTGAGGCAGGAGAATTGCGTGAACTCGGGAGGCAGAGACTGCAGTGAGCTGAGATCGCCCCACTGCACTCCAGCCTGGGCAACAGAGCAAGACTCTGTCTCAAAAAAATAAAATAATATAAAAATAAAACATTTCCTTATCACAAAAACAAAACAAACAAAAAACCAAAACACCATGCTACCATGATTCATCTCTACACAAGCCAGGAGCCTGCAAGCCAGGAGCCTATTTGGCTATCAGACAATAAAAACAGACAACAAAAACAAATTAGAAAGCTTCCAAGTATCACAAATTTGGAATTCCAGTTCCAGTTAATGAAGTAGGTACACTCCAGCCTGCCTGTCCCACTGAATGCTGCTATCAAACTGCAAACAATGCACAGAGCAGCTATTTCAGGATGCTGAAAAGCAGCTATTTCAGGACGCTGAAAAACAAATAGAAGTAGGAAGATGGGGAAGATGCCCAGAGTTCAAAGCACCACAGAACCAACAGTCAGTTTCCTATTTTTCCTCCAATGTTCCCCAGCTTAGACTCTAAGGAGCCTCAAACCCAGAAAAACCCAGAAAAGAGAGTCTGGTATAGATAGGGAGTCCAGGACAATCCTCTAGTTCTGGCCAGAAAAGTGGACAGGGGGATTTTCCTAACACTCATAGACACTGAGGACAATCCTGGGTTTTATTTTCCTTTTAACTTTTTTTTCCTTCATTCTCACTTAGATTTCAGACCCCAGACAATCCTGAAGTGTCAGAGGCAATGCAGCAGCAGGAGACTACAGATGTCCACAACAGAGGAGTCGACTCAGAGGAACCCGAGTTCTTAGGGCATGAGCGAACCCCATTGCTTTCCCCTTCCCCTGTCCTCCCACCATGTGGCCTAGGACATGGACACAGTTGTGGAAACTGTTCAACAGAGTAGGGTAACTAAACAACCAGCTTTTGGGACACAGACCCGAAAGAGGAGTTCTAAGGGCTGGAAAACACCAAGGAATTAGCAGAAAGAGGAAGCAAACCCATAAAGTTCTATAAACTCCTGTTTATAAATCAAAAAACCAAGCCCATAAAGCTTATAAATTCCTGGGCTCACCCCAAGTTGTATATATGTGTATCTGACCCTAAACAGTGCAGTAAAGATGTTGAGAATGAACTATGGGATAGGTCACCACCTAGGTCCCAGACTGACCACTGGGTGGCATATACCAAGCAAAGATTCAAATAGCATCACAAAGGCTCTGAAACAGAATTGATATTGAACCTTCAACCCACAGAAGACTGACCAGAACTTCTCACTTGAACCCAACCAAGTTGATTGCTTTCGAAAACAAAACAAAAATCAACATTCTTCATAGGATTTAAACAAGACCAGAGTCCCATAACATAATAAACAAATGTCCATGATATAATTCTAAATTACTTGGCGTACAAAGAACCAGGAAAATCTCAATTCATATGGAAAAAGACAATCAACAGATGCCAATGCCAAGATGACACAGTTGTTGGAATTATCAGATTGTAAAGCAGCTATAATAAAATAACCCAAGATTAGCCAGGCATGGTGGTATACCCCTGCAGTCCCAGCTAATCAGGAGGCTGAAGCGGGAGCATTGCTTGAGCCCAGGAGTTCAAGGTTACAGTGAGTGATGAGCTACATTCTGCTATCAAGCCCATCCATTTTTATTTTGGATACTATGTTCTATGGTTCTAAGATTTTCATTTGCTTCTTTTTTTTTTTTTTTTTGAGACGGAGTCTAGCTCTGTCGTCAGGCTGGAGTTCAGTGGTGCGATCTTGGCTCACTGCAACCTCTGCCTCCCAAATTCAAGCGATTCTCCTGCCTCAGCCTCCCAAGTAGCTGGGATTACAGGCAAGCACCGCCACACCCAGCTAATTTTTGTATTTTTAGTAGAGACAGGGATTCACCATGTTGACCAGGATGGTCTCATCTCCTGACTTCGTGATCCACCCACCTCGGCCTCCCAAAGTGCTGGGATCACAGGTGTGAGCCAACACACCCAGCCCATTTTCTTCTTTATATCTTCTATTTCTTAGCTGAGACTTTCTGTCTTTCTATTTGTTTAAAGAGTATGCATCCCTACTTCTTGGATTATTTTATATAAAGCTTAGAACAGGCCAGGTGCAGTGGCACATGCCTGTAATCTCATCACTTTGGGAGGCTGAGGCAGGCAGATCACCTGAGCTCAGGAGTTTGAGACCAGCCTGGCCAACATGGTGAAACCCTGTCTCTACTAAAAATACAAAAATTAGCTGGGCATGGTGGTGGGCACCTGTAGTCCCAGCTACTCTGGAGGCTGAGGCAGGAGAATTGCTTGAACCCGGGAGGCGGAGGTTGCAGTGAGCCGAGATAGCGCCACTGCACTCCAGCCTGGGTGGACAGAGTGAGACTCCGTCTCAAAAAAAAAAAAAAAAAAAAAAAACATTTTCAGGTAAAGGAAAATGAAGAGAACTCATAGCCAACAAATCTGCTCTAAATGAAACGCTATGAGGTTCTTCACGGAGAATGGAAATGATACCAGAGGGAAACTTGGAACATCAGTAGTGAAAGAAAAGCATCAGAAATAGTAAAAACCTCAGTAAATATAATATACAATTCTTCTCGAGTTATTTCAAGTATGCATGATGGTTAAGAGCAAAATCTATAACAATGTTGGGATTTCAATGTATTTGACAACGAAAACAAAGTAGGAAGGTAAAGGGACCTATGTACTTGCAAGGTTTCTGTATTTCATTCTAAGTAATGAAATATTAATTATAAGTAAAGTATAAAATATTAATGTTATAATTATGTGTATGTATAATGTAATTCCTAGACCAAACACTTTTTAAAAAACTATATAAAGAGATACTAGTCAAAACTCAATAAATCAATTATAATGAAAGACTAACAAATATTCAAAGACTCCAAAAGAAAAGAGGAAAGGGAAAACAGGAACAAAACAGAGGGAACAAACAGAAAATAAATAACAAAATGGTAGGTTTAAATTTAAGCATACTAATAATTACATTAAATATAGGCAGGACATGGTGGCTCACACGTGTAATCCCAGCACTTTGGAAGGCCAAAGCAGGAGGATCGCCTTGAGACCAGGAGTTCAAGACCACCCTGGATGACAGAGCAAAACACTGTTTCTCCGAGAGAGAGTCTCGCTCTGTAGCCCTGGAGTACAGTGGTGCAATCACGGCTCAGTGCAGCCTTGACCTACCAGGCTCAAGTGAGCCTTCCACCTCAGCCTCCCTAGCAGCTAGAATTACAGGTACATGCCACCATGCCCAGCTAATTGTTTTGGTATTTTTTTGTAGAGACAGGGTTTTGCCATGTTGTCCAGGCTGGTCTCAACCTCCTGACCTCAAGCAATCCAGCCACCTCAGCCTCCCAAAGTGCTAGGATTACAGGCATGAGCCACCATGCCTGGCCAAGACCCTGTTTCTTAAAAAAAAAAAAAAAAATTTTAATTAATTCAAAAGGAATCATAGATCTAAACGTAAAATGTTAAACAATAAAATTCAGAAGAACACATAGGAGAAAATCTTTATAAGCTGAGAATAGTTTTTAGACATGACACCAGAAACATAATCCATAAGAAAAAAAACGGATAAAACTTCTTCAAAATTAGAAACTTGGTCTGGGCGTGGTGGCTCACACCTGTAATCCCAACACTTTGGGAGGCCCAGGCAGGCAGATCACCTGAGGTCAGGAGTTCAAGACCAGCCTAGCCAACACAATGAAACCCCATCTCTACTAAAAATACAAAACTAGCTGGATGTGGTGGTACATGCCTGTAGTCCCAGCTACTCGGGAGGCTGAGACAGGAGAATCACTTGAACCCAGGAGGCAGAGGCTGCAGTGAGCAGAGATTATACTACCACACTCCAGCCTGGGTGAGACAGAGCGAGACTCTGTCTCAAAAAAAAAGGCCAGGCATGGCGTCTCATGCCTGTAATCCCAGCACTTTGGGAGGCCGAAGCAGGTGGATCACTTGAGGTTAGGAGTTCGAGACCAGCCTGGCCAACATGGCAAAAACCCAACTCTACTAAAAACACACAAAAAATTAGCAGGGCATCATGCCACACACCTGTAATCCCAGCTACTTGGGAGGCTGAGGCAGGAGAATGGCTTGAACCCAGGAAACGGAGGTTGCAGTGAGCGGAGATTGCACCACTGCACTCCAGCCTGGGCGACAGAGTGAGACTCTGTCTCAAAAAAAAACAGAAAAGAAAGGAAAGGAAAGGAAAAGGAAAAGGAAAAGGAAAGAAAAAGAAAGAAAGAAAGAAACTTGTTCTGCAAAGGAAATTGTTAAGAAAATAAGACAGGCCAGGCGCAGTGGCTCACGCCTGTAATCCCAGCACTTTGGGAGGCCAAGGCAGGCGGAACATGAGGTCAGGAGATCGAGACCATTCTGACTAACACGGTGAAACACTGTCTCTACTAAAAATACAAAAAAATTAGCCGGGCGTGGTGGCAGGCGCCTGTAGTCCCAGCTACTCAGGAGGCTGAGGCAGGAGAATGGCATGAACCCAGGAGGCAGAGCTGGCAGTGAGCCGAGATCGCGCCACTGCACTCTAGCCTGGGCGACAGAGCAAGACTCCGTCTCAAAAATAAAATAAAATAAAATAAAATAAAATAAAAAATAAGAAGACAAGCCACAGAGTTAAAATATTCGCAAGTCACGTATCTGACAAAAGTCTTGTATCCAAAGTATATAAAGAATTCTCAAAATTCAATAGTAAGAAAACAAACTGCCCAATAAAAATTACTTGAACAGGTTCTTCACCCAAGAGATGGCAAATAAGCACAAGATGCTTGATATCATTAGCCATTTTAGGGAAATGCAAAATAAAGCTATTATGAGATGCCACTACACACCTATTAGAATGTTACAATGGCAGTCATAAAAAAGAATGAGATCATGCCCTTTGCAGCAACACGGATGGAGCTGGAGGCCATAATCCTAAGTAAATTAACACAGGAACAGAAAACCAAATACCACATGTTTTCAGTTATAAGTGGGACCTAAACATTAAGCTCCTGTGGACATAAACATGGGAACAACAGATACCTCTGATTACTTGGAAGGAGGGAGGGAGTGAGGAATGGGTGGAAAAACTACCTATCAGGTACTATGTTCACTACCTGGGTGCAATATACCCACATAACAAACCTGCACATGTACCCCCATATCTAAAATAAAAGTTGGGGCCGGGCACAGTGGCTCACGCCTGTAATCCTAACACTTTGGGAGGCCGAGGCGGGCGGATCACCTGAGGTCGGGAGGTCGAGACCAGCCTGGCCAACATGGCAAAACCCCATCTCTGCTAAAAATACAAAAATTAGCTGGGTGTGGTGACACATGCCTGTAATCTCAGCCACCCGGGAGGCTGAGGAAGGAGAATCGCTGGAACCTGGGAGGCAGAGGCTACAGTGAGCTGAGATGGCACCACAGCATTCCAGCCTGGGCACCAGAGCGAGACTCCATCTCAAAAAAATAAAATAAAATAAAATAAAAAATAAAGAAATAAAACTTGTAAAATAAAATAAATGTGAAGGTTCTACAAAGCAATGAACTGGGGACCTGTTATGTACTACATTTCAGGTTGTAATATTAAATAACTCCATTTTCTTTGTAGAAATGTGTCTTGTCATATGTAATATCACACCTACACACATAAGATGTATTTACACACAGTTTAAAATGCATATCAGCTTCCCTTACATTCCCTTTTGATATTAACATACGAACTTTACAAAGTTTAAAAAAGAAAAAAGGGCCGAGTGCGGTGGCTCACGCCCATAACCCCAGCACTTTGGGAGGCCGAGGCGGGCAGATCATGAGGTCAGAAGCTCAAGACCAGCCTGGCCAACATGGTGAAACCCTGTCTCTACTAAAGATCCAAAAAATTAGCCAGGTGTTGTGGTGTGTGCCTGTAATCCCAGCTATTTAGGAGGCCGAGGCAGGAGAATCGCTTGAACCAGGAGGCAGAGGTTGCAGTGAGCCGTGATCGCGCCACTGCACTCCAACCTGGCTGACAGGGCGAGACTCTGTCTCAAAAAAAAAAAAGTAGTTACCATCTTTGGAAATAATATTTCTTCTGTTTTCTTTGCTTTATATGAACCAAAACTTTTCCCTGTTTTTTCGTTTTTTGTGGGTTTTTTGTTTGTTTTCCTTTTGGTTTTTGAGAGACAGGGTCTCACTGTCACCCAGGTTGGAGTACAGTGGCAGAATTATTGCTCACTGAAGCCTCCAACTGCTCAGCTCAAGGGTCCTCCCACCTCAGCCTCCTGAGTAGCTAGGACTACAGGTCACGCCACCAACAGAGCTATTTTTTTTTTTTTAATTTTGTGTAAAGACAGAGTTTTGCTATGTTGCCCAGGCTGGTCTCAAATTCCTGGACTCAAGTGATCCTCCCACCTCAGCCCCCCAGAGTGCTGGGATTACAGGCATGAACCACCACGCCCAGCCCCATTTTCTGGTTGGTTTGTATGCTTGATTCTATACAAACTAAGTTCTGCTTACGGCCATTCTGATGCCTTGCTGGTGTTTTGTAGAGTTGCTATGACCACAGAACTTATGGATTGTTTTCGGAAATATCTGTCCATGTTTTTGCTTTTTCTTTACTATTCTTAGAATATACTAAAATTTTTTGTTGATCTTAAAGTAAATATACATAATTTGATTTAACTCCTCATTTTTGGCATTTGGAATGTAATAAACTCTGGATAACTTTAAAGTGTCATAATATTATGAGTAAGATTTGAATTGTTGAACTTGGAAATCTAGAATGTCATATATTTTAGGATCTCTGAGGAAAACAGATGACAACACTTCACTGTCCCTAAATAAGCTTTTGACTATTACCTTAAAATCACCATGAGTTCTGAAGAGTTGAGAAACTTGCTGGTATTTATTTCTTTGCATTATTCCTAATAAAATTAATTTCTCATCTGCTTCAACAAAAAGAATATTACAACAGCTTCAAAAAAAAAAAAAAAAAAAAAAGGACTATGAAGTGCTAGCCAAGAGGCAGAGCAACTAGAACTCCCATGTACTGCTGGGAAGAATACAAAATGGTATAGCTATGCTGGAAAACTGTTTAGCTGTTTCCTGTACAGTGAAACACTTACTCTATGACCCAGCAATTTCACTCCTGGGTATTAACCCCAGTGAGATAAAAACCTACATTCACAGAAAAAAATGGTATGAATATTTACAGTAACTCCATTCATAATCACCAAAAGTTGAAAATAACTCAAATGCCCTTTAACAGGTGAATAAAGAAACTGTGGGGCATGCCTACAATGGAAAACTACTCAGCAATAAAAAGGAATGACTATTCATAAAATACAACATGAATGAATATCAAATGCATTACACTGAATGAAAGACAGTCTTAAAAGTACATACTTATGATTCCATTTCTGTGACATTTTGGAAATGACAAAACTATACTGATGAGAAACAGATGAGGTTGCCAAGAATTGGATGTGACTACAAAGAAAGGGAACGAGGAAGTTTTGTGGGTTGATGAAACTGTTCAGTATCCTCATTATGGTAGTGGCTACACGAATATATGTGCATGCTAAAACTCATAATAGTGTACACCAAAAAAAGTCAATTTACTACATGTTAATTAAAAAAAAAAAAAAAGAGCACGTGAAGACCACCAACATCCTTGGCATGTGCCCAAACCTCTAATAGCTCAAACATTTGCTGGATCTTTTTTTTTTTTTTTTTTTTTTTTGAGACAGAGTCTTACTCTGTCACCCAGACTGGAGTGCAGTGGAGCAATCTCAGTTCACTGCAAGCTCTGCCTCCCGGGTCCACGCCATTCTCCTGCCTCAGCCTCCCAAGTAGCTGGGACTACAGACGCCCTCCACCGTGCCTGGCTAATTTTTTTTTGTATTTTTAGTAGAGACGGGGTTTCACTGTGTTAGCCAGGATGGTCTCGATCTCCTGACCTCGTGATCCACCCACCTCGGCCTCCCAAAGTGCTGGGATTACAGGCGTGAGCCACTGCGCCCAGCCATTTGCTGGATTTTTTAATGCTCTCAGAAAGAAAATGGTGCACACTCCTTTATTATATTTGTTTAATTCAAACCTATATGACAAATTCTAAATTAGCTTTGTTTTAGATTCAAAGTAGAGAATAAAGCCTTCAATTTTGCCACTTAATCATGAAACAAAAATAATGTAAAGAAGGAAATAAAGCAATTTTCAAAATGGCAACCAAAACAAAAGCAGGAGAGAGTCTACTACATGGAGCCAACCAGAGAGAGGCTAAAGCATAACGAAGCATCATGTTCAGATCTTAGCTGTGTATTTAAAATTTGTGCACTTCGGCCAGGCGCAACGGCTCACGCCTGTAATCCCAGCACTCTGGGATGCCAAGGCGGGCAGATCACCTGAGGTCAGGAGTTCGGGACCAGCCTGGCCAACATGGTGAAACCCCATCTCTACCAAAAAAAAAAAAAAGAAAATTAGCTGGGCTTGGTGGCGTGCACCTGTAATCCCAGCTACCCAGGAGGCTGAGGCAGGAGAATCACTGGAACCTGGGAGGCAGAGGCTGCAGCGAGCCAAGATCCAACCTGGGCGACAGAGCAAGACTCTGTCTCAAAAAAAAAAAAAAAAAATCGTGCACTTCTCTATACGTATATTGCACTTCCATAAAAAGTTCTTAAAAGTAATAATGTAGCCGGGCACTGTGGCTCACGCCTGTAATCCCAGCACTTTGGGAGGCCAAGGTGGGTGGATCACAAGGTCAAGAGACTGAGACCATCCTGGCCAACACGGTGAAACCCCATCTTTACTAAAAATACAAAAATTAGCTGGGCGTGGTGGCACGAACCTGTAGTCCTAGCTACTCAGGAGGCTGAGGCAGGAAAATCGCCTGAACCCAGGAGGCAGAGGTTGCAGTGAGCTGAGATCAGGCCACTGCACTCCAGCCCGGCAACAGAGCAAGACTCCATATAAAAAAAAAAAAAAGTAATAATGTAAATCTGTAATTCCAAAAACCACTCTGCATCATACCCCGAAGCAAACTGTGTGGTATGTGTAATAACCCATTTTTACAAGTATGCGCATGGGAACAAAGTCCAGAACAATGTAGACCTAACTGTTAATGGGAGTCCTCTCTAGCTGAGGAGAACACCAGTATTTTTACTCTTTTCTCTATTTTTCTACACCAGTCTGACTTTTTAAAACAAGGGACACAAATTTTTTTGTAATCAGAAAATAAGTTTTTGCCATTTTGGAAAATATTCAAGATAAAAAAACTGATATTTATATTACAGACAAATTTATGTATGACTTGACTGTAAGCTCCTTGACATAAAGCAGCTTCGTAAGCCTCATACAGTACCAGATTCCCAAAAGACACTTCACCAGATGTGCGACTGGAGAATGAAGAATAGAAACAGGGAAGCCTTCTCAAAGAGAAGGGCTAACTTCAGGAGTCTCCAAATAGAGGGGAAGGAATCAGGCAAGCGGCACGGGTGGCTGGATGGAAGGAGACCTGTGAGTGATGGTGAAGAGGCCGCAGGCCTCCTGAGATGGAACAAAGACAGGGGAGTGGGCCCAGGGGAGACAGAAAATTTGGAAGAGGTGTGCAGGAAAGGGTAGCACTCAGCAAAGAGTTGTGATGGAGAGAACAACAATGGTTTCATAGGAAAACATCAGCGGGCTCACTGATCCCTTCTAGAACTAACCATTCCATTCTCATCCCTTATCTTCTCCTCCTCTCCCCGGAACCTCCAAGGAAAGTGACTCCAGACTGTTGCTTACACAGCTTGTCATGCTCAGGATCCTTAGCACACAAGAGGAGTGGGCACCTGACTCAGGGGCACCAACCCACAGGTTGGCCAGGCACCTGTAACTTGGCCTAGCTGGGAAAACTCTACCCAAATAGACCATCAGGTGCTCTCTGGCATTCAACTGAAATTAGCATCATGATGAGAGAACAGACAGACCAGTAATGAATATTTCAAATATATAATCTCCAGCTTGGGCAACACAGGGAAACTCGGTCTCTACAAAAAAAATTAGCCAGGAGTGGTGTGGTGGCACACACCTGTGGTCCCAGCTACTCAGGAGACTTACAGAGGATCACTTGGGCCCGGCAGGTCGAGGATGTGGTGAGCCATGACCATGACTGCACTCCAGCCTGGGCAACACGGTTAGACCATGTCTCAAAACACACACACACACACACACACACACACACACACACACACACGTATATATAATCTATCAGGATATATTTATGACACATATGTTGGTGCAGAAGTAATTGTAGTTTTTGTCATTAAAAGTAATGACCAGGCCAGGCACAGTGCCTCATGCCTGAAATCCCAGCACTTTGGGAGGCCGAGGCGGGTGGATAACTTGAGACCAGCCTGGCCAACATGGTGAAACACTGTCTCTACTAAAAATACAAAAAAAAAAAAAAAAATTAGCTGGGCGTGGCAGTGTGCGCCTGTAATCCCAGCTTCTCAGGAGACTGAAGCAGGAGAATCACTTGAACCCAGGAAGCCGAGGTTGCAATAAGCCGAGATTGAGCCATTGCACTCCAGCCTGGGAGACAGATGGGAGACACAGCAAGACTACGTCTCAAAAAAAAAAAAAAAAAAAAACCTAATGACCAGAACCGTAACTACTTTTACAACAACTTATATATATATATAATATGTATATATTCTTATATATAGGCTGATAATATATTATAACCTATGTAATATATAAGTTAGTAACATACCTCAGAAAATGTAATACCTGCAACTCCACTAAAAAATCTTTTATTATTCCTCTGATTCTTAAGGGTTACTTTTGAGTTACACTTTTGTTTTTTTTGAGATGGAGTCTCTGATTGCAGTGGTGTGATCTCAGCTCACTACAACCTCAGCCTCCCCAGTTCAAGTGATTCTCCTGCCTCAACCTCCCAAGAAGCTGGGATTACAGGCACGTGCCACCACACCCAGCTAGTTTTTTGTCTTTTTTTTTTTTTGTATTTTTAGTAGAGATGGAGTTTTACATGTCGGCCAGGCTAGTCTTGAACTCCTGACCTCAAGGGATCCTCCCACCTCAGCCTCCCAAAGTGCTGGGATCACAGGTGTAAGCCACTGCGCCTGGCTTTTTTTTTTTTTTTTTTTTTTTTGAGACGGAGTCTTGCTCCGATCACAGTGGTGCGATCTCAGCTCACTACAACCTCAGCCTCCCAGGTTCAAGCGATTCTCCTGCCTCAGCCTCCCAAGAAGCTGGGATTACAGGCACGCGCCACCACATCAATTTTTTTTTTTTTTGTATTTTTTAGTGGGGATGGAGTTTCACATGTTGGCCAGGCTGGTCTAAAGTGATCCTCCCACCTCAGCCTCCCAAAGTGCTGGGATCACAGGTGTGAGCCACCGCGCCTGGCTTTTTTTTTTTTTTTTTTTTTTTTTTTGAGACAGAGTCTCACTCTGTCACCCAGGCTGGAGTGCAGTAGCACAATCAGAGCTCACTGCAGCCTCAACCTCCTAAGCTCAAGCAATCCTCCCACCTCAGCCTCCCAAGTAGCTGGGACTACAGGCTCACACCACCATGCTCAGCTAATTTTCTTATTTTTTTGTAGAGACACGGTCTCCCTGTGCTGCCCAGGCTGGTCTCGAACTCCTGAACACAAGGGATCCACCCACCTCAGCCTCCCAAAGTCCTGGGATTGCACCCGGCCCACGTTATACTATTATTTACAGAAAATGCCTCAGTGTGCACACTGCAGATTCTCAATGTTGTACTATACTTTTGTGCAGCTACTTAACAGTGAAATGTGGTTTGTTCCACAGGGCCTCTTAATATGGCATTCCTTAAAGCAAGAGATTGTGTTTCCCACTGCAAACAAGCCAGGCAGCAATGTTTTTTACATACTCCTTGCAGTTTACTTACTTTAAAACATAGTATTTTCCTCAGCCAGTGTTCTCTTCTTGGCAGTAACCAAACAGGGGATTGACATTTTATTGAGAACACCACCTTCCTTTGCATGTTTGCAACTTCCACTCAGGTCCTGAAACAGTCTTGGTCGTGGGATTCTTTGAGGTCAATGGTGGCCAGTCCTTGGTTATCTGAGACAAAGTACCATGTGCTGCCTTCCACAATGGGGCCATGGCCCCCGCATTCCACCAGCCAGTTTTTGCCCCCAAGTTCTCAGAGCAAGGCAGTCAGTGCTCATCAGCCCCTGCCAGACAAGCTTGGTGGACAGACCCCTCTCCATGCCCAGTTGGCAGAGGAGGAAGCACTTGGTTGGCCTTAGGCTAGTGAGGCTAGCATGGAGCTAGGCAGAGCGAAGTTCTCTTTCAGATGCAGTCGGGTCACAATCTGGTCTGCGAAGGGAGGACATAGGCCTTTGGGACCCAGGGGCCACAGGCTGCACTTGACCAGATAGATGGAAAAGCTGAGTCCCTTTGGATTAATGAGTCCCCAAGATTCATGAGGCCCAGCTGCTTGGCCCTTCCAAGCCTCCCTCAAAGGCCTGGCTTACTAGTGAGTCCTGCAGGAAACCCAAAGGAACCCAGGTATCTGCTCCTGGCAACTCAGGCCAACACTGCAGAGACAGGGACAGACATAGCCCGGGAGCAGCCCAGACGGTCACAAAGGCCCCTCAGTGCACACACCCAGACAGTGCAAATTTCCAACTACAGTGGAAATTCTAACAGGTTATCTGCATCAGTCTCTACTGCCCATCACACATCATCAATTGCTTGACAGATATCCTGATGGTAACTTAGGTTCTCAGTGGAAACTAATTTCCACTGGAATTAGGTTCAAGTGGAATTTCAACAAATGGATGCTCTCGTTGAAATCAGTCAGCAAGCTACCTGTGTATCTGTGTTCATTCAGTCATTTGGTGTTGAATACGTCATCATCTACAGACCTCACAGAGGACCAAATGCTGAAAGGTGTTACATATTCTTTTTTTTTTTTTTTTTGAGATGGAGTTTTGCTCTTGTTGCCCAGGCTGGAGTGCAGTGGCACAGTCTCAGCTCACTGCAACCTCCACCTCCCGGGTTCAAGCAATTCTCCTGCCTCAGCCTCCTGAGTAGCTGGGATTACAGGTGCCTGCCACCACACCCAGCTAATTTTTTGTATTTTTAGTACAGGTGGGGTTTCACCATGTTGGCCAGGCTAGTCTCAAACTCCTGACACCTCAGGTGATCCACCTGCCTCAGCCTCCCAAAGTGCTGAGATTACAGGCGTGAGCCACTGCACCTGCCTGGTGCTATATATTCTTTACTTTAAAAAAATTTTTTTTCAATTTTTTGAGACAGAGTCTCACTCTGTTGGCCAGGCTGGAGTGCAATGGCGTGATCTCAGCTCACTGCAACCTCCGCCTCCCGGGTTCAAGCGATTCTCCTGCCTCAGTCTCCCAAGTAGCTGGGATTACAGGCATGCGCCACCATGCCCAGCTAATTTTTGTATTTTTAGTAGAAATGGGGTTTCACTATGTTGGCCAGGCTGGTCTCAAACTCCTGACCTCAGGTGATCCATCCTCCTTGGGCCTCCCAAAGTGCTGGGATTACAGGTGTGAGCCACGCCCAGCCAACAGCCAGAATTTTAACAAAATTTTTTTCCTTTATATTGATCTGATCTGAGACACAATGGTAGACTTTATTATTCATTAAAAAAAAAAAAAAAAAAAAAAAAAACCTGCAGGCCACCTACAGAACTCCATGGAGGCAAAGACACAAAGGAGAAGTTCTGCAGACCCCTGGCCCTGTTGGGCTCCCTGCGACCTAGCAGTTAGTCATTTCTTGTGGGCTTCACTCATTTAACCAGCCTGGCAGTCCCTGGGCCCCCAACCCAAACCAACAGCTGAAGCTTTTCCAAAGCATCTAGTGAAGGTGAGACATGGACATGCACAGTGACTCCTCAGCCAACCACCAGCAACCACTCACCACCACCTCCACCACCGCCACATACTGCAGGACCAAACAGCCGTGCAAATTATTTACACACGACAAGTGGGGGCCTGTTTCCCCAGTTCCAGCTCTAAAACAACACTATTTATTTTTTAAATACTTATTTTATTTTTTTAAGATAGGACCTCACTCTGTCATCCAGGCTGGAGTGCAGTGGTGCGATCATAGCTCATTGTAACCTCGTACTCCCAGTCTCCTCATACTCTTCCTGCCTCTGCCACCCAAGGAACTGGAACTATAAGCGCATGCCACCATGCCCAGCTAAAAAAAATAATAAATCACACTCTAACGGGAATGTAGACAAATCTGCTGTCAAATTATCCTGTTCTCACTTTACTATCATAGAGAGTAAGGCAAAGTTATATCCAACACCAGGATTTTGTTGCAATCCAAACTTTGGGGCTCTCAGTCAATTAATTGCCTGCCCCAGTACATTCACTTGGGCAATTGCCTGAGTTGGTTAAATACTTGCTCTTTACACAGAACATCACAAAGAGTTGATGTGTCATATACAGTCTTTCCTAAACTACTATTCTAAAAAACTCCTAAGGCTCTTCATAATTCTTCTGTCTCTCCCCATAACCATATAACAGACACAAAAGATGATCACAAATCACAGAACTGTCCCACATCTGGCCTCACAGAAAGGATCAAACCTCCATCCCTATGGCAGTAAAGCATGGGGAAAGAATGCGACCCTGAGGCTCAGCTCCCAGGGCCACCAACCAACGGGGTAGCTACAGGAAAGCCCCAACTTCTCTAGGGGTCAGATTCCTCACCTGTAAAACAAGGGAGGCACACAATAGCTTCACGATCCCTTAGAGTCTAAAACTCTTGAGTTTCTGACTGTTTGGAGCCACCTTGACCCTTCGTTATTGATTTATATACCATGCATTCACCTTCAACATGAATTAGTTGTTTCTTTTCTTCCTTGATTTGGGACTTGTTCCAAACTTCCCAACACCATCAAACTGAACTTGGCTGAGCCAGCAAATGCTTACCAAGTGATCACCACTGTGAGCACTTTACAGAAGAAAACTGGGCCTCTGCCATGCAGATGTTTATAAACTTACTACAGTAGAACATAAGTATTCCTTATTATCCAAATCTGTTCAGAAAGCCAGTGCCCAGAGAGTCAGGGACATATGTAATCTAAGATAGTGCTTCATCACAGGACACCAATCAGAGCAGAGAAAAACCAGTGACAGCCAGGCTTGGTGGCTCATGCCTATAATCCCAGCACTTTGGGGGCCAGGGCAGCTTGAGCCCAGGAGTTCAAGAGCAGCTGAGGCAACATGTTAAGACCCCATCTCAGGCTGGGTGCAGTGGTTCACGCCTGTAATCCCAGCTCTTTGGGGACCAGGGCAAGAGGATTGCTTGAGCCCAGGAGTTCAAGAGCAGCTCAGGCAACATGTTAAGACCCTGTCTCTACAAAACACAAAATTAGCCAGGCGTGGTAGCACACCTGTAGTCCCAGCTACTCTAGAGGCTGAGGGTCTAGGACCACTTGGGACCAGGAGGTTGAGGCTGCAGTGAGCCAAGATTGTGTCATTGTACTCCAGCCTGGGAAACAGAACAAGACCCTGTCTCAAAAAAATATATAAAAAGGAAAAGAAAAACCAGTGACGCCAGGCATGGCAGGACCAGAGGAAGACAGGTGGAGGCAGGGAAGTAGCGAAGGGGACATGAGGCCCTGCCTCACCCTGGCCCACTGACTTCTGGGGCATCTGTAGGCTGGGCAAAGGGCAGCAGCGGCCTTGCAGCAACAGCGTGTTATTTTGGGGAACAAGAGTTTCCAGCCAGGCTGAGGCTGGCAGATTTACGTGGAGAGAATCTGAATGGGAAAGTGACTGGACCAGAACCTGGCTAAATTAAGCGCCCATGGACATTTTAACAATAACAACACTCATCAAATGTTTCCCATGGCCACCTCACACCAACCCTATGGTGACAGGTAGTCTTATCTGTACTCGTACTCCTAATCATTCTAGCCTGACTCAGGCCCTTAAAGGCCAGGCTGAGGCCTAAAGGGCACGGTCCTAAGTGTAGGTGGTCAAGATATTTTTTTTTTTTTTGAAACAGAATCTCACTCTGTTGCCCAGGCTACAGTGCAATGGCATGATCTCAGCTCACTGCAACCTCCACCTACCGGGTTCAAGCGATTCTCCTGTCTCAGCCTCCTAAGTAGCTGGGATTACAGGCGTGTGCCATGATGCTCTGCTAAGTTTTATATTTGGAGTCTGGGTTTCACCACGCTGGCCAGACTGGTCTAACTTCTGACCTCAGGTGATTTGCCCGCCTCAGCCTCCCAAAGTGCTGGAAGTACAGGTATGAGCCACCATGCCCTGCCTCAAGATCTATTTTCGTGAAGAAAAGTGACCAGGGTCAGGTGTGGTGGCACGTGCCTATAGTCCCAGCTACTCAGCAAACTGAAGCAGGAGATCACTTGAGCCCAGGAATTCAAGGGTGCAGTGAGCCATGATCACACCACTGTACTCTAGCTTGGGCAACCCAGTGAGGCCTCATCTCTAAAAACAAAAGAAATGAAAAGCAAAGCCATCAGGGGAAAAAGAGAAAAATGAAAATCCAGAGAGGAGAGCAGAAAGCCATAAAGAATGCTCCTCTAGCAACCTGGAGATGCGGGGCTCCCTTCTCAGGCTAGAGGAACAGAGGAAAGGGAGAGAAAGAAACAAATGAAATTGGGAGGTTCTAACATGATGAGCTGGATAAAAATCCAGCCCACCCAGCCCCCTCTCGCCACATAGTCCCCATTTCAAGATAAATTGTGAATGCTTTCGAAATGAACCAAAAATACCAAGTATCTTCGATGGAAAACTAGGCCTTGTTAGAACATAACTTTCCAAGTTATCTGATCCTATGGAATTTGCACCTTTCATTGTCCTTGAGCTATTTGTAACTCTGTTAAACTGTACATAACTGACAGCAATGCAAATGATCCTCATCTATAAATAGGCAAATTAATTCTGTCTGGTGGAGAGACAATTGATTCAACTCCAAGCCAGAGCTGCATGTATCTGAAATTGATTTCATGGAACGTGTGTGTGCATGTGTCTGCTCTTTGAATTTTCCTTTGAGTTGGTTGTAACATCCTACTGTTTCCCTCATTAATTAATAAAATACTTTACATTTGTATGAGTCATGATTTTATCTTTAAAAAATTATTCTTTGGCCAGGAGCAGTGGCTCACGCCTGTAATCCCAGCACTTTGGGAGGCTGAGGTGGATCACTTGAGTCCAGGAGTTCAAGACCAGCCTGGGCAACATGGCGAAATCCCACCTCTACAAAATGTACAAAAATTAGTCAGGCATGGTGGTGCACGCCTGTGGTCCCAGCTGACTGTGGGGGGCTGAGGTGGGAGGATCACTTGAGCCCAGGAGACAGAGGTTGCAGTATGTCAAGATCATGCCACTGCGCTCCAGCCTGGATGACAGAGCAAGACTCCATCTTAAAAAAAAAAAAAAAAAAAAAAAATTATCCTTTAATATCTACAAACAAGTTAAAGTCCAAAAAAGGTGCCAATACTCTGTATTAGCTGTTCTAAGAAGTAAAGAAAAAGATTCCAGGTCAATAATTCATCCGACCCCAAACACTTTGAAGTCTGCTGGCAAGAAGGAGGACAATCAAGTCTCAATTTTCACTTCTTTACCCCGCTCCATGGGAAAAGATGGCCTCCAGCTTCCTCATCACTTTTACTGGTTCTGATTTTAGCAATTCTTAAATTTTATCAATAATCCAAGGAGAAAGAATAACTGAGGGCCCCCCTTCTCCCCTGACTCTGAGAGATGTGACCCCTGAATTATGCAAAAAGGGTTCTCTTGAGGCTGGAGACCCCCGCCCCCAGGAGCAGAGCCAGCAGAGGGGAAAACAGAAACAGACCAAGTCAATGTAAGATGGGACCGATGAGGCCGGGCGCAGTGTCTCATGCCTGTAATCCCAGCAGTTTGGGAGGCCGAGGTGGGCAGATCACTTGAGGTCAGGAATTCGAGACCAGCCTGGACAACATGGTGAAACCCTGTCTCTACTAAAAATATAAAAATCAGCTTGGCGTGGTGGTGGGTGCCTGTAATCCCAGCTACTCGGGAGACTGAGGCAACAGAAACGCTTGAACCTGGGAGGCGGAGGTTGCAGTGAACTGAGATCACACCACTGCACTCCAGCCTGGGTGACAGAGCGAGACTCTACATCAAAAAAAAAAAAAAAAGATGAGACCGATGAGTGATGCTGGAGCAATGCTCACAATCCGCCTAATGGTTACAGAAACAAACTCACACAGGGTCTCTGGCCTTGGAAGGTAGACTGCACAGCTCCCCACCAGCTAGCCAGTTACTGACCCCAGTAGGCTTCTGTTTCTGCATCTGTAAAATGGCAACATTAACAGTGTCTGCCTCATAAGCTTGCCATGAACGTTAAATGAGGTAACACACATAAAACACTTAACAATCTGGCACATAGCAATGCACACTTCAGTGCTACCTTTAGTATCATTTATTGATTGTGAAATGAATTGAATGTACTGTAAACTAAAAGCAAGAAATATAATAAATCATAACTGCCCACCAGGCACGGTGGCTCATGCCTATAATCTCAGCACTTTGGGAGGCCAAGGCGTATGGATCACTTGAGGCCAGGAGTTCCCGACCAGCCTCGCTAACATGGTGAAACCCTGTCTCTACTAAAAATACAAAAATTGGCCAGGTGTGGTGGTGGGTGCCTGTAACCCCAGCTACTCGGGAGGCTGAGGCCCGAGAATTGCTTGAACCCAGGAGGCGGAGGCTGCAGTGAGCAGAGATCACACCACCGCACTCCAGCCTGGGTGACAGTGAGACTCCATCTCAAAAAAAAAAAAAAAAAAACGCTGGGCATGGTGGCTCACGCCTGTAATCCCAGCACTTTGGGAGGCCAAGGCGGGCGGATCACGAGGTCAGGAGATCAAGACCATCATGGCTAACACGGTGAAACCCCGCCTCTACTAAAAATACAAAAAATTAGCCAGGCGTGGTGGTGTGCGCCTGTAGTCCCAGCTGCTCAGGAGGCTGAGGCAGGATAATGGCGTGAACCTGGGAAGCAGAGCGTGCAGTGAGCTGAGATCGTGCCACTGCACTCCAGCCTGGGCAACAGAGCAAGACTCCATCTCAAAAAAAAAAAAAAAACACCATAATGGCCACCTCCACCTCTTAACTCTCTCTCATGTAGTTATGTCCTTTCCATCTCCACTGCCAAAAGACCAGTTAGTTAAGCCTTCTTTTCTCACTGGATCTACTCAAAGTCCCTAACCAGGTTCTGCTGCAATAATCTCACCCTTCTCAAAGCCGCTGCACCCACCTTCTAACCTAGAAATATCCAACAGAAATACGTAAGCCACACATGCAACTGAAAATTTTCTAATAGCCATATTTTAAAAAGTAAAAAGGTAGAATTTGGATAGTATATTTTATGCAATCCAATATATCCAAAATATTGACCAGACACAGTGGCTCACACCTGCAATCCTAGTACTTTGGGAGGCTGAGGCAGAAGGATCACTTGAGGCCAGGAGTTCCAGGCCAGCCTGGGCAACATAGTGAGACCCTGTCTCTATAAAGGAAAAACGAAAAATATTACTTCAATATATAATCAGTATAAAATTATTAATGATAGCTGACATGATTTTTCCCTATTAAATCTTTTTTTTTTCTTTTTTTGAGACAGAGTCTTGCTCTGTTGCCCAGGCTGGAGTGCAGTGGCCCGATCTTGGCTCACTGCAAGCTCCACCTCCCGGGTTCATGCCATTCTCCTGCCTCAGCCTCCTAAGTAGCTGGGACTACAGGCACCCGCCACCACGCCCGGCTAATTTTTTTGTATTTTTAGTAGAGATGGCGTTTCACCATGTTAGCCAGGATGGTATCGATCTCCTGACCTTGGGATCCGCCCGCCTCGGCCTCCCAAAGTGCTGGTATTACAGACGTGAGCCACGGCGCCCAGCTTTCCCTATTAAATCTTTAAAATCCAGGGTGTATTTTGTATTTATGCATATCTCAATTCGTCCCAGCCACATTTCAAGCACTCAATGGCCACAGTTATAACTGTTCCCCATCTCTTTTAGAAAAATCCAAATTCATCAGCCTAACAAATCAGCCCCTCACCAGCCTGGGTCCCCCTCATCTTGCCCCATTTGTTGAATCACTTGCCCTTCCCTTCCATACCTTTGCCTGGTGAACCACACTTGACTCACCTCTTACCACGCCTTTCTGGGCTGGACCCTAGCACCTGGGATATTCCTTTGCCACAGGCACACCCTCCTTATTCCAGGCATTGGCCATTCAGCATCTTACAGCAATGTGCCCCTTTCCCAAATGGCCACAAGTGCTTCCTGCCAAGCCCACTATCCCCAGGCCTCTATCACAGCCCCTGGCTCAGGTGGTCCAATGGTTTGTGTACTTTTGTCTGCCTCACTCCAAACCCTTACTCCCAAGAGCCTGGGAGCTCTTTGAAGGCAGAGATTTTTGTCTTATTTCTAATAGTACCTGGCCCACCCTAGGCACTCAAATGTGTATAAAGAAAGTATGGATTTTTTAAAAAGGGGTGAATGATAGCATTTTTACTGACATCTAGTTACTGATCTTGATCTAACTTTCAAGTTATTTAGCCAACTCTTAATCTCAAGTTATACACATTTCTAGGGCTTGGCCTGAAAATGGGTGAAAGAAAGTAGACAAGCTGAGGAAGCAACTACCCCTGGAAGAGCCATTGTTTCTGGGTTGTTTTTCTTTTTTTTTTCCACTGGCACAAAAATCTTTTAGCCTTAAACTGTTTTTCACAGTGGTGCTGGAATAAACGGGAAACCACAAAAATGAAGGCTTCCACTGCACCAGTCATCAAATCGCAGTGGCAGTAAAGAAAACATCCAGAACTATCCACATTTGATTAAACTTTGAACATTTTAAGTGTTTATTAACTCATTTAATTCGCAAACTTAACCATTCATTTGAAATTGTCAACAACAAAATGCTGGCTTAACAGTATTTCCTATAGCCTTCTCTAGCCTTCACTGAAGATCGCCAGCCTCCCTTTGCAGGCCTCATAGAACGGTTGTTCTTTTATTTTAGTCAGAAAGCTTTAAAAAAATAATCACTATGACCCTCAGCTTCAATTCTAGTTGTGACTTTTTCTTTGCCTGAAAAGTGTCTCTTGAAAGATACTTGCTTGACAGATACAAGCCTCTCTCTTTCTGAATGTGTTAATCAGAAAGCAGACAACTTCAATAATAATTACAGAATCCTGGTTTTCATGTTACACTTTTCTAGGCAAAAAGATTGGCAAAGCCTCTTATGGTTTCCCCAACTTTTATAAAAATCTGTCTCCTAAGCAAAATCTTCTGTTTCCTAGTAGCAGTAGATAGTCTACTTAAAGTTAAAAAAAGAAAAAGTAATTACAATGGCATTTTATTTCCATACTCTCTCTCCAATATTTTCCACCTCAAATAGAGTCTAGTTGTGTGTGTGTCTGTGTGTGTGTGTGTGTGTCTATATATATATATATATGTATGTGTATATATATATATATACATATATATAAATTTTCCCCATGGATTCCATGTTTTCAAAAACTTGACCTTATAAACTACATTAATAACCCATTTTTTTCTCTTTTTTTTTTTTTTTTTTTTTGAGACGGAGTCTCGCTGTGCCACCCAGGCTGGAGTGCAGGTGGCGTGATCTCGGCTCACTGCAAGCTCCGCCTCCCAGGTTCACGCCATTCTCCTGCCTCAGCCTCCCGAGCAGCTGGGATTACAGGCGCCCACCACCACGCCCAGCTAATTTTTTGTATTTTCAGTAGAAACGGGGTTTCACCATGTTAGCCAGAATGGTCTCTATCTCCTGACTTCGTGATCCGCCTGCCTCGGCCTCCCAAAGTGCTGGGATTACAGGTGTGAGCTACCATGCCCGGCCCATTTTTTTTCTTTTATTAAACAAACACGTACATTCAACTGTCTATTCAACACCTATGTGCCAGACCCTGGTTTAGACACGGGATACGGCAGGGAACTTGAAAGCCAAGTCTTTGCTCTCGTGGAGCTGACCTTCCAGCTGGATGGTCAATGCTCTGGAGAAGAATCAAGCAGGGTGAGAGGGGTCAATAGTAAGGCAGAGTGGGGTGGGGGAGTGTTCTATTCCAGATGCGGGGGGATAGGGAAGGTCTCTTTTGAGCAGGAACCAGAAGAACAGAGCCAAGTGGGAATCTCTCTGAGCCTATTCCAGTGCAGGCGGCTGCCTAATTTAAAAAATAAAAATAGCTAAGTGGGCATTTTCAGGAAGAGGGTGAGGGATGAGAGAATAAACCCTGAGTGCAAAGATGAAGGCAGGTGCGTATTAATCAAAAGCTTACTGAAAGCTCCTGATCAACCTGCAGTAATCGGTATTATAAAATTCCAGCCGAAGGTAAGAAATTTTACCTCATTCTGCTTAATGTAAGCAGAAATCTGCCTTATTCTGCTTACTGTGGTTTACAGTATAGACTGTTTGAAATATAATTAGTACCCAGGCCCTCTTTTTTTTGTTTTTGAGACAGAGTCTCCCTCTGTCGCCCAGGTTGGAGAGCAGTGGCATGATCTCGGCTTACTGAAACCTCCATCTCCCGGGGTTCAAGCGATTCTCCTGCCTCATCCTCCCGAGTAGCTGGGATTACAAGCACCCACCACCAAGCCCAGCTAATTTTTTTTGCATTTTTAGTAAAGACTGGGTTTTACTATGTTGGCCAGGCTTGTCTCAAACTCCTGACCTCAAGTGATCTGCCTGCCTCGGCCTCCCAAAGTGCTGGGATTACAGGCGTGAGCCACTGCACCCCCAGCCCTCATTCTGACTCTCAATCTCCCGTTACTACCTTAATAAACTCTAGTGATCCCAGGACCCCACTCTGAAAACCAGCGATAGCCCCCATCCGGAGAAAAGGCCACACACGAGAGGCACTGCAATGAAGCCTGAACACCCCCCACCCACTGCTTTGAGAATTTTTCACAAAAATCCTCCCCCATCAAGAAGTTAAACTGTTTAAAAATAGGATAGTTTCCAAATACTTAAACAAGCAATTATCTTCTCCCCCAGGAGGTGTCACTTTCTGAGCTTGAGCCCTTCTACTTATTGGCCTCTTCTCCAGCCTGCTGCAGCCCTGCTCTAGAGCCCTGGACCACTTCAAACTGAGGTCAAAGTTTAAGTCAGCTGACAGGCCGAAGCAATCCCCCTGAGCAGGGGTTCCCTGCTCTCTTCCTCTCTACCTCTCCCAGTCTATATCCTTCCTCCTTCCTGGAGCCCTGAGGCTAATGAACCCAAATCTCATCTCATCTCACCCTGCTTGTTACTTCTCTTGTACACATAGGCTGTTCTCCAGGAATCACCTTATTTTCCAAATAAAAATATCAGGGTATATTGTGAGCACACGGGTACTGTCACATGAATTGCTATAATTTCAATGCTTAGAATACTTCACAATTTATAGTAAAATATAGTAAATATAGTAAAATATGGTCTGATGAGGCAGCACAGGAAATTGAGACTGTCTGGGAAAATTTATTATCTGTGATCCCTTCTGTTCTACTCTCTAATAAGTAACTTTATTTTCCAAACGAATCCCATGTCATCCTGCAAAAGCATTTGGGGTTACTTCCAGAAATAAGGATGCGAGAGTCAGTGATAACAGCTATAGGCTGAAGAACCCATGCTGGTATTTCCAGGCTATTTCAATGGCTCAGGGAAGACTGCTGTGGGGGAAGAAAAAAAAAATCAACCCCAGCTTCCAGACATACCTCAGTCCTTAATGGGGTAGGCCACACATGTGGTGCAGCTCAAGTCTGTACAGCACGACTTTAGGCTGGAAAGAGCTCTCTCCTAGGCACCCAGGTATGCATTCATTCTACCAAGAGAGAAGCATCCTGACATACAGCCCTGTCCTTACCTCTAAGCATCCTTTGGAGTGCCATAATCTGGGAAAGATTCTTACTGATTTTTTGTTTGTTTTTTGAGGCAGGGTCTCACTCTATTGCCCAGGCTGGAGTGCAGTGGTGCAATTTTGGCTCACTGCAACCTCCGCCTCCCAGGTTCAAGCGATTCTTGTGCCTCAGCCTCCTGAGTTGCTGGGACTACAGGCATAGGCCACCACACCCGGATAATTTTTTGTATTTTTAGTAGAGATCTTGTTTCACCATGTTACCCAGGCTGGTCTCGAACTCCTGAGCTCAGGCAATCTGTCCACCTCGGCCTCTCAAAGTGCTAGGATTACAGGCATGAGCCACCGCGCCTGGCCTGATTTCTAATTAAGAACAAAGTTCCGGAGCCGGGTATGGTGGCTCATGCCTGTAATCCCAGCAGTTTGGGAGGCCGAGGTGGGTGGATCACAAGGTCAAGAGATCAAGACAATCCCGGCCAACATGGTGAAACCCCGTCTCTACTAAAAATACGAAAGTTAGCTGGGCGTGGTGGCATGCGCCTGTAGTCCCAGCTACTCGGGGAGTCTGAGGCAGGAGAATCCCTTGAATCCAGGAGGCAGAGGTTGCAGTCAGCCGAGATCGCACCACTGTACTCCAGCCTGGTGACAGAGCAAGATTCCGTCTCCAAAAAAAAAAAGAACAAAGTTCCAGCCAGGCACAGTGGCTCACACCTGTAATCCCAGCACTTTGGGAGGCCAAGATGAGCACATCACCTGAGCTCAGGAGTTCAAGACCAGCTTGGCCAACATGGTACCCTATCTCTACAAAAAATACAAAAATTAGCCAGGCGCCTGTAATCCCAGCTACTCAGGAGGAGGAGGCAGGAGAATCGCTTGAACCCGGGAGGTGGAGGTTGCAGTGAACCGAGATTGCGCCACTGCACTCCAGCCTGGGTGACAGAGTGAGACTCTGTCTCAAAAAAAAAAAAAAAAAACAAAAACAAAAAACAAAAAACAAAAACAAAGTTCCTCCAAAGTTGTGGAGAAAGAATTAATTTAGCCCTGTGGTCCAGGAGGAGCCATTAGGATTTACAGAGATCACCATTTCCCAGTTGTCTGTGGATAACACTTGTGGGTAAGCACACCAGAAACCTGGAATAAACTGAGATCTTCAGATATGTTTTGGGAAGAAATGTCAATCAAGTCTGTATTTTTTTTTTTTGAATGTTCAGAAATGTGGTGGTCTTGTCCTTTGATGTAGTAAAAGCATTCCTTGAAATTTAACCAAAAATAATAATTCCAAAAAAGAATCCAGGCTACACTCATGAGGACATTTATTGACGCATCTTCCTAATAGCAAAAAAACTAGAAACCGTAATCACCAGACTTTGCCATAGGGGATCATATGTAGCCTTTGGAAAGGAAAAAATTCCCAAGTCCTTTTCATTTGAGTCTGTCATAATACGATGATTATTTTTCTAATTTCTAATTTTCTTTAATGTTACAACATTTTCACTAACAAATAAAATGAGGGTAAATTCCTTTCAAATGGAAGAAGTTTTCCATTAGAAGCAACAAATTTATTAAGCACCCACTATTGTGCAGAATGCTTGCTTTTTTTTTTTTTTAACAGAAAAGTGCATTTTAAAACAATTTAAGCTTCAAGTTTGTCCAAGTGGTCTGTATTATCTAAATCATTCTTCCCAAGGGCCTCCAAATTCCAAAGAAAGGAAAGTCATGAAAAGTTAAAGATTACAGTCAGTATATGAGCTTTAAGGCTATACTAAGGTAAAGCTAGTAACATCTACTATTTGAGTAATTTTTGAATAGCAGGTACTTGCCTGTGGTATAAAATTCAAGGGCTGGGAGCAGTGGCTCACGCCTGTAAACCCAGGACTTTGGGAGCTGAAGGCAAGAGGATCGCTTGAGCCCAGGAGTTTGTGACCAGCCTAGGCAACATAGTGAGACCCTGTCTCAAAAATAAAATAAAATAAAATACAAAAGGTACAAACAGTTATACAGCAGAAAATGTCTCCCTGACACCCTGGCCCTTGGCCACCCAGTTCCCCAACTTGTATCATTCCGGAGATATTCTGTATCACTATCAGTCTGTTGTCTGTTCTGGTTGCTATAACCAAATACCATAAAAAGGGTAATTTTTTTTTTTTTTTTTTTTTTTTTGAGAAGGAGTCTCACTGTGTCGCCCAGGCTGGAGTGCAGTGGCGCAATCTCGGCTAACTGCAAGCTCCACCTCCCAGGTTCACGCTATTCTCCTGCCTCAGCCTCCCAAGTAGCTGGGACTACAGGCGCCTGCCACCACGCCCGGCTAATTTTTTATATTTTTCGTAGAGATTGGGTTTCACCGTGTTAGCCAGGATGATCTTGATCTCCTGACCTTGTGATCCGCCCGCCTCGGCCTCCCAGGGTGCTGGGATTACAGGCGTGAGCCACCGCGCCCGGCCAAAATGGGTAATTTATAAATAGAAATTTATTGCTCATAGTTCTGGAGGGTGGAAACTCCAAGATCCAGGTGCCAGCAGATTCACTATCTGAGTGAGGGCCCATTCTTCACAGACAGCACTTTCTATGTGTCCTCACATGGCAGAATGAGCAAGGACACTCCCTTCAAACTCTTTTAAAAGGGCACTAATCCCATTCACGAGGGCTGAGCCCTCATGACTTAATTACTTCCCAAAAGGCTCCACCTCTTAATACTATCACACTAGGTTTTAGGTTCCAACATCTGAATTTTGGGGGAACACCAACATTCAGACCATAGCAACCTCCAACAGGCTTTGATGACGTGGTGTCTTGAGACGCTGAGCTAGGGAGCATGGTGGGCTCACCAGCACCGTAATACTACCATTATCCCCAACTTACAATCCCCAAGTGAGAGACCTGCAGGAGATCTGCTTGTGGCCTGAGTGAACAAGTAGCTTGCCAAAAGTCTCATGGCCAGTAAGAGATACGAAGTCCATCATACTCTCAGAAACACTCCCCTCAACACATGCACACACATTCTACCCTAAACAAGGGTGACTTCATGTCATTGTTCTCTCTCCCTGGAACGTACCTCCATAAACCATCACTAGCCCTTTGCCTGGCTAATATAAAGTTTAGAATCAGCATTCTTCTATCTACAAAAAAACCTTGCTAGGATTTTGGGATCGTATTAAACCTATAGATCATTTGTGGAGAACTAATATTTTAACTATATTGAGTTTTCCAATCCTAATGAACACAGAACGCCTGTCTACTTATTTTGGTCATCTTTGATTTCTTTCTTCAGTGTTTTGTAGTTTTCAGTGAGCAGATCCTATACATGTTTTGTGAGATTTATATCTAAGAATTTCATTCTTTTCAGTGCTGTTATAACTGATATTGGTTGTTTTAATTTCCAATGACTTATTGCTAGGATATAAAAATACTATTGGTTATTGTGTGTTGACCTTATATCCTGTAACCTTGCTAACTCATTTATTAGTTCTAGGAGATTTTTTATAGATTCCCATGTGATTATCTATCTAGATAATCATGCCATATGCAAATAGGGACAGTTTTGTTTCTGATCTGTATGCCTCCTATTAATTTTTTTGTAATGGCTAGGACTTCCAGTATGATCTTGAATATGAGTGGTGACAGTAGATGTCATTGCCTATTTCCTATCATAGGGGGAAAGCATTCATTCTTTCCCCACTAAGTATAATGTTAGCTGTAGATTTTTTGTAGATGCCCTTTTTCAGGTTGAAGAAGTTCCTTACTCTTCCAAGTTTGCTGACAGCATTTATTATGGAAAAGTACTGAATTTTGTCAAAAGTTTTTTTTTCTGCATCAAATGATAGAATCATGTGGCTTTGGGTTTTGTTTTGTTTTTAAGAAAGGGTCTCACTCTGTTGCCCAGGCTGGAGTGTAGTGGCACGATCACGGCTCACTGCAGCCTTGACCTCCTGGGCTCAAGCAATTCTGCCACCTTAGCCTATAGCTGGGACTACAGGCATGCACAACCATGTCATGCTAATTTTTGTATTTTTTGTAGAGAAGGGGTTTCACCATGTTGCCCAGGCTGGTCTTGAACTCCTGGGCTCAAGCAATCCACTTGCCTCGGCCTCCCAAAGTGCTGGGACTACAGACATAAGCCATTGTGTCTGGCCTGTTATTTTAAGCTGTTAATATGGTGTACACCTATAACATTTACTTTCAAAAACTGCACCAACCTTTTTGTTCCTGGGATAAATCACAATTGGTTTGGTGTATTATTCTTTCTCCATTATGCTGGGTTTTATTTTCTATATGGTATTTTGTTGAGGATTTCTGTGTCTGTGTTCATATGAGGAATATTGGTCTGTAGTATCATTTTCTTGAACTGTCTTTGTGTGGTTTTGTAAAACACATGTATACCCTACATTTAACAACTTCTTTTGAGATCGTGGATTATAATTTCATTATTTTTAATCATCAAAAAAACTTAAGAGTAATTATAACTTTGCTTTTCTGCTAGAATTTATTTGACTCCAAGTCCTTGATCAGGAAGACAACTCCTAAAGACAACAATCTTCCTAAAGGAAAATGAGACTGTTTTACAAGGAGCCACAGAATGGTGGACCGGAGAATCCAACATAGAGAAACCCACTGCTTCATCTACCATTATGCGCTTGTATATGCATGACTTTAGGGACAAACGGGAGCCAGGAGTACAAAGGAATCTTCAGTAGTAAACAAAACGCAGAATCCTTCACGGTTTGACCAGGGGCATTGTGTGTCTGCCTGGTCATTTGACCAGCTCTTACGAATCAGGAACCCAGCTGAACCTCGGTTGAACCAGCCCCTCCAACAGAACTGAGGGGATTTGGGGCTGATAAGCTCAGTGCTATGTCTACAGCCAGTCATTTCTCAAAGTTGCAGCTTTGTAAATGTGGCTATATTTGTGTTGTATATGATTTCTATAATGTATTACTGCCCCACCCCTGCACATCCTCCAGAGAACAGTAACCAGCCAGGGATTATGCTGACTGGCTTGAGATTTAAAAAACTAACAAGGTTTCCATCAAATAAAAGATATGCCATTACCCACCCCTGAAGTGCAAATACTCACATTTGTTTTTGAGTTACGTAAGAAAGCAACTATCAAACATTAACCTCTTAATTCTTACAATTCCTAAAATGCTCAATTAGTCACTACCACCCATACTGTACAACTGAGGAACCCAGATGTGATGAGATTAAGAGACATCAAAATCAGCAGAGCTAAAATTTGCATTTAAACATTTCCAGGCCAGGCACAGTGGCTCACACCTGTAATCCCAGCACTTTGGGAGACCAAAACAGTAGGATTGCTTGAGCTCAGGAGTTCGAGATTAGCCTCCAGTTTGAGGCAACATAGCAAGACCTCGTCTCTACAAAAATAAAAAAAAAATAGCAGGGCATAGTGGCGCATGCCTGTAGTCCTGGCTATTCAGGAGGCTGAGGCAAGAGGCTCCCTTGAGCCCAGAAGTTCGAGGTTACAGTGAGCTATGATCATGACACTGCATTCCAGCCTGGGTGACAGGCTGTGCCCAGGCTGGAGTGCAGTGGTACAATCATAGGTTACTGCAGCCTCGACCTCCTGGTCGACAGCAAAAATCTGTCTTAAAAAAAAAATTCCTATTACCCATCTTTTGTTATTAAAAAGTCCTATACAAACACGTTGTCAGAAAGTCATCTAAGCATGGGAAGGGCTCAAGAAAGGGATGTGGATCAGGTGTGGTGGCTCACGCCTGTAATCCCAGTTTGCGACCAACTTGGGCAACACAGTCTCATTAGATTCTGTCTTTATTCATTTAAAAAAATAAAAAAAAAGAATTCACACAAGGAGGAAGCAGATAATTTAAATCAGTTGTTTAACCACACTAGACATTGTCCCCAACTAAGATACGTACAAGTTTCATTTTGAAAAGATATAGGCTGAGGTAAGTGACTCATGCCTGTAATCTCAGCACTTTGGGAAGCCAAAGAGGGAGGGTTGCTTGAGCTCATGAGTTTGAAACCAACCTGGGCAACATAGGGAGACACTATCTCTACAAAAAATTTAAAAATTAGCCAGGCATAGTGGCACACACCTGTAGTCCCAGCTAGTTGGAGGGCTGAGGTGGAAGGATCACTTGAGCCCAGGAGGTTGAGGCTGCAGTAACCTATGATTGTACCACTGCACTCCAGCCTGGGCACACAGCAGGACCTTGTCTCAAAAAGAAAAAGGAAAGATAGAATCTATGCAACTGCACCATTTAATTTTTTCATAATGTTTCAGATTAGCTTTACTATCAAATCACATTCCATTAAAAGTATCAATTTAACTTAAATCATAAGAAATTAAACTATCTTTAATTCAAATACATAATTACGTTTTTTGGTGATATTTTCACATAGTTTCTTTAGAGACAGGCATTGTTAGCACTATGACAGCTAACATTTATTGCACATCAGTTAGATGCATAATACAGTAGGTACTAACTTACACATATTATTTCATCTTCTTAATCCTTTGAGGGAGGTATTGGCAGTCTCATTTTACAGAAAAATCTCAGCCTTGAGGTTGACTATTTATCGAAAGCTGGTTGCTAGCACCTGTGCGAGGTTTTTTTTTGTTTTGTGGTTTTTTGTTTTTTTTTTTGAGACAGTCTTGCTCTGTCACTCAGGCTGGAATGCAATGGTACAATCTCAGCTCACTGCAACCTCTGCCTCCCAGGTTCAAGCACTTCTCCTGCCTCAGCCTCTGGAGTACCTGGGATTACAGGCACTCGCTATTATGCCCAGCTAATTTTTTGTATTTTTGTAGAGATGTGGTTTCACCATGGTGGCCAGGCTAGTCTTGAACTGCTGACCTCAAGTGATCCAGCCACCTCGGACTCCCAAAATGCTGGCATTACAGGCGTGAGCCCGGCCTGTTGCAAGGTTTTTTAACACTGAAAGGATATAGAAAGGTAAGTCTCAAACTTTAATGTACACGTGGATCACCTGAGGAATCTTGTTTAAATGCAGGTGACTCAGAAGTTCTAGGGTGAGGCCACTGATTCTGCATTTCTAACAAGCCCTTAGGTGATGGCAATGCTGCTGGCCTAAGGCCAAACTTGGAATAGCAAGGATCTACAGGTTGCGATCGGCCACAAAAAACACCACAAAAAAGTCTACAGCCCAACGCAGGGCTCACGCCTGTAACCCCAACACTTTGGGAGACCAAGGTGGGCAGATCACTTGAGGTCAGGAGTTCAAGACCAGCCTGGCCAACATGGGGAAACCCCATCTCTACTAAAAAATACGAAACTTAGCCGGGCGTGCTAATGGGCGCCTGTAATCCCAGCTACCTGGGAGGCTGAGGCAGGAGAATCGCTTGAACCCGGGAGGTGGAGGCTGAAGTGAGCCAAGATTGTGCCACTGCACTGCAGCCTGGGTGACAGAGCAAGACTCCATCTCAAAAAAAAAAAAAAATCTAAAAAAACTATATTTATGGCCAGTCGCGGTGGCTCATGCCTATTAATCCCAGCACTTTGGGAGACTGAGGCGGGTGGATCACCTGAGGTCAGAAGTTTGAGACCAGCCTAGCCAACATGGCGAAACCCTGTCTCCACTAAAAATACAAAAATTAGCTAGGCATGGCGGCAGGCGCCAGTAATCCCAGCTACTCGGGAGGCTGAGGCTGGAGAATTGCTTGAACCCAGGAGGCGGAGGTTGCAGTTAGCTGAGACGGTGCCATTGCACTCCATCCTGGGCATCAAGAGCAAAAGTTTGCCTCAAAAAAAAAAAAAAAACACACACACACACACACACAACTAAATTTATTTTTAGACATGGGATCTTGCTATGTTGCCCAAGCTGGAGCACAGTGGCTACTCCCAGGCACCATAATAGCTCCCTGTGACTTTGAACTCCTAGGCTCAAGCAATCCCCCCACCTCAGCTTCCTGATTTTTAAAAGTCAAATTTTTCTCCAAACCACAGAGTTAGAACTTACTCATATTTCTTGATGGATTCTGAGTTTTGTAAGATCTCAGAAGTATCTTTATAATGACTTCTTATTTTCTTTTCCAGTTTAAATTTAGAGTCCAATTTCTTGGAGTTTTGTGGGATTTTTATCAAGGCTGGGAAGCCAACTACAGCAAAACCATTTCAAGTTGCCATACCCTTCAAGCAGGTCCCTTTCCTTTACTCACCCACATATAACCTCTCAGAGTTTAAGTTCTAGAGATTAACAAACAACAGAGTTAGGCGAGATTCTGCGGGCTAGGCCCAAAAGTTCTTCCAGATGAAAAGTACAACTCTAGGCCGGGTGTGGTGGCTCACGTCTGTAATCCAGGCACATTGGGAGGCCGAGGCGGGCAGATCACCTGAGCTCAGGAGTTCGAGACCAGCCTGGGCAACATAGTGAAACCCCGTCTCTACCAAAAATACAAAAAATTAGCTGGGCATGGTGGTGTGCGTCTGTGGTCCCAGCTACTTGGGAGGCTGAGGTGGGTGGGTCTCTTGAGCCCAGGTGGCGGAGGTTGCAGTGAGCCAAGATTGTGCCACTGCACTCCAGCCTGGGTAACAGAGTTAGACCGAGTGTTTAAAAAAGAAAGAAAAAGAGTGAGAAGAAAGAGAGAAAGAAAGAGAGAGAGAGGGAGAGAGGGAGAGAGGGAGAGAGAGAGAGCGAGAGAGAGAGAGAGAAAGAAAGAGAGAAAAGAAAAGAAAAAAAGAAAAGAACAACACTACAACAAAACAGTACCTTACCAAAAGGTAATGATAAATGCCACCAGCTTCCATCCCTCGACTTAGGTGATAAAGTCCCAGCAATGCAGTAATAACTAACAGTCTACAAACTGGATTTCAATTCTTTTCCTAGATCCTTTTAGGGACAAGTTCTATTTACTTTCAAAATCCCACAGTGCAAACAAAGCAAGGTATTTGACCAAGCCCTGCTCTTTTCTTATTCATTTCTAATTATCTGTACGGGCTGCTGGCACCCCATACTCAAACACTGGCTAGCTGCCTCTTTTAAAAGGCAATTGCAGGCAGGGTGTGGTGGCTCACGCTTGTGATCCCAGCACTTTGGGAGGCCGAGGTGGGCGGATCATGAGGTAAGGAGTTCGAGACCAGCCTGGCCAGGCCAACACAGCGAAACCCCGTCTCTACTAAAATTACAAAAATTAGCTGGGCGTGGTGGTGGGCGCCTGTAATCCCAGCTACTCGGGAGGCTGAGGCAGGAGAATCGCTTGAACCCGGGAGGCGGAGGTGGCAGTGAGCCAAGATTGTGCCACTGCACTCCAGCCTGGGCGACAGAGCTAGAGTCCATCTCAAAAACAAAAAAAAGGCAATTGCACACCTCCCTTCACCTCCTACATTCTCTTTGCTAACAGCAAAGCCAAACTACAAAACCAATACATCTTTGAAAACATTCCAGTTTACCAGATAAGGTAAATTTAAAATTCTGAAGACAGATTATCTGATCCATTTTTCTTTCCAAAAAGCCCTTCAAAAATACCCTCTGGCAGTCAGCAGAACAAGCCTTTCACCCAAGAGAGACATAAAATAGCCTATGATTCTGTCATTTACAAACACCAGGACATTTATTTAAAGGGTATGTATCCACACATTATATTATTCCCAAGGAATGCTTATGCACTCGAGTAGGAACAGGAGGACCAGACCTGGCACGGTGGCTCATGCCTGTAATCCCAGCACTTTGGGAAACCAAGGAGGGGTGATCGCTTGAGCCCAGTAGTTGGAGACCAGTCTGGGCAACATGGTGAAACCCCATCTCTACTAAAAATACAAAAATTAACCCGGCATAGTGGAACGTGCTTGTAGTCCCAGCTACTCGGGAAGCTGAGGTGAGAAGATCGCTTGAGCCTGGGAGGTCGAACCTGCAGTGAGCCACGATCGCACCAGTGCACTCCACCCTGGGCGACAGAGACCCGGTCTCAAAAAAGAGAGCGAGAGAGAACAAGTGGCTTCTCTGACCATGAGAAGTCTATAAAGTTTTCAGGCCGGTGGCCTCAGAAGGCCTACCTGTGACAGAGAATGTTGGGGGGACACACGGGTTTTTCTGAATTAGAGCATGCACACAACAGAGCTAAGCAGTTGCCCGCAGAGGCATGTTACAAAACCACAAAGCAGGAACAGAGCTGAGAGGCCCCTGCCCAGAACACCCTGGAAGCTAAAACATAGGACCCTGAGAAATGAGCTCTACTACAGACAAGTCCAACAGAAAGTTCTCTGTTTCTGCTACCTCCAAAACTGGCTGCCCTCCCAGATTTAACTCTGGGTACCAATTGGGCAGTGCCAGCCACCGTGCTGGGCGGTGGATTCCGGGATGCCAAGTCTGTCTTCTTGGTTAGAAGGACACAAACCTCTGCAGTGTAGAGAATTGTGGGCATATCTGGGCTCCCCCACTGCATCAGGGCTACCTGCCTCCATCCAGCAAATACTAAGCTCCTACCATATACGCCTGGCACCCAGCTAGACATCAAGGGGGAACCAAGCCACAGTCCCTCGTCTCCGCAGGCAGAAACAGACGAGCACCGTCTGGAGGTTGCGCGGGCCGGGAAAACCTGCCACAGGTTGCTAAAACCAGCTGTACCCAGGAGACAGCAGGATTCCCAGCAGCACCCAGCCCAGTAACGCCACAGACTCCCGGGAGCGGGAGCGGAGCGGACAGGTAGGCCCGAGGGCAGGTGCTCAGGTAGGAGGCGCACACCTGAGGCTGCCGGCCTGGGAAGGGCAGGCTCTGGCCGAGGGCGGGGTCCCCAGAGGAGGCTGCAGAGTGGCCCCGGGACCCCACGAGGGAGAGGGGGCGCGAGGAGCGGGCTCCGGCCCGGGCAAGCGGGTACGCGGCGGAGGCCCCGCAGCGGGGCGGGGAGAGAGGAGTGCTGCTAGGCCGCCCTCGGGCACCTGGGGCCCCGCCCGGCACCTACCACTTGGGCGACCTTGAGGCGGCCGAGCGCGCCGCGCAGGTAGTCGGGGTCGCAGCGCAGGCCGGCCAGCCCGCGGCGCTGGCTCACCGGCTCGGTGGTGGGCTGGTACGGGCTGCTGGCGCCCGAGATCATGGAGGTGCTCGAGGCCTCGCCCTCGAAGCCGTCCAGCTCCTCGCCGCTCCGCATGCTGCCGCCCGGCCCGGGCCGCCTCGCGCGGCTGGCTCCCGGCGCCAGGAGCGGGCGGACTCAGCGGGGCCGCCGCATCGCCGCCGCCGCCGCCTCCCGACTGACCGCCCGCGGCCCGCCCGCCGCCGCCGCCGCCGCCGCCGCCGCCGCCGCCTCTCGCCCGCCGCCCGGCTGCGGCTGCGGCTCGGTCCGCTCGGGCTCGGCTCCCGCCGCCTCGGCAGCGGAAAGGGAGGGAGGTGGGAGCCAGGAGAGGGAAGGAGGCGGGAGCCGGCGCGCCGGACCGGGAGGGGCGGAGCCAGGCCGCAGCCGGCCGCTCGGAGGCGCTCCGCGGCTCGGGGGAGGTGGATGCGGCGGCGCCGCGGGCCCCGGGGCGGGGCGGGGCGCCGGCTCCTCAGGTCCCGCCCTGGCCCCGCCCCCACCTGCGCCTAGAGCCGGGGCCGGAGCCGCTGGTGGGCGCTGGTGATCCCGGCACGCGGGGCGATGGGGTTCAGGCAGCGGGGTCTTGGGGCTGAGGAAAGGGTCGAGGTGGACCTGGAGGCCATGGAGTTGCTTTCCCAGACGCTGCCTCAGGTTCTCCTTTGAAGAAAGTGGGGTCCTCGACGCATAGGGTGGGGAGCTTCCCGGTAAAAACAGAGACGGGCTGCGCCACCCGGGTGCCGGGAACGGTGCGTGGCCAGGGTGGGCCTGACTCGGACTGTTGGGCCGACGAGAGGTGGGTAAGTGCCTGTGTTCTCACGCTGGGCGCCTGGAACAAACCGGTTCCGAGGCCAGGGGCGGAGCGGGGTAGGGTGAGGAGCCGCCCCACTGCAGGTTGTCCCCGCCTGGCTGACCCAGGCGACCGACACGTTTCTCTCCTCTCAGCTGAAAAGCTTTGCTAGCTCTGTCTACGCATCAAGTAAGGTTAAACACAGATTTTGCCCCGAAGGGCATTAATTAGGGACCAATTTACAATTCAAGTGTGCAGGCTAATTTTAAGCTAAGTAAAACACTGACTTTCTAAGAAGTGTCGCTTTGATATTGAACCCTTCCACAACCACAAATACCGAGAGCTTGCCATGTTCTAGGCACTGAGCAAGGCGCTTGAAGAACGTATCGTTGTTATTGCTATTTTACAGAAGAAGAGACTAAGGCTGCAGACTGGAAGTAGCTTGTCCAAGGTCACACAGTTCATTGGTGGGCAGAGCCCAGGTTCCTACTTTTTCTTTCTTTTTTTAAAAAAAATTATTTATTAGTTTCATCATCATTATTTTTGTAGAGGTAGGGCCTCACCGTGTTGCCCAGGCTGATCTCGAACTCCCAGGCTCAAGCAATCCTCCTGCCTCAGCCTCCCAAAGTGCTGGGATTACAGGTGTGACTGACCATGCCCAGCCCTCAACTTTTTCAAAGATGGGAAGGACAGTGACTGTAATACTGTTGTCCTTCTGTATGGGGGCAAGAGAGGGAGCTTGTTTTCAGGACACCCTCGAATACCAAAATCCAAAGATGCTCTCAAATCCTTTATATAAAATGGTGTAGTATTTACATATAACCTACACACATCCTCTCATATACTTTAAATAATTGTTCTACTGTATTACTTTTTATCTATATTTGTGTGTGTGTGTGTGTGTTTTCTGAGACAGAGTCTTGCTCGTGACCCAGGCTGGGGCGCTGGGGTGAGATCTCCGCTTACAGCAACCTCCGCCTCCTGGGGTCAAGCGATTCTCCCACCTCAGCCTCCCGAGCAGCTGGGACCACCACGCCCAGCTAATTTTGGTATTTTTAGTAGAGACAGGGTTTCACCATGTTGGCCAGGCAGGTCTCAAACTACTGGCCTCAAGTGATCTACCCACCTCAGCCTCCCAAAGGGCTGGGATTACAGATGTGAGCCACCGTGCCCCGCTGGTTTGTTTTTTTTGTTTGTTTTTTGTTTTTTTTTTAAATAGACTTTTCACTCTGTCACCCAGGCTGGAGTGCAGTGGTACAATCATAGCTCACTGTAACCTCGACCCCCTAGACTTAAGCAATCCTCCTGTCTCAGCCTCCTAAGTAACTGGGACTACAGGCATGCCACCACCATGCCTGGCTAAATTGTTTTTTCTTTCGTTTTTTTGGAGATGGGGTCTCATTATGTTGCCCAGGCTGGTCTCAAACTTCTGGTCTCAGCAGTCCTCCCACTTCAGCCTCCCAAAGTGCTGGAATTACAGGCATGAGCCACCACATCCAGCTTATTTTTTGTTGTTTTTTCCAAATACTTTTTTTTTTTGAGACGGAGTCTCATTCTGTCACCCAGTGGCATGATTGCTGCGCACTGCAACCTCCACCTCCCAGGTTCAAGTAATTATTCATGCTTCAGCCTCCTGTGTAGCTGGGATTACAGGTACCCACTAACACGCCTGGCTAATTTGTGTGATTTTAGTAGAGACGGGGTTTTGCCATGTTGGCCAGGCTGGTCTTGAACTCCTGACCTCGAGTGATCTGCCTACCTTGGCCTCCCAAAGTGCTGTGATTACAGGCATAAGCCACTGCGCCCAGCCTATTTTATTCCAAATTTTTTTTATCAGCAGTTGGTTGAATCCATAGCTGCAGAAACCACAGATACAGAGGACTGACCCTAAATCAACAAATATTTATCGGGCACTTACTATAGATTAAGCAATATACTAAGAACTTGGGATAGACAACCAGCCGATGGTGACATTGAGGGGTTGGATGTAGACTCTTGCCTCTGCTTTCTCCCAAAATCCCAGTGAAATGACAGTTACAGGGATTTTTTTGAGGGGGTGTGGGTGGGCATTAAACTGTTGGGATGAAGAATGGGAAAGGAAGCAGGGCACCATGGCTCATGCCTGTAATCCTAGCACTTTGGGAGGCTGAGGTGGGAGTTCACTCGAGGTCAAGAGTTCAAAACCAGCCTGGCCAACATGTTGAAACCTTGTCTCTACTAAAAATACAAAAACAAAAAAAAATTAGCCATACATGGTGGCGAGCGCCTGTAATCCCAGCTACTTGGGAGGCTGAGGCAGGAGAATCGCTTGAACCTGGGAGGTGGAGGTTGCAGTGAGCTGAGATTGCCCCACTGTACTCCAGCCTGGGCTACAAAAAAAAAAAAAAAGGAATGGGAAAGGAGACAATGGCAACAAAATGTTGGAAGCTGGGAAGCAAATGGGCAAGTGTAACTTAGCAGATCCAAGAAAGCCAAACCCTAAACTGGCAGGGGAAAGGCTGAAATATTATGCAGCACAGGTGATATATCACAGAACAAAAGGCTCAGGAATGGGTAGCACCAAGTAAGTGTAGAGTTAGGAGGTGAAGGCAGGAGTAATAAGATCAAGTGGAAGTCTTTTAAAGAAGCAAGTGGATCCCTAGATCCCTTTTCACACCCATCCCCCAAGACTGGAGCTTTGTTCTCTGGAGAAGGTGAAACAGAAGGCTTCTTAGTTAGAGATCACTAGGCACAGTTCAGGGAAGGAATACTGTACTAAAAACAGGTGGAGTAAGTGAAAGTTTGCTTAATGAATGAGACCCCCAGACATCCTTCCCTAGATCATGGTAGCCAAGACCTCACATTCTCTCTGGAAAACATGATTAGCACAAGAAGAAACACCCAAAGATCCTGACAAGGGAAGTACCCCAAAGTGGAGCCCAGCCACATCACCCAACACTGAATCCCACAGTTGAGACTTCTCACCTACAGGCACAGAGCTTCCAATGAGCTTTTGAGGACCCTACTTTGAAATATAAATGACAACTAAGAGTCACCAAACATTTGAGGAAAGCCTATAACATAACAGAGGTCAAAACGAAAAAAAAGATATATGTCATTAAATGTTTACAATGGTATATATATATGTGTGTATATATATATACCATTTTATACACATGTATATATCAGTATTCTCAGGTAAACTGAGAAGATACTGTAACCATAAAAAGTTTAGAATAAGGCTGGGCGTGGTGACACATGCCTGTAATCCCAGCACTTTGGGAAGCCGAGGTGGGTGGATCATTTACAGTCAGGAGTTCGAGACCAGCCTGGCCAACATGGCGAAACTCCATCTCTACTAAAAAAACAAAAATTAGCCTAGAGTGGTGGTGCATGTCTGTAGTCCCAGCTACTCAGGAGGCTGAGGCAGGAGAATCGCTTAAGCCCGGGAGGCAGAGGTGGCAGTGAGCTAAGATCGTGCCTCTGCACTCCAGCCTGAGTGACAGAGCAAGACTCTGTCTCAAAAAAAAAAAAAAAAAAAAAAAAAAGTTTAGAATAAGGCTGAATGCGGTGGCTCACGCCTGTAATCCCAGCGTTTTGGGAGGTTGAGGTGGGCAGATGGCTTGAGCCCAGGAGTTCGAGACCAGCCTGAGCAACATGGTAAGACCCCATCTCTATTAAAAAAAAAAAAAAAAAAAGTTTAGAAGAAGATGTTACCAAAAAGGAATATTCAGAGAAAAAAAAAAACCTCTTAGACAAGCACATGAAAATATGCTCGATGTTATTAGTTGAAGGAAATTAGGGAAATGCAAATCAAAACCACTTCATAACTGCTAGGATAGCTATAATAAGAACAACAGGAAATTACAAGTGTTGGTGAGGATGTGGAGAAACTGGAACCCTTATACATTGCTGGTAAGAATGTAAATGGTGTAACTGCTGGGTTGAAAGTTTGGCAGTTCTTCAAACAGTTACATAGAATTACTATATGAGACAGTAATTCCACTCCTGCATATATACCCAAAAGAACTGATAATGGGTGGCCGGGCACGGTGGCTCATGCCTGTTATCCCAGCACTTTGGGACGCCAAGGCAGGTAGATTGCTTAAGTCCAGGAATTCAAGACCAGCCTGGGCAATATGGCAAGACCCCATCTCTACAAAAAATACAAAAAACTAGCTGGGTATGGTGACACATGCCTGTAGTTCCAGCTGCTTGGGAGGCTCAGGTGGGAGGATTGCTTGAACCTGGGAGAGGAAGGTTGCAGTGAGCTGAGACTGTACCACCGCACTCCAGCCTGGGCGACAGAGTGATACCCTTTCTCAAAAAAAAGAAAAAAAGAAAAGAAAAGAAAGAAAAAAATTGATAATAGGTGCTGAAACAAAAACTTGCATGAGACATGCCAGGCTCCATGATGCATGCCTGTAGTCCTAGCTACTCAGAAGTCTGAGGCAGGAAGAACACTTGAGCTCAGGAATTCAAGGCTGAAGTTTGCTATGATTGCACCTGTGAGTAACTACAAACTCCAGCCTGGTAACACAGCAAGACACCATCTAAACAAACAAACAAAACCTTATTTTTATGCTCTTATTTAAAAAGAAACACAAAAAAACCTTCCTCATGAATGTTTGTAGCAGCACTGTCCACAGTAGCCAAAAAGTAGGCACAAGCCAAGTGTCCTCCATTACCCCATGAAACAGGAGTTCGAGACCAGCCTGGCCAACATGGTGAAAACCCATCTCTACTAAAAATACAAAAATTAGCTGGGCGTAGTGGCATGTGCCTGTAATCCCAGCTACTCGGGAGGCTGAGGCAGGAGAATTGCTTGAACCCGGGAGGCAGAGGTTGCAGTGAGCCGAGATCATGCCACGGCACTCCAGCCTGGGCAACAGAGTGAGACTCTGTCTCCAAAAAAAAGAAAAAAAGAATGTGTTTAAGGGCCAGGCACGTTGCTCATGCCTGTAATCTTAGCACTTTAGGAGGCCAGGGCGGGTGGATCACCTGAGGTCAGGAGTTTGAGACCAGCCTGGCCAACGTGGCCAAACTCCATCTCTACCAAAAATACAAAACTTAGCTTGGTGTGGTGGTGGGCCCCTGTAATCCCAGCTACTCAGGAGGCTGAGACAGGAGAATTGCTTGAACCTGGGAGGCGGAGGTTGCAGTGAGCTGAGATCGTGCTACCCTGGGTGACAGAGCGAGACTCCATCTCAAAAAAAAAAAAAATGTGTTTGAGGCCCAGTGTGGTACCTCATGCTTATAATCCCAACATTTTGGGAGAAGCTGAGGAGATGGGCGAATCACTTGAACTCAGGGGTTCAAGAACAGTCTGGGCAACATGGTGAGACCGTGTCTCTACAAAAAAATGAGCCGTGTGTAGTGGCGCACCTCTGTAGTCCCAGCTACTTGGGAGGCTGAGGTGGGAGAATCACCTGAGCTCCAGAAGTCAAGACTGCAGTGAGCCATGATCATACCACTGCACTTCAACCTGGCCAACAGAGTGAGACCCTGTCTCAAAAAAAAAAAAAAAAAAGATTTTTTAAAAAACAAACTTGGCGGCCAGGCGCAGTGGCTCACGCCTGTAATCCCAGCACTTTGGGAGGCCGAGGTGGGTGGATCACGAGGTCAGGAGATCGAGACCATCCTGGCTAGCACAGTGAAACCCCGTCTCTACTAAAAATACAAAAATTAGCCGGGCATGGTGGCAGGCACCTGTAGTCCCAGCTACTCGGGAGGCTGAGGCAGGAGAATGGCGGGTGAACCCAGGAGGAGGAGCTTGCAGTGAGCCAAGGTCGCGCCACTGCACTCCAGCCTGGGCGACAGAGCAAGACTCCGTCTGAAAAGAAACAAAAACAAACAAACAAAAAAACTTGGCATTTGGTGGGACGGATAGTCCCTGCCAGCAGGGACATGGAGAGCCAGTATTGAAACCAGTAAGTGCAACAGAATATGTGCTGAGTGTTGTTGGAGGAAGGAGGGTGTTCATGATGGTAGGGACATTTCCAGCAAAAAGATTTAATTGAGTCTGTGGGTCAGAATTTCAGCTGAGATCTGAAATACAAACACCAGTTATCCAAGCAAAAGGGTTTGGGGAAAATACTGCGGGCAGAGGGAACGACATGTGCCAAGGCCCAGAGACAAGCACCAGCAAGGCGCACTGAAGAGAAAGGAGTGCAGAATTCAAGTGTGGGGAACTGGCAGAGGAGACCTGAAGCTGAAAGGCAGCTGCGGACCAGTCCCCTGTGGGACCTCATGGTCCACAGAAGAGGGTAGGTTCGAAACAGGAGAGGGCTAAGCCTGAGAGTGGCCCAACAAGGCCTGCCTTGAAGGATGCTCTCTCTGGCTTCAGTGCAGCGATGGATTGAGCAGAGGCAAGAGTGGAGGCTGTCCTCCAGTACTTATTAAACTGTTTCCTGTTCCTGGACACTAGCCTAAGTTTATTTTTAGTTCTAGGGACAGACTCAAAATTTTCACTTCTGGTTTTTAAAAGAATTTTGCAGACTTCCAAAGGGTGTTGTTGGGAATCCCACATGGATCCTTAAATAGTAGACAAAACCTGGTATTGTGGTGCCTTCCTTGGCGTTGGATTGTAATACATCATGAGTCCCTGGGTGTAGCTGTGCCTCCAGGTGTCTACGGGTGCTGAAGACAAAATGAAGATGACACAGAAGCAGACAGCCCTTGGCCAGGTCCCTGGGTTCCAGGGTCTAGTCCCCATATCCAAGCTGACTCAGGACAACCAGACTCAGAAGAGACTGATGAATAAGTCAGATGCTACTTTGTTAATTATTGCCGGAGGATAGACACTGCCAGAATGCTGATTCTTGTCTCAGACCCGTTATGCTGGAAGAGCTGCTCAGGGCAGCCAGCTGATGTGGAAGGACATGCCTGGGCCTCAGGAGGCTTAGGCTGCTGCCCAGGGTCTTTTACAACAGCATCTTTCTCACCCCAGGCAGTGCTTAGGCACTAGCAAGTTCCTTATCATTGACCCTTTTCTCTACACAGTCAGCACCTGTCTGTTCAGAACATGCTCATGTTTAGCATCTTTAGGTAGGGGCTAGTCCCCGGGATACCTTGGTTCACCTGGATCAGGTTTGTCCCTCAGTGTCTCATTTAGTCCTGGGTTTGAGGGCAACTACCTCCAAGTCTGGAGACCACTAACTGTACCCTCCTTCTACACACACACACACACACACACACACTCTCTCTCTCTCTCTCTGTCTCACACTCTCACACTCTGACTTCCCTGAGCATCAGGACTCATGGAGAGTCCTAACCTCAAAAGCACTGGTCTAGACTGGGTGCAGTGGCTCATGCCTATAATCCCAATTCTTTGCAGGGCTGAGATGGGAGGATCACTTGAGGCCAGGAGTTCAAGACCAGCCTGGGCAACATAGCAAGACCCTATTTTTAGGAAAAGTAAGAAAAGGAGAAAAAAAAAAAGCATTGGTTCTACAAAGACCTTAAATTCTAAATTTCATGAAGGGCTAGGAGCAAAACACCTTCCCAAACTGTGGTCTCTGCGTGTTCTCTGTCTGGAGCCAGTGCCTAATCATGGGGAGGGGAGACGGGTTTGCACTTCATTTCTTCTCTCACTGAGGCCCCTCCTCAGTACATCCTTACAAATGTAGGGGAATGGGGATAGCTTGTCCTGTAACTTCTGTTAAGCAATAGATTTGATCTACTACGTTTTATACACTCAGTAATTAGCAGAAGCCCAGCTGGGCACGGTAGTGGCTCACGCCTGTAATCCCAGCACTTTGGGAGGTCGAGGCGGGCAGAGCATGAGGTCAGGAGTTTGAGACCAGCCTGGCCAACATGGTGAAACCCCATCTCTACTAAAAATACAAAAATTAGCCGGGCCTGGTGGCATGTACCTATACTTCCAACTACTCGGGAGGCTGAGGCAGGAGAATTGCTTGAACCTAGGAGGTGGAGGTTGCAGCGAGCCGAGAATGGACCACTGCACTCCAGCCTGGGTGACAGAGCAAAACTCTGTCTCGAAAAAAGAAAAAAAAACTTGCAGGAGCCCTTAAAGACTTCTACCTCAAACAGAAAATTATATAGACAGGGACGGTAAGCAGAAGATTTCAAGCATAAGGTATATAGGAGAAAGACTGATTAAGTTTATCATTAACGATTATCAATGTTAAAAGCATGAACCAAAAACACAAGAACATTTTTAATTTAGTGCTTCAAGACTAACAACTTGGTATGAAATGATTCTATTTCTCTTTTTTTTTTTTTTTTTTTTGAGACAGAGTTTCACTCTTGTTGCCCAGGCTGGAGTGCAATGGCGCAATCTCGGCTCACCACAACCTCCGCCTCCTGGGTTCAAGCGATTCTCCTGACTCAGCCTCTCGAGTAGCTGGGATTACAGGCATGTGCCACCACGCCCAGCTAATTTTGTATTTTTAGAAGAGACGGGGTTTCTCCATGTTGGTCAGGCTAGTATTGAACTCCCAACCTCAGGTGATCCTCCTGCCTTGGCCTCCTAAAGTGCTGGGATTACAGGCATGAGCCATCGCGCCCGGCAAATGATTCTATTTCTAAAGAAAGGTACCAGGCTGGGCGCAGTGTCTTATGCCTGTAAATCCCAGCACTTTGGGAGGCTGAGACAGGCAGATCACTTGAATTCAGGAGCTCGAGACCACCCTGGGCAACATGGTGAAACCCCGTCTTTACAAAAAATACAAAAATTAGACAATCATGTTAAGTGTGCACCTGTAATCCCAGCTCCTCGGGGGACTGAGCGGGGAGGATGGGATCTGTTGAGTGTAGAAGGTAGAGGCTGCAGTGAGACATGATCCACCCACTGTACTCCAGCCTGGGCAACAGAGCAAGATCCTGTCTCAAAAAATAAATTAAAAATTTAAAAATAAAGGTGCCAGTATAAGTCTTGATGTCTGAAGGATTAGACTCAAAGATGTGAAAATCAAAACCCATTGTTTTGTGTTTGAAAGGAGCCGATGTCCCTGTCCCTCTCCTTGGTGGCAGGGCCCTGACCAGACTCCTCCAGCAATGTTCCCACATGCCTGGAGGGAGGGGCCGAGCCTGGGCGAGTTCCAGGGAGGAGTGGTTCAGGGGTGAGAGTTAACTGCTGCTTCTGAAGGAACTTGTCCCTTCAGCCGGAAAAATGCTCTCCGAGTCTCTAAAAATAGTGCTCGCTGGGATTTTCCAGTTTGACATTCCTTTGGTTACAATGACCAAAGACAATCCAAGCCAGTCCACCCTGGGCCCCTAACCAGAGCCTCCAGGGAATCCCAGTTTCTGCGGGACCCCAGTTTGTGGTTCCTGCTGCTTCCAAAACGTAATGATTTGGGGAGAATTCACCTGCTCAGCAGCCGCCTCGCTTCTCCCTGGCTGCCCTCCACCTTCTCTCTCCATGGCAGAGGAAGGGGCATGGGTTTCTGGGGAAGAAGGCCAAGAGTGTGGCCATAAGGAAACGTGGGACCTGCCTTCACTTACCCTCCAGGACTGGTGTCCATGCTGGGCCTGGCTAAACTAGCCATGTGAACCCCAGAGAGCTGCTGAGGTAACCAGGAGGCAACAGACACCTCGCCAGGCATTTGCGGCTGCCCCACCCCCAGGGGCCAGGCACTGGGCCATATCCTGGGGCTTCACGGCTCTCACAGAAGAACTGCGTTGGGAGGGAGTTATAAACCAAAAGTATCTGAGACAAGTCTCAATCAATTCAGAAGTTTATTTTGCCAAGGTTGAGGATCTGCCCAGGAGACCGTAAAGTCTGTGCCTTTTTCTGAAGATGATTTTGAGGACTTCATTTAATAATTTTTCGAGATGGACTCTCGCTGTCGCCGAGGCCGGAGGGCAATGGTGCGACCTCAGCTCACCATAACCTCCGCCTCCCGGATTCCAGTGATTCTCCTGCCTCAACCTCTCGAGTAGCTGGGATTACGGGCGCCTGCCACTGGCCAACATGGCAAAACCCTGTCTCTACTAAAAATACAAAAATTAGCCAGGTGTGGTGGCATGCACTTTTAATCCCAGACACTCAGGAGGCTGAGGCAGGAGAATCGCTTGAACCTCGGAGGAGGAGATTGCAGTGAGCCGAGATCCAGTTCGTGCCACTACACTCCAGCCTGGGCGACAGAGCGAGACTCTGTCTCAAAAAAAAAAAAAAAAAAAAAAAAAAAAGCCCCAGGAGTTCAGAAACAGGTGAGTGGTCTGGGTTCTTTGGCAGATATGGGCAGGGTCGAGAAGGTATGTGAAGGGCAGGGACAGGGACAGAGGGACAGGAAGGTTGGGAACTGATTCTGAAGACGCCTGCAGTCTGGGGAGCCATGAGAGCTGCATTTTGCTCCTTAAGCGGGGGACTGACGTGATCAGATTTGGACAAAAACAAAAAGTACTAATGAATAATTCAAAGCCTTATCTCCCGGTGTCAAATGGATAGCACAAACACTGTTGCTGTGAATAATGTATAGAGCCCTTTTAAAGGGAAAAAGGTCTCAGGGACCCCAAGAGAACATCTTCAGACATCCAGGGCTCCCCAGACCCATTTGGGCAAACCCTGGAGCAGCCAGAATTGCCCCAAGAGTTCAAGCAGCCAGATTCACGAGCCCTTGAGCAAAGCCTCGAAGGTCAGACTGGCCTCAGGTGAGCTATCAGAGTGAGCAGGAAAGCATAATGGGAGGACACAGCAAGGGCAGAGGCCAGGAGGCTGGGAGGCTGGGGGAGGAGGAGTGAAAGGGTGGCTGGAAAAACACTCTGATTTTATTTTTATTTTTTAATTTTTGAGATGGAGTCTCACTCTGTTGCCCAGGCTGGAGTGCAATGGCACGATCTTGGCTCACTGCAACCTCAGCCTCCCTGGTTCAAGTGATTCTCCTGCCCAGCCTCCCGAGTAGCTGGGATTACAGGCGCCCGTCACCATGCTTGGCTAATTTTTGTATTTTTAGTAGAGATGGGGTTTCGCCATGTTGGCCAGGCAGGTCTCGAACTCCTGACCTCAAGTGATCCGTATGCCTCGGCCTCCCAAAGTGTTGGGATTACAGGCGTGAGCCACTGCACTCAGCCAGGAACACACTTAGTAAAGTAGTGAGGTTGGAGAGGTGTTAGGGGTCTGAATATCATACCACTTTGGCTCTTAGTATGCACACATGGGCAGACATGAAGGTTAATTAATTAAATGTATTTATTTGAAAACAATCTCAAAATTACACACACACAAAAAAGGGTAAGTATAGTATAATGTTTTTCCCTGAATAATTTCAGAGTACGTTACCAACCTAACAGCCCATCATCCTCAAATACTTTAGTATTTTCTGCAAAGAAGGACATTCTCTGCTTTTACCAGAATGTGCATCAAAATCAGGAAATTTTTTTTTTATTTTATTTATTTTATTATTTTTTGAGACTGAGTCTTGCTCTGTCGCCCAGGCTGCAGTGCAGTGGCGTGATCTTAGCTCACTGCAACCTCTGCCTCCTGAATTCAAGCAATTCTCATGCCTCAGCCTCCTGGGTAGCTGGGACTACAGGTGCAGACCACCACACCCGACTAATTTTTGTATTTTGAGTAGAGACAAATACAAAATACTTGATTTGTATTTTGTGTATTTGAGATGGCGAGGCTCATCTCAAACTCCTGATCTCAACTGATCTGCCTGTCTTGACTTCCCAAAGTGGGATTACAGGCATGAGCCACCACACCTGGCCAGGAAATTATTCTTGATACATTATTACCATCTAACCCTCACATTCCAATCAAGTTTTGCCAAATGTCCCTATAATGTCTCTGTAGCAAAATGAAGCCATTAAGGATCATGTGTTGCTCTCCTTGTTGTCATGTCACCAGTTTCCTTCAGACTGGAACAGTTCCTCAGACCCTCCTTGTCTTTTACGACCTTAACACCTTCAAAGATGTAATGCAGCCAAGTTATTTTGTACCATGTCCCTCAATCTGGGTTTCTCTGATGTTTCTTTGTGATTAGATCCTGGTTATACATTTTTGGCAGAAATCCCCCAGCAGCAACACTGTATTCTCTGTTCAGCCTATCAGGAGGCACGCAACTGCTATGTGTCCCATTATTAATGATGTTCACTTCCATCAGGTGATTGAGCTTCTGGCCGCCAGGCTTCTCCACTGTAATATGCTTTTTCCCCCTTGTAATGAATAAATCTGACACTTTGTGCATCAAAATAAATACTGATAGTAATGGATTATAACCCATTGAATAAATCATGTAAATTTGAAGTTTTGATGAGGAATGGAATGCTGTTTCACACTGAACTTTCAATTTACTAATTTATTTATATAGCCTCATGACTTCCTATTTTATTCAATGGGTTATAATCCATTATGATCTTTTTTTTCTTTTTTTGATGTCCAAATTGTCCCTGGCCAGTGGGCTTCTCTCAGTCTCTCTCCAAGAGACAGGGTCTTGGCTGGGCGCAGTGGCTCACGTCTGTAATGCTAACACTTTGGGAGGCTGAGGTGGGCGAATCACTTGAGGTCAGGAGTTCGAAACCAGCCTAGCCAACATGGTGAAACCCCATTTCTACTAAAAATAAATTTTAAAAAAATTAGCCAGACATGGTGGCGGACACCTGTAATCCCTGCTACTTGGGAGGCTGAGGCAGGAGAATCACTTGAACCTTGGAGGCAAAGGTTGCAGTGAGCTGAGATTGCACCACTGCGTTCCAGCCTGGTGCAATCTCAGGGCGACAGAGTGAGACTCCGTCTCAAAAATAAATAAATAAATAAATAAATAAATAAATAAATAAATAATAAAAATTGGCCAGGCGCAGTGGCTCATGCCTGTAACCCCAGCACTTTGGGAGGCCGAGGTGGGCAGATCACCTGAGGTCAGGAGTTTTAGACCAGCCTGGCCAACGTGGTGAAACTCCATCTACTAAAAATACAAAAATACAAAGATTAGTTGGGTGTGGTGGCAGGCACCTGTAATCCCAGCTACTCAGGAAGCTTAGGCAGGAGAATCACTTGAACCCGGGAGGCAGAGGTTGCAGTGAGCCAACATCACGTCATTGTACTCCAGCCTGGGTGACAAGAGCAAAACTCCATCTCAAAAATAAAATAAATAAAATCCACATAGTGAAACCGTCTCTACTAAAAATACAAAAAAGTAGCCAGGTATGGTGGCGGGCACCTGTAATCCTAGCTACTTGGGAGGGTGAGGCAGGAGAATCACTTGAACCTGGGAGGCGGAGGTTGTAGCGAGCCAAGATTGCGCTACTGCACACCAGCCGGGGTGACAGTGGGAGACTCCGTCTCAAAAAAATAAATTAAATTAAATTAAAATTGAAAAAAGAGACAGGTCTTGCTGTTGCCCAGGTTGGACTGCAGTGGCTACTCACAGGCGCCATCATAGCTCACTGCAGCCTCAAACTCCTGGTCTCAAGAAATCCTCCCACGTCAGCCTCCTGATTAGCAGAGACTACAGGCATGAACTACCATGCCTGGCTCCTTTTTAAAAATTTTCTTCATGCCTTTATGCATACAGCTCCTGTCTTTTGACACGTGTCTATGGTTCTTTGAGCCCTTTCTTACTTTCTGGCATGGATGTTCCAGGCTCATCTTACACTTTTCCTGTCTCAGCCCCAGAATCTGCCATTTCCCCAAGAAACTCCAGGTTTTTTATTATCATTATTATTTTTTTTCCTTGCTTCCTCATCCTCTGCCTCTCAGCCCCTTTTCTTTCTCTTTTTTTCTGTCTCTCTCTCTCTCTTTCTTTGAGATGGAGTCTTGCTCTGTCACCCAGGCTGGAGTGCAGTGGCGCGATCTTGGTTTACAACCTCTGCCTCCCGGGTTAAAGCAATTCTCCTGCCTCAGCCTCCCAAGTAGCTGGGACTACAGGCACGCGCCACTACGCCTGGCTAATTTTTGTATTTTTAGTAGAGGTGGGGTTTCACCATGCTGGCCAGGCTGGTTTCGAACTCCTGACCTTGTGATCTGCCTGCCTCGGCCTCCCAAAATGCTGGGATTACAGGCGTGAGCCACCATACCTGGCCCTATTTATTTTTGAGATGGAGTCTTGCTTTGTGGCCCAGGCTGGAGTGCAGTGGCGCAATCTCAGCTCACTGCAACCTCCACTTCCCAGGTACGAGTGATTCTCCTGCCTCAATTTCCTGAGTAGCTGGGATTACAGGTGCACACCACCACGCCCAGCTAATTTTTGTATTTTTGGTAGAGACGGGGTTTCACATGTTGGCCAGGCTGGGCTCGAACTGCCGACCTCAGGTGATCAACCCACCTCGGCCTCCCAAAGTATTGGGATTACAGACATGAGCCACCGTGCCTGGCCTATTTATTTATTTACTTACTTATTGAGATGGAGTCTCGCTCTGTTGCCCAGGCTTGAGTGCAGTGGCACAATCTCAGCTCACTGCAACCTCTGCCTTCTGGGGTTTAAGCAATTCTCCTGCCTCAGCCTCCCAATAAGCTGAGACTACAGGTGTATGCCATCCTGCTGACTTATTTTTATATTTTTTGTAGGGATGGGGTTTCACCATGTTGTCCAGGCTGGTCTCAAACTCCTGGCCTCAAGCGATCTGCCCACCTGGGCCTCCCAAAACGCCAGGCTTTACAGGTGTGAGCCTCTGCGCCTGGCCTTTTGAAAATTTGTATGCATGAGTGTATTGAAGACCATGGGCTGGGAATGGTGGCTCATGCCCATAATCCTAACACTTTGGGAGGCCAAGGAGGCAGGATTGCTTGAGCCTGGGAGTTCAAGACCAGTCTGAACAACAGGGCGAAACCCCATCTCTACAAAAAAATACAAAAATTAGCTGGGTGTTGTAGTGCACACCTGTAGTCCCGGCTACTCAGGAGGCTGAGGCAGAAGGACTGCTTGAGCCTGGGAGGCAGAGGTTGTGGTGAGCTGTGATCGTGCCACTGCACTCCAGCCTGGGCAACAGAGTGACACCCTGCCTCAAAAAACAAAAAAACAAAACAAAAAAAGCAAAAAACAAAAAACCCAAAACCATGAGTTCACACTGATACCTCCAATTCCAATCCAATGCCGTATACGTTTAACTTATTTGACCAATGCCTGTATGCAGCCCCTCTTCCATCACCTCCATCCCTGCACAGATGCCCTCCTTAGCACATGACCCTGCCCTGGGCCACCCCACTCAGACACCCCATGCCTGCTCTACTCCTTGGAGATGCCCTCCTCATCTACCCCAGCTGATACCCTCTCCTCTCCACTGGGGGAGTCTACCCACGGGTTTGCTCTCACTCACTCGGTCTCTGACACTCTGCACTCCTGCCCCATCCCCAAATAAGTATACCCTCTCCACCCTGCTTGGGCTAATACTCTATGCCAGGCCATTCATCCATTCCTACTCATGGGGACACTCTCCACCCTGCTCAGGTTCCAAACCCTCCTTTGGGTCTCCACAATTCCCCACTCCACCCCCAGGTAGATACCTGCCTGCCATTCTCTGCCCACCTAAAGGCTTCAGGGCTTAATTGTTGGGGGAGAAGAGCTTGAGAAAGATTTTAGTTTTTATTTTGAGCAGAGAGAAGCTGACTGTGGCATTAAAGACATCAGTTAGCTTGTCTGTTGTTCCCAGAATACCAGCCCGGTAGGGGGAGGGCCTACCTTGTTCACCTCCTTGTCACTCGCATTTTGAATGTCACCAACCCATGCCCACAGTTCCCTGGAAGATGGCTATGGTTATTGAGCAGAGGCAGGGAGAAGGCCCCAAGAGGCCACATACCTCAAACACGTGTTTGGATGCCCACACATGCAGATGGCAGAAAGTTGCCTTGCCCAAGAAATCAGGCAGTTGCCAGGTGATGGAATTTATGGTGTGCTGAAAGCTTGTCTGCCCTAAAATAGCTCTCTTGCTCAGTCTCAACTAGCAATTTATTTCTTCAGATTTAAGACCTGGTGTTTAGCACTGCCTGGGCTACCAGCTAACTAGCTAGGGAAAGGTATGCAGATTGGGTAGAGGAAGGCTGCAAGACAGCAGCAATACTTTGTTTCTTATTCCCAACTCTGTTCCTGACATTGTGTAACCTTGGCAAATAATTTCTAAGGCCTTTTCCTTTTTTATTTTTGAGATGTAGTTTCGCTCTTGTTGCCCAGGCTGGAGTGCAATGGTGCGATCTCGGCTCACTGCAATCTCCGTCTCCCGGGTTCAAGTGATTCTCCTGCCTCAGCCTCCCAAGTAGCTGGAATTATAGGCAGGCACCACCATGCCCAGCTAATTTTTGTATTTTTTCCAGTAGAGACAGGGTTTCACTATGTTGGTCAGGCTGGTCTCGAACTCCTGACCTCAGGTGATCCGCCCGCCTCGGCCTCCCACAGTGCTGGGATTACAGGCATGAGCCACTGTGCCCGGCCATTTTTTTTTTTTTTTTTTTTTTGAGATCGAGTTTTTGCTCTTATTGCCCAGGTTGGAGTGCAATGGTGCAATCTTGGCTCACTGCAACCTCTGCCTCCCGGGTTTGAGCGATTCTTCTGCCTCAGCCTCCCGAGGAGCTGGGATTATAGGTGTGTGCCACCACGCCCAGCTAATTTTTGTATTTTTAGTAGACACAGAATTTCACCACATTGGCCAGGCTAGTCTTGAATTCCTGACCTCAGGTGATCCACCTGCCTCGGCCTCCCAAAGTGCTGGGAATGCAGGCATGAGCCACTGCGCCCAGCCTCTTTTTTTTTTTTTTTTTTTTTCAGTCAAGGTCTCACTGTGTCACCCAGGCTGGAATTCTTAGGGTAGCTGGGACGACAGGCACGTGCCATCATGCCTGGCTAATTTTTTTGATTTTTTCTTTAGAGACAAAGTCTCAATGTGCTGCCCAGGCTGGTCTCAAACTCCTGAGCTCAAGTGATCCTCCAGCCTCAGCCTCTCAAAGTGCTGGGATTATAGGCATAAGCCACATGCCTAGTCTCTAAAGCCTTTTCAAGAACTGAGGCCTGTGTGTCACACAATTTATTCAGGGCTGGTTCTGTTTGGGGACACTGTCTGCAAGCTAGGCACTGTGCTAGGCACACATCCAGCATCCCTATGAGGGAGATGAGGATTTCCTCACTGGATGCTGAGATTCACAGAGGTTAACTGACTTCTCCATGACTACACAACTGTGAAGTTCTGGGGCCACGACTCAAACCCAAGTCGACCTGAAACAAGTTCGCAGCTGAGACAGCCCAGGTGTTGGGCCTGGGGCTATGGATTACAGTTTTTCTTTTATGTCAGAGCAGTTCTGATTCGGCTCAATGCCAGAAATTATTACGGTTCCAAGTGTGGGGAGAGCCATCTGGTACAGTGGCTGGTTTGAGGCTGTTCTTGATGATGATTCCTATGAGGATTCAGCACCAGCAGCAGGCGATGTTTGCTCAACTCCCCTTTGTGGCTAGGACTGTACTATCCATGGGCATCAGGGAGAAACCTGCTCCTAGGGGGAAAAAACCCCCGGTATTGTCATAGTTATGACAAATCCACCAATTCACAAGTGCTTGTTTCCTCTGGGGCAGGGATTGTGAGGGGGAAGAGAAGATGGGGCAGGAGAGAGAAAACAGAGGCTGAAAGGTACTATCACCAAAGTCCAAATTCCAAGGCTCATAAAAACATGGACCTTTATCAAGCCTCAGACAGCCAGCATGTGAATATTCTCAAAGGGTGTTCTGTGGGACCTGGAAGATGCCCACAGTCAAAGACGTGTCAGACCTACCAGTCACCCATAGAACAAATCAAAACGAAAATCTGTCTAATGCAGTGGTTACCAGACTGGGAAAGGGATGGGGGAAGAAAGGATGAGGAGGGCTGGTCGATGGGTATAAAGTGACAATTAGATAGGAGGAGTAAGTTCTGGTATTCTATCACATAGTAGGATGACTATGGTTAATAGTAAGGTATTGGGCCGGGCGCAGTGGCTCACGCCTGTAATCCCAACACTTTGGGAGGCCCAGACAGGTGGACTGCTTGAGTTCAGGAATTTGGGACCACCCTGGACAACATAGTGAACCTCATCTCTACAAAAAATACAAAAATTAGCCAGGCATGGTGACATGCACCTGTAGTCCCAGTTACTTGGGAGGTAAGGTGGAAGGATCACTTGAGCCCAGGTTAAGGCTGCAGTGAGCCATGACTGCACCACTGCACTCCAGCTTGGGTGGCAGAGTGAGACAGTCTCAACATAAATAAAATAAAATATACCTTCTCGACACCCACATATTTTCTATATACAAAGCTTAAACAGTGACAGTGTTGTTTCCTATATACTCCAAAGTTTAATTCCAGGCTAGCATTTGTTAGATGATTTTGAATAGGTAAAAAACAGATTCACAAACTGTGCCAAATATTTTAAATATCAAGGGCAGATGTTAACAGGCCACAAGCTGCACTCCCACTCTTTAAAATAAATTATTGCCTTAAAAAGGCACATAAATTGTTGAACTCTTCCCAAAACAAAAACTTACATGCTTCACATTGGGTTTGCCTTTTCTAGCAGAACTTTAAATAGTTCTTTAAAGATCCTGCTTGCGTGAGATTTGTGGGCAGGCAGGGCAGGGAGGATGGAGGAGCTTGATGATCACTTAGGAATGTCAGTTAATTCAGTTCTACGCAAGAAATAAGTTTGTTACAGAACATTACACATGAAAATATCTTGTCATTAAATGAATTTTTACACAGGAATTTCTTTTTTCTTTCTATTTTTTTTGAGACGAAGTTCACTCTTGTTGCCCAGACTGGAGTGCAGCGGCTCAATTTCGGCTCACTGCAACCTCCGCCTCCTGGGTTCAAGCAATTATCCTGCCTCAGCCTTCTGAGTAGCTGGGATTACAGGCGCACGTCATCATGACCAGCTAATTTTTGTATTTTTAGTAGAGACGGAGTTTCACCATGTTGGTCAGGCTGGTCTCAAACTCCTGACAACCTCGTGATCCGCCCATCTCGGCCTCCCAAAGTGCTGGGATTACAGGCGTCAGCCAACACGCCTGACCAATTTTTTGTATTTTTAGTAGAGATGGGGTTTCATCATGTTGGCCAGGCTGCTGTCAAACTCTTGACCTCAGGTGATCCACCCCCCGTTGGCCTCCCAAAGTGCTGGGATTACAGGCAAGAGCCACCGTGCCTGACCAGGAAATTTTTTTTTTTTTTTTTTTTTTTGTTGAGACAGTGAGTCCCACTCCGTAACCCAGGCTGGAGTGCAGTGGCACGATCTCAGCTCACTACAACCTCCACCTCCCAGGTTCAAGTGATTCTCCTGCCTCAGCCTCCCCAGTAGCCAGGATTACAGGCACCCGCCACCATGCCCAGGTAATTTTTGTACTTTTAGTAGAGACAGGGTTTCACCACGTTGGCCACGCTGGACCTGAACTCCTGATCTCAGGTGATCCACCCACCTTGGCCTCCCAAAGTGCTGGGATTACAGGTGTGAGCCACCGCGCCAGCCAAATTTTCACATAGTAATTTCGTAACAAGGTTAGAAACATTTGAAAGGTTAGGCTTGTCGCATCTGAAATACTGCCCAAGGTTGGGGAAAGGAGTTCTTGACCCACACAGAATCCACCCCCAATTCCTGGCCTCAAACCCCTGCTGTCTCCTCTCCTTTCAGGCTGTGAGAGTCCCTCAGTGTCAAGCCCAGGGAGACACTTTTGGCCGTCTCACTGTGAGCCAGCAGGGTGTGCTGTTCATCTCCAGTGGGAGTTTCAGCCGCTTCCTTCCTCCGGCTATCACCACCACTGCTACTGGCCTGTCATCTGTCTCCTGGTCAGAACACACCATCTCTGCCTTGTCAATACAGACGGCATCAAGACAGCACTTGGCATCCTTTCGGCTATCTGCAAGCCTTGCAGGGTAAGGAATACAATACTAAATACCTCAGAACTCTGTTGTGGCATCCTGTAGGAGCAGCACCAGGCATCATCACAGTCAATGGTCACAGGATATCCATCCCTCTATGCTCTATTCTCTTTAGAGATGGTATTTACACTACAAACTGAAATGCCACAACCAAAAAGGTTAGGGGCTAAGAATGAGGTTGCTGGATCAGTGTTACTTAGAGATGACATCCTAGAGATGTTTTCAGGGTCATTAGTCACACTGAAGACCTACCATATGCCAGGCACATGTGTACCTCCTCTAATGTCCACAATGACTAGAAAGAAATTTTATCCCCACTTTACAAAGATGGGAAAAGGAGGCCTAAGAGGGGTGAAGTTCCCCAATTTTGGTTGTTTTCTTGTTTTGCTTCTTGATCAATTTCTCATCCATCTGAACTGCACTTGTTTGATTCAAATGTCACCAGAGAATGAACTAGGACTGGAACCCATTAGTGCCCATGCCCTCCCCAACATTCCAACTGCCTCCCTCCACAGGTTGCTCCCAATCCAGAGGTGGCAGAAGAGGAATTCCAGAGAGGTTAGTGGTGTGTGTGAGGGCCTCTAAGACAGGTCGAGAGGTAGGCCAGCCTGCCAGCCTCACAGGCACACCTAGGAACATTTGCACTGGTGAAAGTCTGTCTCAGAGCCTGCCAAGGGCTCCTGCCACAGGCAACACCTAAAGCTCTTCATACCTTAAGAGAAAGGAAATTCCAAGATAGGAGTGGCAGACACCTCAATTTACGTTTCCCAGAAAGATACCTGCAACTGCAGCCCCTTCTCCCTTTGTAGAGGATATTGGGTACTTTATCTGCCATTTCTGTCCACCTAGCAAGAGTGACACTTCCATCCATCATGGCAAGGGGAAAAGGTTGAACAGAAGCACACAGCTGCTTATGACCACAGATGAAAACACTCTCGATTGATACATTTTCCCCATCTGCTTTATTATTTATTTTTTTGAGACGCAGTCTCACTCTGTCGCCCAGGCTGGAGTGCAGTGATGCAATCTCGGCTCACTGCAACCTCCGCCTCCCAGGTTTAAGTGATTCTCCTGTCTCAGCCTCCCGAGTAACTGGGACTACAGGCTTGTGCCACCATGCCTGGCTAATTTTTGTATTTTTAGTAGAGATGGGGTTTTACCATGTTGGCCAGGCTGGTCTCAAACTCCAGACCTTGTGATCTGCCCACTTCAGCTTCCCAAAGTGCTGGGATTACAGATGTAAGCCACCGTGTGCGGGCCCCCAACTGCTTTAAATGAGCACAGAGTATCAGCATACTACCATGATTAGTTGAAATCAGATGCTAGACTGCCTGGGTTCAAATTCTGGGACCTTAGTAGCTACTTACCTTATCCATGTCTTAATTTCCTCAATCTGGAAACTAAGATGGACATCAGCAGAGTTGTGAAGTTTAAATCAGTTTGTATAAACCACCTAGAAGAGTGACTGGTGGCTGGGCACCATGGTTCACTCCTAGCACTCTGGGAGGCAGAGGCGGGCGGATCACCTGAGGTCAGGAGTTCCAGACCAGTCTGGCCAATATAGTGAAACCTCGTCTCTACTAAAAATACAAAAATTAGCCAGGCGTAGTGGCGTGCGTCTTTAGTCCCAGCTACTCGGGAGGCTGAGGCAGGGAGAATCGCTTGAACCCAGGAGGGAAGAGGTTGCAGCAAGCCGAGATTGTGCCACTGCACTCCAGCCTGGGCGACAAGAGTGAGACTGCATCTCAAAAATAAAATAAAATAAAATAAAAATAAAATAAATAAAAATAGAAGAGTGACTGGTATACAGCAATCTCTAATGTAAGCGTTTACTATTACAATGTTAATGCCCGTATTATCAAATAAAATAATCCTCAACACATTTATTCACCAAACTTCCTAACTTAATTTTAAGACAAAATGTAACAATGAATTAATAATCTGTACAAGTGCTGACAGGCACGCAGACTGGTGTGACCTCTATGGAAGGGATTTTGATAATATCTAACAACCACAGACGCGCATTTACCTTTTGAGTAGGTAAGCCCACTGCTAAGAATTTACCCTGAAGACACATCTCCAAAATAAAACACAAGATATGCAGAAGGTTACCCACTGCAGCGTTAGATGTAATAATACAAGACTGCAAACATCCTAAATGCCTATCTGCAGGAGACTGGATGAATAAACAAGGTACATTATACAATTGAATAGGATGTAGCCATAAACAAGAATAAACATCTCCATGAACTAATATAAACCAACTTACAGGCAATGTTAAGTGAAAAAGTAGATATGGTGTGTCCACTCAAAAGGCCTACAAGTAATAGCACTCAGTAAAATTAAGTATGCCTATCGTCCAGATCTTGGTTTCCAAAAACCAATCTCCCACTAAAAGAAACCAGGGCTCTAGCCGGGCACAATGGCTCACACCTGTAATCTCAGCACTTTGGGAGGCAGAGGAGGGTGGATCACCTGAGGTCGGGAGTTCAAGACCAGCCTGGCCAACGTGGCGAAACCCATCTCTACTAAAAATATAAAATTTAGCCAGGCGTGGTGGCACATGCCTGTAAACCAGCTACTCAGGAGGCTGAGGCAGGAGAATCGCTTAAATTCGGGAGGTGGAGGTTACAGTGAGCTGAGATTGAGCCACTGCACTCTAGCCTGGGCAACAGAGCAAGACTGTCTCAAAAAAAAAAAAAGAAAGAAAGAAAGAAAAAGAAAAAAAGAAACCAGGAACCAGGACTCCTTGGAAAAACGGCTGATTCCAGGTCAAAGTCAGGGAAAATGCAAGGTAAGCCTGGAACACCTTTTTGTGCCAGAAAGTAAGAAAATGCTCAAGAGATTAAGGGGAGCGTATCAAAAGGACAGAGTTATATCTTTAAGAGTACAGTATCCAGAATACATAAATAACTCTTACAACCGAATGATAAAAAGTCAAATAGGCTGGGTGCAGTGACTCATGTCTATAATCCCAGCACTTTGGGAGGGTGAGACACAAAGCAAGACCCTCAAAACAAACACAAAAAACACAAAAGGCAAATAACCTAATTTTAAAATGAGCAAAGAATCTGAATAGACATTTCTCCAAAGATATATAAATGGCCAATACACACATCAAAAGATGCTCCTTAACATCGTTAGTCACTGAGATACCTACCACCTTCATACTCATGAGGATGGTTGTAATTTTTAAAAACCAAAAAAACCAGGCTGGGTGTGGTGGCACACACCTATAATTCCAGCACTTTGGGAGGCCAAGGCGGGAGAACCACTGGAGGTCAGGAGTTCAAGACCAGCCTTGACAACCCCCATCTCTAAAAAATAAGATAAAATAAATATGGCTTTACAATGTTATTCTTTCCAGAATTTCTGACAATTTCAAGGGAGAGAGGTAAACATTTTTAGTTATGTGATCAGATACCCCATATGATTAGCAGAAAATTCAATGTATCTCCAGTGGGATGATTTACCATAAAGAAAGCCACCAAAACTTGTAAGCAGTCTGGATTCGTGTTTATTGAAGCCAGTAATTAGAGACATCTTTTTTTCCCAGGACTAGAAAGCAAGGTTCCACATGACTGCATACTGCACCCAGACAGAGCCACACCCCTGGACTAAGGCTGGTGGGGGATAATCTGCAGAAACACCAATAAATTTAGTATACAGACGACAGTGAACTTTCACTTACAGCATTAACATTGTTAAGGTCATGATGTTCAGAGCAGTCACTTTCAACTTTGTTAAATTAATAAAACGTGACAATGTCTTCAGTTTAAATACCGATTTAAAAATGCCAATCAAAAAAAAGTGCAAACAAAATAACAATCTAGCAGCATATCTGTTGCATTTTTAGGAAAGACCAATTCTTGGCTGTTATCTTCAGCCACGTATTCAAAGTTGGGCTTTTCTCTGATTTTTTTATTTTAAAGACAAACAGCAGATGTAACCATTATAATGTGCATAAATAGTCATAAAATTGTCTTTAACAGTCTACCATACAAGTGTACTCTGCAAATAAAATGAATTTTACTTTAAAAACTAAAGGCTGTTTATTATTTGGCCTTTGGTTCCAATGCTTGAAAACCCCAAAATAACAAAACTCATCTCCCTTCCTCCCACCTCCCAAAAAGAACCCTGCAGCTCCCCAAAGTTGGTAGACTTTGGCAACCACTGAGCACATGACACTATGTATCAGCTTCTTCTGATACTAGGAGCTTCCACTTGTCATGAGTAAATAAAAGTGGTCTCCAAGAAACCTTCCTTCACAAGACATGTCTTAGCATTTCATCAGTTTTAGTATATTTTATATTGACACAAAAAGTGCTTATCAGTTCAAATGATAAAAAATAAAGACAAATTAAAATTTTGCATCAAAATTTAAAATTATACCATATTCCTCTTCGGCATCTGCCTTTCCAGGAATTCTTGTTTCTGAGGTCACTCATTTTACTCCCGGGGACTAAGTGACCCCACCTTTAGTGAGGCCACAAGCTGTTTGGCATCTATTGGTCACTATACCACAGTTATCATTCTACAGTCAGTTTACTGTCATTACCTAGACAACTTGGTAATTGGAAGCCACAATACATTTGTTTTTTTAAAAAACTGAATTAAAAAAGGAAAAAAATAGTATATCTCAACAATAAAACTGGCACAAGAAATGTTTCTATCAGAAAGGCAAGTTGATACTCAGCTTTCTCCTTAACAGTGTTCAGACCTTTACGAAAGCAATTCAAGAAAGTCTTCAAAGAGTCTTGACACAACATAGGATATTAAGTTATCCCCAGTACTACATTAGTGGTCAGTCAAATCTGGTATGTAAAAGTAATGACATTAGGGAAGTTATGCTTAGACACAGTACAACAAACATTCATATAAAAAAAGTAAACTCCACATGGTGAACTGTGGTTTTTTCCCTTGGTTTGACAACATTTTATACATTAAATTCATGGTAGTGTTTGCATTTAAATGCTGTCATACATAAAATTAAAAGTGCAATTTCAAATCCACAGAAATTATTTCCAGAATGGTGGTATAACATGACAATGTGCATGAATTTGCCCTAGGTGGGGAGACACCTGAAACTCTTATTTCCATAAGAAAAAAAATGCTACATTTTATGAAAACACCTAACAAGAGAAATGTATCATTTCCATTTTGTGTATAAAACATTCACACTTATCTGTCCATCTCATAGCACTGATCAGACCAGGAAGCTAGGAAAAGACCCTTTTGCATCAGTGGAACTCCTTGAAGCTTTCCACAAATCATAAGGCAGGGCTTGGTACGAGCCAATTAACCAGAGTGCAATTACATTAAAAACCTCCCCCCAAACTTTCCGTGGCACATTGCATTATGGTAAAACCAGAGGTTGATCACCTATTTTGTATTAGTTAGGCCAGCCTGTGGTAGTAAAAACAAAAAAATTAATTTAAAAAATAAAGCAGGAGCTATTTAGACAACAAAATTCAAAGTAAACTAATTCTGTAACTGTTGACTTTGAAGACATCCCACAGTGACTGTCTGCCCCACAACACATATCCGTGGACCCCAGTACCTCTCACAAGGACATAGCCTGGGCCAAACACATGGGTCCTGGGCAGCTGCCATCATTCCCACCCCTGGGTCAACTCCGCCTGACTCAGGCACCCCCACGATTAGTACATCTTTCCTAAGTTAAAGATGCATTTGAAATAAGCCTAATTCCCATTTTGCTTCGTGTTTTGTTTGGAAATGCTTCTAACAATGATTCTTCAACTTCTACTGAATGCACAGTATTTACTGACACTGCTCATCTCCTCCTTCCTCCACCTCCCTCAACATTCAGCTTCCCCACCATCACTTGTCTCATTACTCCTTCTGGTCTTTCTTTCCTGGACTTTCTGCTACTTAATCTGCTTCCCAAGAACAAGTGAATTTACTAACATGAAACTGGTCAGACTAACCATCATCTTACCAATGATTTCTTGGTCTCATTTGCTCCACCCTGATAGAAAGTGGGCCCTCTTTCTTTCACTCTACCATCCCCTCCACAAGAAGCCCAGATGTGCTTGCCTCCCACAAAAGAGCCACATGCCCCAGAGTCCAAGGGTTATCCTTAACAAAGGGTCTGACATGTAACCTTCCTAAATGTGCATTTCACACACGGACAAGCCAATGAAGTTTTTTTTTTTTTTTTTTTTTTTAAGTTCATCTCCCCTGCCCCAAAAAACTGATAGCATGTGCCATATCAGAAAAATCCTGGTCTTAGCAGATCAATATACATAGTTATTTGGTCATTCGACATATGCACTTTTTAAGGAGGTTCAGGCTTCATTTTCTGTTGAAGAGTTTGTTACCATAGAGTCTGGCTTTCGAGTCATTCTATCCAGTTCTTCCTGAACATTTGACAACACAGTCTTTTGTCCTGAAAAAAAAGCAAAAAAGCAAAGTTATGATGTGAGAAGAGGAAACAATTTTTTTTAAGGGAGCATTTAAAATTATACGCCTTCTATAATCACTTGATGATAGTAACCTTAATAAGAATGAGGAAAGCCTTTTTCTAATGCAGTAGAGAGGAGACCCCAACTCAGCACATCCTAATCCCAAAAGTCACAGGCCAGTGCTTCCTCCAACTCCAAGGGAGTGACTTGACTGCTCCCTGGCGGGGGATGCCTTTTTGCCAAATACAAGAACCTTTCTGAAAACCCTCTCACCGCCCAACCCTGACCCCTGTGCACTCTCACCACCATCTTCCTAGAGGTAGTACACCTGAATTTCAGCAACGCAGGAAACTATTTTCTTTGCCCCAGATAGGTGTTTTTCTTTATAACATTCTAGACTGACTCAAATGGATAGCCTGAAAACATTATGTTTCAATAAGAATAAGATAGTTCAGTCCTGCACAAAGTCTGTACTTGTGTTTTTCTGCTGTCAGACACTAATAGACCTAGAAATAGACACCTATTTCCCAGAAGGGAATACTACCAGCCCAGAGTCTGGGCCACTAGACCAGACTCTGAGTTTCTTAGAACGTAGGAGCCACTGGAGGCCCAGGCTGCCCCAAGTGATTTCCTGAGGGTCTCCTCTGCCCTGAAGACAACAATTAGGGAAAACAATGTATAAACATACCTTATGGCCAATGGAAAATGGTAAGCAAAGACCCCTTAAAATGTCCTCCAGCTTCTTGGGAAAATGTGTAATTCCCAAGGAAAACATGTTTTGTTTCAGAGATCTCCAAGACATAGACCTGCCCTACCTGCTTACATGGAAGGACAGGTGGGTGGCTGCGACAGAGGTATGTATGTGACAAGTAGGGAGCTTCAGGGAGGAGGAGGCCCTGACTCTGCAGTGAGACAGTGAGGGTTCACAGCAAAACTGGGGGCAGTGGAGTAAACAAAAATCCTTACAAAGCATCACAGAAAAAAAAATAGAACAAATAAAACATCACTGGTTCGGAACAACTAAGGCTTTAGTATAATTTTAAAAAATTAAAAGTAGGCCAGGTGCACTAATCCCAGCACTTTGGGAGGCCAAGGCAGGCGGATCACCTGAGGTCAGGAGTTCGAGAACAGCCTGGCCAACATGGCGAAAAACCATCTCTACTAAAAATACAAAAAAATTAGCCGGATGTGGTGGCGCGTGCCTGTAGTCCCAGCTACTCGGGAGGCTGAGGCAAGAGAATTGCTTGAACCCGGGTGGCGGAGGTTGGCAGTGAGCTGAGATCATGCCACTGTACTCCAACCTGGGCGACAGAGCAAGACTCCATCTCTATTTAAAAAAAAAAAAAAAAAAAAAAAAAAAGTCAGCCGCGGGCGGTGGCTCACACCTGTAATCCCAGCACTTTGGGAGGCCAAGATGGAGGGATCACCTGGGGTCAGGAGTTCCAAGACCAGCCTGGCCAACATGATGAAACCACGTCTCTACTAAAAATACAAAAAATTAGATGGGCGTGGTGGCACACGCCTGTAATCCCAGCTACTCGGGAGGCTGAGGCAGGAGAATCGCTTGAACCTGGGAGGCGGAGGTTGCAGTGAGGTGAGATCACACCATCGCGCTCCAGCCTGGGCAACAAGAGCAAAACTCCATCTTGGAAAAAGAAAAAAAAAGTCACTGGTACACCCTCCATGGACCATGACTTCTACTGGAGAGGTTCTACAACAGGGCCACATATGTAATTTAGGCTATACCTCAACTCACCCAACACCCAGTTCCCGAGAACCCAAATGTACACAAATCCCACTCTCAATGTGCCAAGGAAACCTGCATGGTAGTAAGGCAATCCCACTGAAAGCACGGCACACTGCTCAGTAGGAAACGAAGACCTGCTTCCTTGCTTGGCTATTCAGGACACTGCAGGGGTCTGCAGGGCAGGTGTCTGCCTCTCCATCCTTGCAGCACTACTCAACCACAAGAGTCACAAGTCTCCAGGGCCCTTCTGTACCTGACTTCTTGGCTGTGCTCTGCACCCCACCAGCACCAGGACTTCCAGGAGAGCCTGTCTTTTTACTCAACAGACTGTTGAAGAAGCTGGCCAACACCCCTTCACTTGCTGCATTATCTAAGGAAAATTAAAGGGAAAAAAAGCATCGTATAAACTGGAAGACTTAAACAAAATTAAACACCCTAGTTCTCAGCTTGGCATTAGCCACTTGTGGCTATCAGCTTCCTAGGATACTGATAACATTCATTCGCTACGATGCCTTTACACTGCTACTGCTGAGGCTACTTAGCATGATTACTAAGTGGAACCATGTTTACATTTCCCACCTGTTTGGGGGCAGAATAGATAACCTGTGCTCCACACCACCTCCCCGTCCATGATACAGTGTTTTTCAAAGTTGCATGAGTACTTAACATTCCAAACCTGCTGTGAAAAGCTCACATCCTGAATAGAAGACACCCATCAAACATGCAAGCATTAAATAAAACTGTTTTTTAATGATTTTACTGCAGGCAGTATCTGTGAGTATCACTAAGTTACTAGGATAAAAGCTACTTAATCTGAAAAGTAATTGAGCTTGACAAGAGAAGTGAAGGTGGAAAAATCCCCACAATTCATAGATAGTCATCATATAAACATAATGAGAAACAAAGCTACAGATTCAAAATACACATTTTAAAGTGACTCCCTCAGCCAGGCATGGTGGCTCACGCCTGTAATCCCATCACTTGGGGAGACCAAGAGCGTAGGACTGCTTGAGGCTAGGAGCTTGAGATAAGCCTCGGCAACGTAAGTGAGACCCCTACCTTTATAAAAAATATTTTTGTTTGTGTTTTTTTTTTGAGATGGAGTCTTGCTCTGTCACCCAGGCTGGAGTGCAATGGCACAATCTTGGCTCACTGCAACCTCCACCTCCCAGGTTTAAGCCGTTCTCCTGCCTCTGCCTCCTGAGTAGCTGGGATTACAGGTGCCCACCATCACGCCTGGCTAATTTTTGTATTTTTAGTACAGAGAAGGTTTCACCATGTTGGCCAGCTGGTCTCAAACTCCTGACCTCAAGTGATCTGCCCGCCTCAGCCTCCCAAAGTGCTGAGATTACAGGATTACAGGCTTGAATCACCACGCCAGGCCTTTTTTTTTTTTTTTTTTGAAACAGTCTCTCACTCTGTCACCCTGGCTGGAGTGTGGTGGCATAATCACAACTCAACTGCAGCCTCAATGCCCTGGGCTCAAGCAATCCTGCCGCTTCATCCACTTGAGTAGCTGGGACTAGAGGCAAGCACCATCATGCCCAGCTAATTTTTCAATATTCTGTAGAGGCGAGGTCTCACTATGTTGCCCAGGCTAGTCTTAAACTCTTTAGCTCAAGCTATCCTCGGCTACCTTGAGTACCTTGGCCACCCAGAGTACTAGGATTATAGGCATGAGCCACTGCATCTGGCCTACAATAAAAATTTAAAAAATTAGCTGGGCATGGTGGCACACGCCTATAGTCCCAGCTACTCCGGAGTTGACATGGGAGATCACTTGAGCCCAGGAGTTTGAGGCTGCAGTGTGCTATGATCGCATCACTGTGCCACAGGCTGGGTGACAGAGTGAGACCCTGTCTCTAAAAAATAAAGTTACTATTTTGCATTCCTTTCTGAAGGAATGCGCAGGGCCTAAGTGAGGTCTCACACAGAGCCAGGTGCATGGGCTACCAATTCTAACAAAGGAACAGGCCCTGGTCTCTGCCTACCATGGACCTTCCTCTGGAATGGGGGAAATGGAAAGTAGCCCTTATCGGGGAAGAGAATAGCCTGGCTTCCATGAGTCGCCACCTTATAGACTCAGCCACCCAGCCCCTGCAGGGCTCAGGTCTAAAACTAAACTACTCTCCAAAGAGACATACTTTTGAGGAATACATACTTTTGATGTTTGGGTCCGGCTTTTTTACTGACGTGCCTGGGGAGGAGCTAGGCACACTGGCTGGCCCTCCCCGACCCTGGGTCCTTGGAGAGCCAGAGGGTCCTCTTGCAGGAGATTCCTACGTCCAAAAGCAGCTAAGGTCACACACAGGCATAACAATAACAAAAAACACATATGCCACAAATGGAGACATGCTTCTGCGGGATATTTTTCACAGGCTATGGTACAGGACTGTGAGTATGCTCTCAATTCAAGCCCTTTCTGGATCTGTTTCTCCTGAGAGAAAGACATCCAGATAACAAAGCCAGCTCACTCTAATTCCCAGAGTTGTATTCTTTCATCAGAAACTTCTTGAGTTTCTTTTATGTTTCTGGTCATGGGTCTTTAGGGAAACCAAATTCCCACTGAAAATACAAAACCCACACAAACATAAGCTCTCACAAATAATGGTATAAAGTTTGACGACACCCACAACACTGGGCCTTGACCCTCTGTTTAGTGTAAGGTACTCACAGAAGCTCTCGTGGGCGTGGCTGGTTGCTTGGCAAGGAGTGACTGCAAAGAGAGGGACAAACTGGCCATTAACCAAGGCCTGCAGAGAGCACTGAAGGTCTAGAGAAAAACTTACTCCACGTACTCCACTAGAGGGCACTATTATCAACAACTAAGTCCTATGTTTTATACCACAAATGCCAAAAAATTTTAATTGAGCCGTTTGGTATATGGTGAAAAAAAATACTCCAAGTAACCAGTTTTGAAGCTAAGGAAGCAAGCAAAGGACAGAAAGGAAAAAGATGGAAAAAGAAGGAAACAGTTGGAAAAAGAACCATCAAAACTTCCTGTTGACCTGCCTGTACCACTAGGCAGATGATAGGTGGACCCAGGACACATCTAACAATAATCTGGGTGACAGAAATGGGCAGTCTGCATTCTAAACCGTCAGCTTGGGGAAGTTACTCTCCTCACCTGCAAAATGGGCATCACTTGCCTTTATGTACAGGGCTGTGTGAGGCTACATGAAATAATGGAAGTGTGGTCAGGTTATTTGGTTAACTGTCAACATAGGAAGTATTATGCCAGAAAACCACATTTCCAAAGAAAGAGCACTTAAAAGACGCGAATCCTACTATTCCTGTAGGAGAGTCTGCAAGGCAGGCAGGTGATCTCCTAAGGGAGGTGGTCCATCCCCAACTAATCCTAGAAATAGGAGGGAATGAGGAGACCTGGTCTCAACCCCTATACCACTGCAAGCTCTTTGTGACTCCCCACATGCAGACACCCCCCAACCCCACCCTAGGAACTGGCATTTCATGCATGAGAAGGCCTCTCTTCTACCCTCACTGGTCTTCTTACCTGTTGCTTCATTAGGAACACCTGCTCATCTTCTGCTGCCAACTCTTTGTCGTGGACCAGCTGTGAAGCAACATACATGTTTGTGGCCACAGGCCAAGAATACTCCTAACCACTGTCAAACTTCATGCCAAAAGGAGAGTCCGAGGCTCAGGCTTCAACACAGGTCTGGGAGATCCCTGCTGAGACTAGAGAGTAATATTTTTCTAGCCTGGCACAGACCTCTCCCAAAACCAGCCGCAGCATGTAGCCAACTGGCGTTTTTAAGTCTGGCAGGTTCTAAACACCTCAGGGTCCGCAGGAAATCACATGAGGGGATCCAGTAACAGTACCAGAGGCAACGGCAGCACTGGCAGGACTTAATGGGAACCACCACCAACTCCAGGTGGGCATTCCATCCTGCCCACCAGCCCTAAGCCATTTACATAACACCAGACCTCATTTAAAGATCAACAAAAAGGCCCTGGGACTTACTACTCCCCACCACCCCCCACAAACTATACAATGTGTAAGACCTGTTTCTTTATAATTTTTTTTTTTTGAGACGGAGTCTCGCTCTGGTCGCCCAGGCTGGAGTACAGTGGCCTGATCTCGGCTCATTACAACCTCCACCTCCCGAGTTCAAGCAATTCTCCTGCCTCAGCCTCTGAACTGCTGGGATTACAGGAATAAGCCACCATGCCCCATCTTTATAGGCTTCTTTTTGCATTAAAAGACACCTAAACTCTTTTTCTTCTTTTTTTTTTTTTTGATATGGAGTCTCATTCTGTTGCCAGGTTGGAGTGCAGTGGTGCATCTGGGCTCACTGCAAACTCTGCCTCCCAGGTTCAAGTGATTCTCGTGCCTCAGCCTCCCAAGTAGCTGGGATTACAGGCGCCTGCCACCATACCTAGCTAATTTTTGTATTTTTAGTGGAGATGGGGTTTTGCCATGTTGGCCAGGCTGGTCTCAAACTCCTGACTTCATGTGATCTGCCCGCCTTGGCCTCCCAAAGTGCTGGGATTACAGGCATCAGCCACTGCGCCCGGCCCTAAACCCTTAAAGCAATTGTCTTTGACTACCTTTCTCACGGGAGGTTTCACAATAAAGTCTTCATATGCATCTTCCGGCTTCACGGTTGTAAAATTTTCGTGTAAAATAGCTATTTTCTTTTCATTGTCCCAGCCTGCAGGTCTAAAGGCAAAGAGAGAGGGACTGAATTGCTTTTCCTGGGGCTGCCTTAGAGCATACTCAGATCACATTCAGGACTCCTGGGTAGGACCCTTCTCACAAGATATAGTGTGTAGTTGTTGGGGGTTGTTTGTAGCTTTTGGCAGATGTGCCAAAATACACTGTGGGTATAATCCATCAGAACAACATCGCAGGTCCTGCTCCATACTGAGTTCATGGGCCCAAGGTCTAAGGAGCCAGTATGAGATCCAATTCCACAGGCTGCCTCACTCAAAGCATTTAGCACTCTCCCACAACTCCGCCTAGAAGAGCAAGGACACAGTGGGGTCCTGTTCCGACAGAATAGGATGCAGAGAGCAGCACAGAAGGCACAGCTCAGGATGGGATGGTTTTCTTGGGCTCTGTCATGGCTCCCCTCCTGTGGGTTGTTTCTCTAAGAATTCTTTCAACAGTTATCTCGTGGACTGGTTCATTAACTTTGTTGGCATGGGAAGATGTGTCCTAGAACCAAGGGGCAAGCAGGGCCTGTGTTTATCCTAGGCCCCAAACCAGAGGAGCACAGAGTCCTTGAGGTTCCTACACCAGTGCTGGCCAGCTCAACATCATAGGGTAGGATGGCACCCAAGTTCCATTATGTGAAGCCACAGCCTAGGGTTCCCACCTGAATCCCTTAAAGGTAGCAATGGTAAAATGTCCTGTATGACACACTTTTGAACTCAAGCAGCTCTGAAAGATGGCAACTGACTGATTGTTCTCATAGGCCTCTGATTCTCCATCTGACTTCTACTCCATAGCTCTATAATCAAGGGGGTGCTTAGCCAGGGTGCTCCACCCCGATATCCTTACTGACTTTGCCAGTCACCAGAGAGGTAACTACCAACAGGACCAAATGTGCAAAGGGGCAGGGCATGATTGAGATACTGCCGTGAGCCATGCAGCCTTCGGAAGCTGAGAGATGCTTCTTCATTCCAGACCAGCCCCAAATCCAACCGGTCTCCTTGCTCCTAGGGATGACATGTGATTTGGATACCAAGTGATTCCAAACACACCTCTCACTGGGCTTGTGCCTTTGGCACCTGCCTGACTGCTCTGAACAACTCTCTAAAATCAGCCCAAGCCTGTATGCCATCTATGACTAGCCTGAGTGACACTCTCCTTGACTGTGCAGGAGGCAACCCAAATCCCTGAGAGCTCCTGGCTTTCACATTTCCAGCCTCTCACAGACTGCACTCCCCCGGCTCCCCCTATTGCAATTCTTTCCAGTCCGCCTGGGATCTACCACTTGTCTTCCAGCATCACCCTCCTGCTTTCCCTGCCATACTTCTCCATAACCCCATCACTGCCCTTCCCTTCTTCAGCTGTGTATGTCCCCTCTACGGTGCCATATGCAAGGAACATGTATCATTCATTTCTGTGTCCTTTGCAGAGAACCTGAGCACCTAGTGGGTGCTGAGTAAGGTTTCCTGAATGAATAATGTAATTGTTTGTTAAGTCAGAAGGATACTGAAGCCTGAACATCAATCTGCTAACACAAGTCCTGTCAGAGACCACAGCTTCATATTTATGCATCCAGCAACACTATGATTCTCCAGTGAGAGAAAGACACTAGCTTAGGAAAACAGGTATCCAAGTCTCCATCGAGGACAATCAATCCCAGTGGCTCCCAAAATGTGAAATGCCAGAAACACAGTAAGCACTTAATATAGCCAAAGCCCGTGCTGACAGAGATGCCGAGAGGATGTTTGCAATCATCCCTGCCAACACACAGATAAAGCAGGCGCTGTAACAGAAGACATTCAGGATCCCCCAAGCACAATTCCCTATATTCCCTCCCCAGCCAGTATTTTACCAGAGTTGACAGTGAGTGCCAAAAATGGCTGGCTTAGGTTTTGGCAACTTGCTCTCGAGGAAGAAAGGCAGCACCCCTGACCACACCACCCACTTCCCTCAGGCAGATGCCTCATAATCCGGAAAGGAACAGAGAGAGAAGGTGCAGTAAGAGAGCTGGCTGTAGAAGATACAGACAGAAGGCATCTTCCTTGAAGGGGTAAAATGTAAAAAGCAAATGTACTTTAAGAAGAAGAGTTTCAAAGTATCATCTCAAAATAACTCACATAAAAACGGCATCCTTTTCCACAACTAAGGCAGGTGTGGTGAAGTGGAAACCGTATGTTTTATGAACAATATACTTATACAACAAGTCGAGGTTTTTCTCTTCTTTCACTGATGTGTAAATCAAGGCAGCTCCATCTAATCAATCTGCTTAAGAAAAATCAATTCACTGCAGGAGGAGACAAAATCAAACACATACAACCTCAAAGTACTACTCATAGGTTGATCAGTTTTTGATCAATACATTAGCAACAGAAAGCATTACAATTTTAAAAACTAAAACGCTTATAGTATTACATAGGCATACTGCACACTGGTAAAAAATAAATAAATAAAAAAGTAAAAAGGTCATAGTAGCAGATGAATGAAGTCAAAAGCGTAAAGCTATGTTGATGCTAGTGGGCTGTGCAGTTTATTTTTTAACATGTAAATTGTTGTCTTGATCCCACAGATTACTTCCTGAGAAGTAAAGTATTGGCTCTGAGGTTAGCCCAGGAAAACACTCTCAGAATATCAAGTTACACAGATTCCTTCCCAGGCAGATGCCTACATGCGACCAAATTTATCATTAAACCCATCTTTTGAGGGATGGGTGCCAACAGGCTAATGGGCCATCCCAAAAAAGATGGCAGGAACTCATCTCTCACCTCCACCCCAGGGTGTGGAACCATGGCACCAACTGCTATTGGCTTTTTACAGTTAACAGGACTCAAAAGACTGCAGACACCACCTCTCTATCATGGACAGCACGAAACATAAACATATGGGAAACACCAGTAGCCTATAAAACAATACCCTGTTTGATAATTGACCTTTTCTACATAAAAGCAAAGTTTAAAAATATTTCTAAGACAGTATGATAAAAGTAATTTGATGATAAAATGATCACATTAAATTCTTAATAGGAAAGCTTATCAAATGTATAGCATTAATTAAAAGTGGGCGGACACAGTGGCTCACGCCTGTAATCCCACCACTTTGGGAGGCCGAGGAGGGCAGATCACTTGAGGTCAGGAATTCGAGAATAGCCTGGCCAACATGCTGAAACCCTGTCTCTACTAAAAATACAAAAATTATCCAGATGGCCGGGCATGGTGGCTCACGCCTGTAATCCCAGCACTTTGAGGGGGCTGAGGTGGGTGGATCACATGAGGTCAGGAGTTCAAGACTAGCCTGGCCAACATGGTGAAACTCCGTCTCTACTAAAAATACAAAAATTAGCCGGGTGTGGTGGCTCATGCCTGTAATCCCAGCTACTCGGGAGGCTGAGGCAGGAGGGTCACTTGAACCTAGGAGGCGGAAGTTGCAGTGAGCCGAGATCATGCCACTGCACTCCAGCCTAGACGACAAGTGTGAAGCTCTGTCTCAAAACAAACAAACAAAAATCTGGAAGTGGTGGCGCACACCTGTAGTCCCAGGTACTCAGAAGGCTGGGGCAGGAGGATTGCTTGAACCCAGGAGCACAAGAGCTAAGATTGCACCACTGCACTCCAGCCTGGGTGACAGAGCAGACTCCATCTCAGAAAAAAAATTAAAAAATACGCCAAGCGCAATGGTTAACAGCTATAATCCCAACACTTTCGGAGGCTGAGGTAGGCGATCACTTGAGGTCAGGAATTTGAGACTAGCCTGGCCAAAGTGGTGAAACACCATCCTAAAACAAACAAACAAACAAAAAAACAAATAAATGAGTGATCAAAGGTAGACACAAGTTAATAAACCTAAAACTCCGATACAGTAAAACATAAACCTAGTAAAAAGATATATACAAATTCTCTTTGGCAGAACACTATTCTGGGTTCGGGAGGTGCTTTATCTCTTTGAAGATGCCCCATTTGGAAGAAAGCCTGTGACCCAGGCCCCACACAGCGCCCAAAGGATACACTGAAGGCAGAACCTCCGCAGGTGTGACTGGATAAAGTCCAAATGCTCATCCCTGTAATCGTGCTCCTTCTCCAGGACACTCACTGCATCACACTGCAGGGAAGACAGAGAGAGTCACCTTTTTGCCTCATTGCCTGCTGACGACGGGAACACCTCATTCTTCAGAAATATATTGTGGCTCCAAAGAAGAAAGCCATAGCTCAGGGTCCAAGCATTAATTAGAGAAGAGTAAAAAAGAACTGGAGATTTTTCTTGTTCATCTTGGGCCTCGGTTTTTTATCTGTAGAGTGAAGATGTAATAGGCCTGATCACCTAATGGTTTGTTCTAAACATCAAACAAGCTCCCATCAGGAGACAGGCCCAGTGTACACAGTTGTACACTCCACTCCACAGGGCTCCATTCTCAAGAACAGGATGAGAATGGCACACTATAATTGGGTAACATGATGGCTCTGACTGGAAATAAAGTACTTTTAAAACCCAAAATGTGGCCAGGTATGGTGGCTTACACTTGTAATCCCAACACTCTGGGAGGTCGAGGCAGGCAGATCACTTGAGGCTGGGAGTTTGAGACCAGCCTGACCAACATGGAGAAACCCCCATCTCTAATAAAAATACAAAATTAGCCAGGCATGGTGGTGGGCACCTGTAGTCCCAGCTACTCAGGAGGCTGAGGCAGAAGAATCGCTTGAACTGGGAAGGCAGAGGTTGCAGTGAGCCGAGATCACACCATTGTACTCCAGCCTGGGCAACAAGAGTGAAACTCCATCTCAAAAAAAAAAAAAAAAAAAAAAGTTTTAAAACCTATTGTTTTTCCTTATATATATAAGAGATACAACTTTATTTCTCTATTTCTTTATGACTGCACTTATTTTTTTTTTTTCTTTTTTTTTTGAGACATAGTCTCACTCTGTCGCCCAGGATGGAGTGCAGTGGCACCATCTCAGCTCACTGCAACCTCAGCCTCCCAGCTCAAGCAATTCTCCTGCCTCAGCCCCCGAGTAGCTGGGATAACAGACGCCTGCCACCACGCCCGGCTAATTTTTCTATTTTAGTAGAGACAGGGTTTCACCATGTTGGCCAGGCTGGTCTTGAACTCCTGACCTCAAATGATCCACCCACCTGAGCTTCCCAAAGTGCTGGGATTACATGAGCCACCATGTCTGGCATGACTGAACTTAATTTCTATTCCTACCTCATCATTCTAATTTTCCACCATCAGTTTGGACCACATCAGCTGATTTAAATAGCCTTAAGGAAACTGCTGTGAGTTCTTTTTTTTTTTTATTTTTATTTTTTGAGACGGAGTCTCGCTCTATCGCCCAGGCTGGAGTACAATGGCACGTTCTCGGCTCACTGCAAGCTCCGCCTCCTGGGTTCACGCCATTCTCCTACCTCAGCCTCCCAAGTAGCTGGGACTACAGGTGCCCGCCACCACGCCTGAGTAATTTTTTGTATTTTTTGTAGATACGGGGTTTCACCATGTTAGCCAGGATGGTCTCCATCTACTGACCTCATGATCCGCCCACCTCAGCCTCCCAAAGTGCTGAGATTATAGGTGTGAGCCACCGCAACTGGCCAACTGCTGTGAGTTATAAGTTTGAAAGTCAACAGTGCTTCAGAGACATTAACCCTAGGCCATGAGCAAACTGACTAGTCATGTTTCCTGCATTTAAATTTCCAATTTACATGATAATTTTTTTCTGTCTTGACATATTCAATGTACCTTAATGAATCTCAAATATGCCCAACTCTCCCTTGGGAAAAAAATGTCAACAGTTTCTCAAACTTTCAGATGGTGACTGTTCACCACCCGAACCCAGCCAAGCCAACAACCCCCTGGCACGCACCTTTGTGCACACCACCAACACCGGGATCCCCAGGTTATGGGTCAGCACATTGTCACCAAGAGGCAGGGCAACATTTTCTTCATCGGAGCCTGAGGTCAGAGGGCCTCTTCTCTGTGGGGAACCTTGACAACCTTCTTCAGGTTCCATATAGTCTTGAAAATCTTTCACAACTGGGGGAAAAAGGGGAAAAAATCACATGCACGTAAATAAAAATACATGTTAGCTTTAGAACACTGAAAAGAAGGCAACAAGAAGCACAAAACACAGGCAGTTGTGTGTGACAAACTTCCCAGTCACATCCAACTGCAAAATCAAGAATTTGGGGATGGTGATACAAAATGCCAATTCTGACATATTCAGTGTGAGCTTTGTAACATCGGGGCGGCCCCTGGGCATCTTTAATTGCACCAAACCCCTGAACAGGTTTTTTTTTTCTTCTTTTTTGAGAAAAAGTCTTGCTCTGTTGCCCAGGCTGAAGTGCAGTGGTGTGATACCACCATCTTCTGAGCTCAAGTGATCTTCCCACTTCAGCTTCCCAAGTAGCTGGGACTAAAGGCATGTGCCACCACGCCCAGCTACTTTTTAAATTTTTGTAGAGGTGGGATCTTCCTGTGTTGTCAGGTTGGTCTCAAACTCTTGGGCTGCAGAGATCCTGCTACCTTGGCTTTCCAAAGTGCTGGGATTATGGGATTAAAGTCTTGAGCCACCATGTCTGGCCCTTAAACAGGTTTTTAAAAAATACTAAGGTTTCAATAGTTCTTACCATGAAGAAAGCCACTTTTCTTATGTATCTTACATTTTCAGAATACCAGAAGAGTTGAACTGTGTAACTTCAACATAGCCGACCATTAGAAACAGCTATAACTTACAATACTCATCACAGTCCTCATTAGAAACGCCTAATGAGCTGGGCGCAGTGGCTCATGCCTGTAATCCCAGCACTTTGAGAGGCCGGGGCGGGTGGTTCACCTGATGTCAGGAGTTTGAGACCAGCCTGGCCAACATGGCAAAACCCCCTCTGTACTAAAAATACAAAAATTAGCTGGGGGTGGTGGTGCACCTGTAGTTCCAGCTACTTGGGGACTTGTGCTAAGGCACGAAAATCACCTAAACCTGGGAGGTGGAGGTTGCAGTGAGCTAAGATTGCGTCACTGTACTCCAGTCTGGGCAACAGAGTGAGACTATACCTCAGAACAAACAAACAAACAAACAAACAAAAAAACAAGCTTCCATCCTGGCCAACATGGTGAAACCCCGTCTCTGCTAAAAATACAAAAATTAGCTAGGTGTGGCAGCACGTGCCTGTAATCCCAGCTACTTGGGAGGCTGAGGCGGGAGACTCACTTGAACCAGGGAGTCGGAGGTTGCAGTAAGACACAGCGAGACTCTGTCTCAAAAAAAAAAAAAAAAAAAAAAAGCTTAATGAAACAATTTGAGTTTTTATAAGAACATGCTGTTTCCACACAGCTGAAGCTTGTCAGCACTAAGTAACCGGGCTGGTCTTGCCCAGTACCAGATGTATTGCCTTATTATCCTCACTCTTGTGGACTCAGTCTCATCTTTTGGGGATCCCAAGTCACTTGTGCAGTGTTCACGGCCTATTCCTGCCTAACACAAGAAAGGGTCAGTGGTACAACATCCACTTACTGGCATACAATGTTCACTAATCCAGCTAAGGAAGGCCATTAAGGTGACAATGGCCCGAGCCTCAGTTAAGCCAAGTGACCACAAAGCCCACAGCTCTGCACCTTTATGTGGGCACTTCAAGGCTCTCATGTTGGGCCAGAGAACAAAAAATGCAACAGTTAAAGCTACCTTGAGCCAGAGAAGAAAACAGGCAGCTCTACCCTTCTAAGTCCAGTAAGACTGAAGGATCAAAGGCCTTTTACTCTCACCAACATGCTAAGTAAATTCAAATAACAGGACTGAAGAGGACCTAGAGAAAGGTCCTGCCTGCTCCTCTTCACCCACAGAACAAGTTTCAAACATTTCAAAACCACGAGTTTTTATTTACAAAGATTTGACATTATTATTATATGAGCTTCTGAAATTATGAGAGCTCTGTCTTTCATGTAATAGTGAGCAAACTGAAAACTAACTGATTAAGCCCTAAAGTGCAGATGTGATATTTCATCTCTACAGCATCTCTTTTTTTTTTTTGAGATGGAGTTTCGCTCTGTCACCTAGGCTAGAGTGCAGTGGCACAATCTCGGCTCACTGCATCCTCCACCTCCTGGGTTTAAGTAATTCTCTGCCTCAGCCTCCTGAGTAGCTGGGATTACAGGCACCCACCACCACGCCCGGCTAATTTTGTTTTGTATTTTTAGTAGAGACAGGGTTTCACCATCTTGGCCAGGCTGATCTTGAACTCCTGACCTTGTGATCCACCTACCTCAGCCTCCCAAAGTGCTGGGATTACAGGCGTGAGCCACAGCGCCCGGCATACAGCATCTCTTTAATTAAGCTCATTCATATACCTTCACTGTCAGGCTAAACGCGGTGGCTTATGTCTGTAATCCCAGAACTCTGGTAGGCCAAGGTGGGTGGATCATGAGATCAGGAGTTTGAGACCAGCCTGGCCAACATGGTGAAACCTTGTCTCTACTAAAAATACAAAAATTAGCCAGGCATGGTGGCGGGCACCTGTAATCCCAGCTACTTGGGAGGCTGAGGCAGGACAATCACTTGAACCCAGGAGGTGGAGGTTGCAGTGAGCCAAAATCGTGCCAGTGCACTCTAGGCTGGGTGACAGTGAGACTCTGTCTCAAAAAAACAAAAAACAAAAAACAAAAAAACAAAACACACACACACACAAAAAAATACTTCACCGTCAATATAAATAATCTAGTCAAGTAACCTTTACTCCATTTTGGATAAAAACAGAGAAGAACTCCATGTGGTTGCTGAAGGGTCTTTAAAGGAATCAAATATTCTCATTTTTCTCTTTAAAAGCACTTTTAACAAATCTTCAAATCAATAAAATATACAATGGCTTAACCGGGCAAGATCTAATGCCCCAAGATCTCATGAGGCACTCAACTAGGGCTTCCCAGACAGTGAGAAGCACAGAGCCTGGAAAGGCTCACAGGTGAGCTAAGCTACGGTTGGAAGGTGGAGGCAGGCAGCTCAGACAGCTGGCTCCACGAACCTCCACCCCATTACCTCGTGCACTGTAAACTTTTCTGCTGTATTTTACCTGTGCCATGAGGACAAAATAGTTCAGAAGCCCTAGATTATTCACGCTCTAAAGGAATGACTTAATTGTGGCTGCCCAACAACAATAGGAAATTCATATTTTTAAATAACTTAGCATTTTATTTTATTTAATTTTTTTTGAGATAGGGTCTTGGCTCTGTTGCCCAGGCTGCAGGGCAGTGGCACAATCATGGCTCACTGCAGCCTCGACTTGCTGGGCTCAATCAATTTGTCTGCCTCCAAGTAGCCGGGACTACAGGCATGTACCACCATGACTGGCTAAATTTTTGTAGAGACGGGGTTTCGCCATGTTGCCCAGGCTGGTGTCAAACTCTTGGGCTCAACCAATTGGCCCACTTCAGCTTCCCAAAGTGCTGGGGTTACAGGCATTGAGCCACTGCGCCTGGCCAACTTAGCATTTTAGAAAGCAATTTGGAAAGCAGAGCAAATGTACATAACGTGAGTGAAAAGGGAGTATTAAAAAGAGGAAGGACTATGTAAGTTGGATAGTAAAACGTGCATTTTTTCTTGGGTATACACATACTGCAGTGTTAACAATTTCTCTCCAGATGGTGAGATGGTGAGTATTTCACAGCAGGGGACATCAGCCCACTTGGGGCTTCCCTTTGGAATCAGATGGGAGTGGGTACAAGAAGATCACAGAGCATCTTCACTGCTGCTGCTGCTTCTCTCTCAACTTTTCCCTCCTACCTCATGTATTGGTTTCACAGTCCTGAGAAGACCCCATAGTCCTACATAAGCATAAGAAAAGCCCCAGATATAAAACAAGAAAGAGAAGACTAAAGTACAAAAAAAGCGCCACCTTCTGGTGGCTATAGGGGATGCTTTCCCTCTCACTCAGATGATCCCTGCAGCCAAACCGCTGCCACAGACACAAAACCACTGGGAACCTAACCCTAAAAGAGACTGGCCAGCCATGGAGCAGCTTTCCAAAATCTTAAGACTGGAGACTGGTGTTGGACTGGAAACCAGGTTGAATAACAGCCCTTCACTCATTCCATATAATATCTAGAGTCCAATTAATCTGGAAAGCAAGAGTCCTCTGGGCAAGAGGATAGCCAACTGCTTTATTAAAATGTAACCTAAACCCAGTACTAACAAAGGCTCCTCCAACATACAACACAAAGACATGGCTACCATTCCAAACACCTGAGAAGGGGTGGTGACGGCAGACAGGCCAACGGAAAACCAACCAGAGTCATGAGACATGGTTCCAGCAATTGCTAGCTGCCCTACGGTGTCCTCTCTCCTCTTCCTCCTTACAACCAAACTGAACTTTGATATTTAGAACACATGGCAACCCAAAGTAAAGATTACATTTCCCAGCCTCCTTAAGAGGCAGCAGCCCCTGCAGCCCTGCATTTCTCTTCCTCCATCCTGCTGACTGGAACACATCCTGCCGACTGATGTGAAGGTTAAAGCTCTCTGTCAGGAGGAAGAGAACCACACCCTAGAAATGACAAAGCAGTAAGCACAAAGGAGCAAGGTCCTCCAGCTGTCTTCCCAGGGCTCTAATTTCCAGTCCTCAACTACGTACACCTCTAGATTTCATTTACGGGAGAGAAATAACCCTCAGTCTTGTTTAAGCCATTATGTTATCTCAGGTTTTATGTCACATGCAGCTGAATCTAATCCTAAATAACAGCCATCAATGACTAAATCACAAAATAAATTCAGTGTTTCATGGAAATTTAAGCTCCCCAGAAGCAGGCATTTTATTTACTGTGTCTCCAGCACCTAGAACAGTAGCTGGTACCTGGAACAGTATAGGGCAGACACTTTCCCTATCTGGGAAAAAACAATATTGGCTCAATCTCTCTCTTTTCTGTCTTAACAGATCTCTACAAGGTTATCACTCTAAGAAAACAGCTTCAGAGAAGTGAAGTCGCCAGTGCATTAGCCCACTCATCTGGGTACAAAGCTGTCTGTGCAGTGGATAAAAGCAGGTCTTCAGACTCAGAACTATTCAGAGAAGTTGTCCTTAAGGGCTCTATTTCAGGGAAAAAGAGGCATTATCTAGAAAGGTCAGTGGTTGAAGACACATGAGCTGAGCTGCATAACAATCACAGTGGTACACATGAGGGTGACCAGGGAAATATATACATGCACAACAAACCGAAGAATGCAATGTTAAACTCATTGTTTTAGCCAACGTGGGACAGAAGCAAGATGAAGTACGGGACAGAAAACACACTGCGAGAAACTTGATTTAAAAAGCGCATCAAAATTTCTGAACCATTTTGCCAGTAAGTGTGAAGATCCCATGTGCCATGCCCGAGAAGCCCTCATTAATTCACCAGAGGAGGTGATGTCATCCTGTGGAAATACGCCAGGCTGGGTCAAGCTTGCCCTGGCCAGGATGGCTGCTGCTGCTGCCATGGCTCCAGCCCCTGCCCCTCCCATTTCCCTGGCAAGTGGACAGAAGATGATGTAACTGCACAGAAGCAAGGGAAAGGAAAAACAAGCTTCTGAACCACATTAAGGGAAAAAAAACCCAAACAAACTTCCTTTAATTTGAAAGTTCTTTGTTGTCAAAAGGGCTTGGATGTCCTTAGTCTTAAAATAACCTTTCATGTTAATTACAAAAAAAAAAAAAAAAAAAAAAAGACTCTCCTATTTCTAACTAAAATCATATTTTGCTGGATTCCAAAATGAACTAAGGAGCTAAAAGCTTTGTCTTTTTTAGGACTTCCTCTAAGCCTGCCAACATGAGGGTCCACAGGGCCTTAATGGAATTCCAGGGCAGTGAACTCAAGCTGCAGAGACCACAGCAAACCCTCACATCCTCTGATGTTAACTCAGCAGACAGAGAGTAACAGAAAGGCACAGAGATCCACAGAACTTAACACATTTTAGGGAGTGAGAGAAGAACTCTTATGTGAAACGGAAACCAGTGAAGATAATAAATATTGATTTGTTTTCTTCAACTTGTGACACTTGAGTTAAAGACTGCTTTGAATACTTTTGACTACTGAGTTTACAAGAGGAACTCTGAAATAAATGGTGCAAACAAAACAAAACCACGAAGGAAGGGAAGCCTCTAGGATTGGGAAAAGGAAAGTGATTTGAACCATCTAAAGAGACTAGTGGATTTCCCAATTAAGAAAATTATATTTTACTCACACTTCCGTTCCAGCTCCCTCATTTTTTCTGGTGGAATTTTCATTTTATCAATGTGCTCACGTAAAACACTAGCCCATTTCTGCAGAGATTCCATCACAGTCCAAGGTCTAGACATGTCTGCAACAAAAATGACGAGGGTCTCTGGCAAGGATTCAGCAGAAACTGCAAATTTCAGCAGGCCTTTGTGGTACAAGTCTCCATCCAGAATCCACACATTGCAGCGCGTGTGATCTGAGAAAAGAAGTGAATGAAGCTAGTTACCACCTGACAGTGACCATCAGCACAGCTGTAGAAACAGACACATCAGGAAGATCTTGAAGGTGACAGCTATGAATTCTAAACAGAATGCAAAATTTGGAAATCCAAACCAAAAAGTGCCCAAGTGCTCAGTAGACAGCAATCCTTGGTCCTGGTGCCTTTAAAACTACAGTAATATAGGGTCCAGGCATGGTGGCTCACACCTGTAATCTCAACACTTTGAGAGGCTGAGGCAGGTGGATCACTTGAGGTCAGGGGTTCAAGACCAGCCTGGCCAACATGGCAAAACCCCATCTCTACTAAAAGTACAAAACAAATTAGCCGGGCATCGTGACACTCGCCTGTAATCCCGGCTACTTAGGAGGCTGAGGCAGGAGAATTGCTTGAACCCAGGAAGTAGAGGTTGCGATGAGCTGAGATTGTGCCAATGCACTCCAGCCTGGGCGACAGAATGAGAGTCCGTCTCAAAAAAAAAACCAAACAAACAAACAAAAACTACAGTAATATAGGAAGTGTTCACACCTAAAAAGGTTTCCAAAATGTCTATGAAGTAAAGAGTGAGGGTAGCAGACCCGGCGCGGTGGCTCACGCCTGTAATCCCCGCACTTTGGGAGGCTGAGGCGAGCAGATCACGAGGTCGGGAGTTCAAGATCGGCCTGGCCAGCATGGTGAAACCCGTCTCTATTAAAAATACAAAATGTAGCTGGGCATGGTGGCAGGCGCCTGTAATCCCAGCACTTGGGAGGCTGAGGCAGGAGAATCACCTGAACCCGGGAGGCAGAGGTTGCAGTGAGTCGAGATCGTGCCACTGCACTCCAGCCTGCATGACAGAGTGAGACTCGGTCACAAAAAAAAAAAAAAAAAAAAAGAGTGAGAGTATCTTAGCTTTCAATAAGAACCAAAAGATACTAATGTTCACTGGTCAACTGTGCCACAACCTAAATAATCCATCATCCTAAGATAACAGCAATCAGTGAAGCAGTGAGCTATGCTGAAGAGCCTATGTTTAAACAAGCCCTCCTTGTGTTGGTCACACTAAACAATGCATTCACATACTATAAAGGATGCCAGAGAGACAGTACCTTTGTATTTAAATGTGAAGATAAAATCATCACTTACATAAATTGAGATATGAATTACCAGATGCCTAATTATACTGGGGAATTAGTAATTTTTTGTTATAATAATAGGTTATGTTTTTAAAAAATCCTTATCTTAGACGTCCTTATGGCAGTATCCATAGATAAAATTTGAAATTTGAAATTTGCTTCAAAATCATCTAGTGGGGAGCAAAAATTTGAAATTTGCTTCAAAATCATCTAGTGGGGAGTAAACAGAGCAAAGAGTAAAAGTACAGTTGAAATAAAATTGATCAAGAACTGGTATGCATGTATGTATGTATGTATGTACATTTATTTTTGAGACAGGGTCTGAGACACCCAGGCTGGAGTGCAGTGGCAACTGCAGTCTCGATTTCCTGGGCTAGTGATCCGCCCACTTCAGCCTTCCAAGTAGCTGGGACTACAGGCACAAGCCACCATGCCCAGCTAATTTTTTAATTTTCTGTAGAGATAGGGTTTCCTGATATTGCCCAAGCTGGTCTCGAACTCCTAGGCTCAAGCAATGTTCCTGCCTCGGCCTTCTAAAGTGCTGGGATTACAGGCCTGAGCCAGTGCGCCCAGCCAGAACTGGTAATTGTTGAAGCAAGGTGACAAGTACAGTATGGCTCATGACACTACTCTCTACTTTGTATATATTTTTTGTTTTCTATTAAAATATATTCACACAAATGTGCAAGTGCTAAGATTTAATGAAACGTGGTTCCAAATGAATACCAGGATGATCTAACTGCCAAAGACAATTCTCCAAATTTATTCATTTATTTGAGATGGAGTCTCACTCTATCACCCAAGCTGGAGTGTAGTGGCACGATATGGGCTCACTGCAACCGCCGCCACCCCTCCCTGCCGCCCAGGTTCAAACGATTCTCCTGCCTCAGCTTCCCAAGTAGCTGGGACTACGGGCACGTGCCACTACGCCTGGCTAATTTTTGTATTTTTAGTACAGATGGGGTTTCACCACGTTGGCCAGGCTGGTCTCGAACTCCTGACCTCAAGTGATCTGCCCGCCTCAGCCTCCAAAAGTGCTGGGATTATAGGCATGAATCACCACGCCCGGCCAAATTTATAATATATTTTTAGAAATTTTCAGTTATCTTTGAGACTATTTTTTATTTATTTTTATTTTTTGAGATGGAGTCTCCCTCTGTCACCCAGGTTGGAATGCAGTGGTGCAAGCTCAACTCATTGCAATCTCCTACTCTAAGGCTTCGATTCTCCTGCCTCAGCTTCTGAGTAGCTGGGATTACACGAGTGCACCACTACACCCAGCTAATTTTTGCATTTTTAGTAGAGACCGGGTCTCACCATGTTGGTTGGGCTAGTCTCGAACTCCTGACCTGTGGTGATCTGCCCGCCTCAGCCTTGTTGGGATTACAGGCATGAGCCACCGTGCCCGGCAGAACTATTTTTTATAAAAGTACCTTGAGAACCATCATCAAAAATATTTTATTAACTATTAATACTTTTTCTTTTTGTGATGAGTTTTGCTTTGTTGCCTCGACTGGAGTGGTGTGGTGTAGGGGTGTGTCTAGACTGGTGTAGCTCACTGCAGCCCACGCCTCCCAGGCTCAGGCGATCCTCATGCCTCAGGCTCTTGAGTGGCTGGGATTACAGTTGTGTGCCACCATACTGGCTGATTTTTGTATATTTAGTAGAAATGGGGTTTCACCACGTTATCCAGGCTGGTCGAAAACTCCTGGGCTCAAGGGATCCGCCCACCTCAGCCGCACAAAGTGCTGGGATTACAGGCGTGAGCCACCGCGCCTGGCCTATTAGCTTCTTTTTCAACAAATTCCAACATATACTTTAAAACCAACAGGGCGCGGTGGCTCACACCTGTAATCCCAGCACTTTGGGAGGCTGAGGTGGGTGGATCACTTGAGCTCAAGGGTTCAGGACCAGCCCGGGCAACACGGCAAAACCCCGTCTCTACAAAAGATACAAAAATTAGCCAGGCTTGGTGGCATGTACCTGTAGTCCCAGCTACTCGGGAGGCTGAGGAGGGAGAACTGCTTGAGCTCGGGAGGTGGAGGTTGCAGGGGGCCGAGATAACGCCACTGCACTCCAGCCTGGATGACAGAGCCAGACCCTGTCTCAAAAAAAGAAAAAAATAAAGAACACAAAACAAACAAAAAAACCCAATCTTCCTCTTTTAGAAAAATATACTTAAAAAAAAAAAACCTATCTTCTATTAACTACCTTTTCTGAATAAGCAATTAACATGCTATAAAAAATTTATATTCATGACTTTGTGTCAACAGTATAAAGTATCTAAATCTAGTAGTACTTTCAAATTCTATTTTAGTGGCTTTAGTTTGGGTTCTGTGAATGTCCTCAAAAATACTGCTCTGTACCCAAAGTCTGTGGGTTTTAATGCCTACCCATCCACAGGCATGGTTCCTTTTTTCAGCCTCTCTCCCCACTGCCCACTACACATAACTCACCCATGTGCTTGGAGATCACACCATGTGTAGCATTAAACAGATGCCCCCAAACCTAGAGGCAGAGGTCCTTTGACATGTCACATCCTACCACAAGCTAGGTACAAGCCAGAGACTATTTTCTCTACCTGGGTAACTGCTTGCAAAGTGTATATTTATAACTCAATCACACCACACAATAAGAAAGACTAGGGCTGGAAAATATACCATTAACAGATAAGGGCAATTCTTCCATCAAATAGGAACTTGCAAGCGGGTGGCCTAAAAAAATCCAATAAATGCAGAGACCAAGAAGTTTTTAAGGTAACTTTAAAAAAATCTGTATATAAGTTAAAATATACTTAAAGGCAAATAAATGTGGTCAACACGATGCTCTGGCATGAAATATGCTTACGGTATCTTGAAACAGAAGAGGCTATAGAGATTCACAGATTACCTACAACATGTTTTACACTTTCAAAAGAAACAAAAGGGTACTAGAGCTATCACCATGTCTCAAGCACTGTTACACATCAGGTGTAACATTTTGTATAGGCACCATTACCCCATTCTACAAATGAGGAAACTCAAGTACAGAGTGGTTAAGTTAGTTACCCAAAGCCACACAACTACTGACTACAGGCATGGCATTCTGAACCAGTTCTGCCTGGCTCCAAAGCCACAGCTCTTTCCACAGTAACCACGCTGTCCAAAAGACAGGAAGCAAAAGACTCATGACATGTGAGATCCTCTGGCAAGGCTCAGCAGCCCTGTATGTACAGACTCCAGTGGGCCTAGATGAGTACCCAAATGCCTCTGTCCTTCTTACACAAGAGACTCTTACCCATGCCCTCAACATTTTTTTTTTTTTTGAGATGGAGTCTTACTCTGTTGCCCAGGCTGGAGTGCAGTGGCACAATCTCGGTCACTGCAACCTCTGCCTCCCAGGTTGAAGCGATTCTCCTGCCTCAGCCTCCTGGGTAGCTGGGATTACAGGTGTGTGCCACCATGTCTGGCTAATTTTTGTATTTTTAGTAGAAATGGGGTTTCACCATGTTGGCCAGGCTGGTCTCAAATGGACCTCAGGTGATCTGCCTGCCTCAGCCTCCCAAAGTGCTGGGATTACAGGCGTGAGCCACCGCGCCCAGCCACCCATGCCCTCTACTAAACAGCTCTTGGAGATGGTAGAATTACAGTGCTGGAAAGGACCCGCCCTCATTATATAATTGCCCATACATCATAATCTTTACTGTTTAAATGAGTAAAGGCAAATACAAAGAAAGTAATTTTTTTTTTTTTTTTTTTTTAAGATGGAGTCTCGTTTTATCGCCTAGGCTGGAGTGCAGTGGTGTAATCTCGGCTCACTGCAACCTCCACCTCCTGGGTTCAAGCGATTTTCATGCCTCAGCCTCCAGAGTAGCTGGGGCTACAGGCATGCACCACCATGCCTGGCTAATGTTTTGTATTGTTAGTAGAGATGGGGTTTCACTAAGTTGACCAAGCTGGTCTTGAACTCCTGATCCCAAGTGATCCACCTGCCTCAGCCTCCCAAAGTGCTAGGATTACAGACGTCAGCCACCACGCCTGCCCTAAAGAAAGTAATTTAGTGAATACACTTCATCTTTAGGTTATACAGATAACTTTTCTACCAAAAAAACAAACCAACCAACCTAGGTACCAATGGTTATTTATTTTCGAATCATTGAAAAGATCTAACATAGGCTGGGTGCAGTGGTTCATGCCTGTAATCCCAGCACTTTGAGAGGCTGAGGCGAGCGGACTGCTTGAGCTCAGGAGTTCGAGACCAGCCTGAGCAACATAGTGAAACCCCATCTGTACGAAAATTAGCCGGGTGTGGTGGCACACACCTATAGTCCCAGCTACTTAGGAGGCTGAGGTGTAAGGATGACCCGAGGCTGGGAGGCAGAGGTTGCAATGAGCTGAGACTCAGCCACTGCACTTCAGCCTGGGTGACAGAGTAAAACCCTGTCTCAAACAAAAAAAAAAAAAAAAAAAAAAAAAAAAGATCTAACATAAAACCAAAACATTATAAAGGAGGCATTACTGAGCAGTTGTAACCCAAAACCATTACTCCAACTCACAATTACACTTGTAAGAAAACATTTTTAAATTATATGTAATCCTTATAAGAATGTTTATCATGTGCTTTTAATCATCCTAAGCAGAAACTATTACTACTCACGTTTTAAAGATAAGGAATTAAAGAATATTACCACCTCTGAGCATCTACTCCTCTACCAGAAGAAACACAGAAAATGGGCATTTCTTTCATTCTTTCTTTTTTAAAAAACAGAGATGGTCTCGCTCTGTCATCCAGGCTTGAGTGTATAACACAGCTCACTGCAGTCCCCAACTCCTGGCTTCAAGTGATCCTCCCACCTCAGCCTCCTGAGTAGCTGCGATTATGGCAGGAGTCACCAAATCCGGCAGAAATTACCATTTCTAAACTGTCACAAAGAGATTCAGGAAACTCTCCTATTAACATATGTTAAATTGTTACACTCTAAACCACACCAACTTCTGATTCTCTACTAGAACCAGGCAGAGTAACAATGGTCCCCAGGACAGCCAAGCATTTCTCTCATATAAAACTCCAAAGCTTTAAAAAATCTTTCTTATCACCTTTATGGGTAAGTAAAAATTTTCTTCAGTATCTCTTTTTAAAGGCAGGCTAGCCAGAGCAACAGCTAAGTGTCCCATTCCCCAATTTTGCTAACACACTGTATAAAGGGGGTTAAGTCCTGCAAAAGATACGTACTTCATCTATTCTGTGATTAACTCTCTGAGAATCAAACAGAAAACTGAGAATGCCTGGCCATGTTGCAGGAACTGCACCCAAGGAAGCAGTCAGAGTCCTGCATACACCCCCTTACCATGGGATCAATGCTTCACTCACCGTCTCGGTCCTCATCATGGACGCTGAGGTAGAGATATTCTAGGCCTCTTCCTTTTTTGCCATGCTCAGCTCCTTGTAGTTTAGTCATGAGGGTTGTTTTACCAGAACCATCTTCACCTACAAAGGATGTTTGCAAGACAAAGGTGTACTGTTTATTCCGGGCAAGGATGGGGAGGCATGACACTCACATGACAAGGAGCAACTAAGAATTTCATGCAAAGTCTGCTGTTGAAGTCTCACCTGCTTTCATAAACAAAGGACTCTGCTGGAAGAGTGGTTGGGAGGGTGGGGAGGAGAGGGTGGTAAAGGCAGCAAATTCCAAGATCTAAAATGACATTCTACTGCAGTTATCCTTACTTCACAAGGGAAATAATGAGGCAGGTCCACAGGCCCTATCTATAATTTATAAGACATGCATTTGGAGAAGTGAAAGTAAAAGGTAGGGTTAGTTTCTCATGAGAAAAACTTTCACCACAAGAAAAACAAGAAATCTTCAAAATATGATACAATTAACCTAAAAGTCCAGGTACTGTGAACTAAAAAAAGTCTGATCCTGCTTCACAATGGTGACGAATGGAAGTTATTCACTTTTGATTTTAGTACATCTCCTTCACAAACATTCTGAAGGCTAAGAAACTGACGAAAATAATTATAGACCTAGCAAAACTCTTTAGTACAATCTCAGTTAATTATTAAGCACTTCTTCATCTCCCTCCACCCAAACAACACCCCCTCTCCCCGGATCCTTAAACATCAAGGAGAACCATCGCCAAACATTCCTAGGCACTTCTGGCATTTAATAATATGGAATTACAGAACATGAGAATTGAAAGTCAGTCAGTCAGTCCACAAATCAAAGACCTCCTCTCCATCTCCAATGCCTCTACCTTATTCAGGCCCTCTGCATCCAGACCAAGGTAAGTACCTGTCAGCCTGACTTCAGTACCTGCTCATTTTGAGCTACTGTCCCTCTGCAGGCAGTGTTCTTTCTAAAACTCAGATCTGGTGATCTTGATCCCCCACTTCTTGAAGATCTCTAAGGGTCCGGTATTACCTACCACAGTCAATTCCTGAGGAAGGTCACACATTCTCTTCTAACAGTAGGAAAACTATCAAGGCAGTGATTCCCATGAGAATTGGGGGATGGAGGTGAAATAAAAGGCCTTTGAAAATCAGAGAACTTCAGGAAACAGCATTAACTCTTCAGCCTTCCCACAATCTGCCCCCAACTTACCTTAGCAGCCACCAACCACAAGGCGCTTCTAGCAGTTTCCAAACCCCACACCCTCTTGTCATCTGTGTCCCTGCATACTGACACTTTTCTGCAAAATACTCAACCCCCAAATCATCCTCCTTCAACAGCTCTAAGCAGTGTAATGCTTCCACAATAATCGGCATGGTGCAATGCAATCACCAATACATCTGTCTTCCACCAGACTGAGATTCTTCTATAGTGTTTAAGAGTCGCCTATGCTGAGCCAGTGCCCAGCTCACAGGTCCCAAGCAACAAATGGACTTGCTGTGTGAATGCACCCAAACTCCCTCACTTGAGGAGAGTGAGGCCAGAGGGAGTAAGGGACCTGACTCAGGTAACCTAGCAGTGAGGGCTGGCATAATGCAGGAAACGTCCCCAGTGCTGACTCTCTGTCCTCTGCAAACTCCCTAAAACCTCGGACTATGCACTACTGATGAGGCTCAAAGAAGGCTCCCGTGGTCATTTCCCCACAGCTCCGAGCCCAGGTAACCTCGTTCTCCCACCTTCTCCATCTAACCTCATCTACTAGCTTCCCCTCTCCACGACCTCAATTTGGTAACCGTCGAGGCAATGAAGGCATAGAAGGCCAAGTGACTGAAACAATGTGCCGACAACCCCAAAGCACCACTAGGCTCTCCAAAGAAGGCCGCATACCACCCTCATGCGCGGGAAGCTTGGCCACTCTCCAGCTGCCCGGCCAGGGCCGACGGTCCCTTTCCCGCCAGGCTGCGGGCAAGCAACTGGAAAGGGGAAAGCGGGGACCTGTGGGAGGGGCGCCCGCCTCGCCCACCCCAGCGACCTGGGGCAACGCCCCGCCGCCGGCGCTCACCGAAGACCAGGATGTTCTTGCCGGACGGCAGCTTGGACCTGGCGCGGGTGGACACTTCGCTCAGAATGGAGGACCTGTGGCGACAATGGCAAGAGTGGTCAGCCCCGGGCCGGGCTGGGATGGCCCGGCTCGCGACGGCCCCTGTGTCCGACGGTCCGGCCCAGAGGCCGCGCCCCCCACGGCCCGGCCCGACCGCCCGCGGCCTCACCATAGGCTCTGGCCTTCCTCCTCCTCACTGGTCAGGTCGCCGGCGGCCGCCACCGCGGGCCCGTTGGGACCTAGCAGCAGCTTCTTCTCCACCCCCACCGGCGCCATCTTGCCAACTGCAGCCACAAAGAGGGCCCTCCCCCGGGCCCGCCGAGGACCCGCGAGGACCCGGGCCGGGCCGCCCCCCGCTCGCCGTTCCCCGCGCCGCGCCGCCCGCCGACCTTCCCGCGGCGACTGCGCCGCCCAACGTGTCCTCTAGGTCTGCGATGGCCACGGGCTCCCACGGCTTGCGAGTCCGCCGAGGTGGCGGGCGGCGGTCAGGCAGCCGCCGGGGCAGCCATGCGCGGGGAGGCGGTGGCAGGGGCGGGCACCGTCCGGACCAAGGGCGCGCTGGCGGCCTCTGCCGGCTGAGGGGCGCAGCGCAGCGCCCCGCTACGCTCGCCGATTCTCCTGTGCAGTCGCCGGGCAGCCGGATGACTGACCCGAAAGCCTAGGCTTTGGGAATGAGACTAATGGACACAAAAGCGCCATTTATCTAGAGCTCACTATGTGCCAGAGTCACACATTATCTCACTGAATCTTATCTAACCCTTTCACAGATGAGGAACCTGAAGCTCAAAAAATTTAAGAAACCCACCCAAGGACCCAAGGCTAGAAGATAACATTCGGTACTTCTAATTTATTCCCCAACCTTGGACCATTATATCATGAACTTGGCCTAACCCTACTCAAGCCCTGCATTGAAAGACTAGCCATAAGGAAGATCCCAGAATCCTCATAAATATCCTGCTTTTCCCCCTCCTCCTCCGAAGACTAAAGACTGTGAGGTAGTGCTCTTGACCGTAGTGCATAATACACTTGGTTTGCTTTATTAACATGCTTTTTAAAATGATGTTTTCAGGGAGCCAGCATTTCACACCAGAAGAAGAGCCCTTAATTTCCTTGGGGGCCAGCTGGCAGGTGCAGAGCGGGGAGGAAAACAAAAGGAAAGGGGATGGAAAAGGGAAAGAGCGGAGAGTAACCGAAGGAAAAACATACATTCCATTATCAAGCTTAATTTTAGGTGTGGCCTCTACTTGAGGGCTCTTGCCATTCTCTATGGAAACAGGCTAACAAGACATTTCTAAATATCACAAGGAAGTGGAATGCGGCAGAAAAGCACCACCTAAGTAGGTTTCAGATGAGTAGGATTGTGATCCTGATGCCAAAAAATCTGGCAGCATGAATTACGGGATAAAACAAATGGGCATATCATCTGCCAAACTGGATGTAAGGTTTAAACAAGACAATGAGAGTGAAAACCCACTGAGTTCCTCCCTTGGAAATCTGGGAAAATCAGGCAAAGTGCCAGAAGTCCTAAAAGGGCAAGCAGTGCTGAATTTTCACAGGACGTAAGATGGAGTTGAAAATTACAGGCCAGTGAGCTTGATCAGCACTAAGTGAAATTTTGTGATTAAACATTAAAGGAAAAGAGAGTACCAGATTTACACAGTATCTTTCTTTTTTGCAGGAGTACCAGGTAGGCGGATGCTGCAGATACAGCAAATGCAGATTTCAACAGGGCATTTGACAATTCACATCTTAGATGCGAAAGTGAAATCAATGCTGGATGATAGCATTGAGGCTTATTAAAGACTAGCCCAGAGGTGGCTGATGAAGAGGAGGGACCAGCAGATGAGGCTGCTAGGGGCCTGCCCAAACCTCCTGCCCTGGCCAGCCAATTCAGGGTGCCATCAGTGACTTGGATAAGAATACAGCAGCAGTCATGGAAGTTGTGGATGACCTGAAGCAGGAAGGGTTGCCTTATCTACTGCATGACAAACTGAGCAGAGACTAAATCTAACAAGTTGAAATTTAGCAGGAACTATTAAAGTCCTGTGGAAGAGTTTAACAAAAAAGCATAGGAAGGCCAGGTACAGTGGCTCACACCTGTAATCCCGGCACTTTGGGAGGCCGAGGCTGGCGGATCACTTGAGGTCAGGAGTTCCAGACCAGCCTGGCCAACATGGCCAAACCCCGTCTCTACTAAAAATACAAAAAAAAAAAAAATTAGCCAGGAACGGTGGCATGTGCCTGTAATCCCAGCTACCTGGGAGGCTGAAGCACGATAATTGCTTGAACCCAGGAGACAGAGGCTGCAGTGAGCTGAGATCACACCACTGTACTCTAGCCTGGGCGACAGAGTAAGACTCTGTCAAATAAAGTAAAAAAATTTAAAAATGCATAGGAATAGGAAAGGAAATTATTTGAAATAAAAATGATAATCTAAACGTCATTACTGTATTAACTATAATCTAAGAGTTGGTCATGTAGAATGCCAAGAAACATCTTAGGGTAGAACCCATAAAACCTCACTGACGCTAACAAAGAAGCTAGCCCCCCATGCCAGTCAGGCTGGATTTCTTAGGGTGACATTTCTGGACACATTTTTCAAAGACAGAGGTATCCAGTGGTCAGTGACTAAACTCATAAGGGGACAAGACATTGTTCTGCTGCAACATGAAGTAACTAGGGCTCATCAATATGAAGGATAAAGATACAGAGGGAGAAGAGGGGAAAGTGTAGACATTTCTGAAAAGCTAAAGCAAATAAACATACCAAAAAGAAGTGAACCTGACTATACAATGTGGGAGTATTCAAAGCAACTGCATACTTAGTCTTTAGAAGAAGAAACTTTTTTTTTTCCTCTAGGATACTACAGTAAACAATAGAAGAGGAAACTTTTTTAAGAGATAGGGTCTTGCTCACATCCAGGCTAGAGTACAGTGAAACACTCATAACTAACTACATCCTCGAACTCCTGGGCTCAAGCAATCCTCCCACCTCAGCCTCTCAAGTAGCTAGGACCACAGGGGCATGCCACCACATCCAGCTAATTTTTAAATTTTTTTGTAAAGATAGGGGTCTCACTATGTTGCTTAGGCTGGTCTCAAACTCCTTGCCTCAAGTGATCCTCCCACATTGGCCTCCCAAAGTGCTAGGATTACAAATATGGGCCACCACCACATCCAAGGAAACATTTTAATTAACAAAATGCCAAATATTGATTTAGTGTGTGGGAATCTTAGTTAAATAGCTTGGGGAACTATTCTTTCTGAATTCTGGGGAGGGACTTTTGTACCATATAAAAATACTAAAATCCAAATGTCTCACATAGTATTTATTGCAATATAATGTCAAATAACATTTAAAGGCTAATTATTTTCTCTGTGTCCTTTAAGCTTAAGGAAAAATAAAAGCATATTCCTAAACAAATGTTCGATCTTACGAAGGAATTTTCTTACTAATCTGTACCCTGAAGATATATTTGCTTTATAAATCATTGTAATTTGATGATTTTCAGCATCACAAAAACTGTTTAATGAAAACTGTATTCTCATTTCCACATTCCTTCTCATGAGAGTTTAGAAAAATACTTTAAATGTAAAGGCACTGTATTTTAAGAATCCAAACTAAAAACTGACAGTCTTCTTTCAATCAAGAAGCTGCACACGTGGGGCGTTTGGTCAGCTTGTGATATTTGTGAGCAAGGTCCACAGCCTTCCGTCCTTGCTGAAAAGGGAAAGACCACAAAATTGAATTCCAGTGATTTCCCATTTTCTTAACTCCATTGAAAAGGTAATTTACTTCTTCTTCAGTAAAATTTTTGCGAATTCTTCTTTTTTCTGTAATTAGAATGGTAGAATATATTAGTATTTGCCGAACAAAGGTCCTGAGATGCAAATAAGTGCTTATTTGGATATGCTTAACTTATACCTAAGGATATAAACTATAGAGTGAGAAATGCCAGGGCTTCTCATCATGTGGAAACCCACTTCAATTTTAAAAACCTGAGTGCCTAATATTAAGCTAGTTGCTATCACTGTGACTTCTTCAGTAATTATAACTTAATTGACAGTAGTAATACAACATCTTTCAATCAAGAAACAAAAGTTTATAAACATTTGATTGTTAATTCAACATTCCTGTGAGGACAGTTAACAAACATCTTACCGGCGAGGCACGGTGGCTCACGCCTATAATCCCAGCACTTTGGGAGGCTGAGGCAGGTGGATTACTTGAGGTCGGAAGTTCGAGACCAGCCTGGTCAATGTGGCAAAAACCTCTCTCTACCAAAAATACAAAAAGTAGCCAGGCATGATGGCACATGACTGTAGTCCCAGCTTCTCAGGAGGCTGAGGCACAAGAATTGCTTAAACTCGGGAGGCAGAGGTTGCAGTGAGCTGAGAGCACACCACTGCACTCCAGCCTGGGCGACAGAGCAAGACTCTGTCTCAAAATAAATAAATAAATAAAAATAAAAAACAGCTTACGTATCTTACAGATACAGTCTTCCCAAAGGGCTCCATAACTTGATAGAATAGAAAAGAATATCAACACTTGTTAAATATTAGGTTTGATAATATTTTTAAGAATAAGGGTCTTTTGAAATTTGCTTTTAAAAACACGTGGTCAGCTAGATCAAAACTCAAAATATAGGCTGCACAATGGGGAAGGAAATTTTTAACTTTGGTTTTTAAGGGATACTTTCTATAAAGAAAGAATATACAGTTGGTATCTGTAAACAAATATTTTCTGGTGACGATTACTAGGAAATAGCTTTCTTTAAGCTTTTTCATTCATTATTATCTCATGTTATCAATGTGGGTAGATGCTGGTGAGGAGAAGTTTTTTGTATTTCCACTTGAGGCTGTTATTTACTTTCGTAGTACTGGGTGCAGTTGTCCTGGTTCACCCTTAGAAAATCTTGCCCTTGCAGGCCAAGACAGCCATTTGTTTACCTTTTCTAAGAGTCACAGTTCAGACCTTTTAAAACAGATGAAAAAATCTTCCCAGCAGAAGGCTGAGATATCAGTGTAAATGTCTTATTACTTAATAGTATTATTTAGAATGTAAGCTCCATGAGGGCAGCAATTTTGATCTATTTTATTCACCATTGTATCCCCAGTGCTTAGAATAGTATCTGACACACAGTAGGTAGTCAATAAATATTTGTTAAGAGAAAAAAATTAGTGGTAAAACTATCTCAAAACTTATCAATTAAATTATTCCTTCATTTTGGGTATACTGGAAAACTGTGGCTATCCAAGAAATAGGTTTCAACTTCCCTTGCTAAATGATTTGAACCCATAATAATCAGGACTAGATTGGTTACTATAACTTTCAGGATATTGAGCCCTGGAGTTGATCATGTAAAGCCCCACTTTTCCATTGTGGCTGCCATCTCTCTGACTTTTATACTTAATATCTGTGCCCAAATCCTCAAAGATTCCTACAGCACAGTACTGAGCAGCCTGGAAGAAGGAAGCAGCTCTCTACACCCCAAGCTCCCCGCTCTGTGACTTCTTTAGTGCTCCTCTTAATATTAGGTATTAGGGAAGAGCAAGGGAAAATGGGCAAGAGGGCTTAATTCTAAGGACTCTTTTATTTTTCAAGCCCTCTCAAAACACCAATCCATCCTGAAATAGAGCCTTGGGGAAATCTGTAAATGCTTAGGACAGTGGTCCCTTCTCAGAAGAATGGGCTCACATTTGAGTATAAAGTATAATTAAATGAATGGTGGTGAGTATCCTGAAAAAAGGTTAAGTTTATCAAGGGGGGAAAAAATGGCAACATACCAAATATTCCTGGCCGGCTTGTGAAAGAGATGTAAGAATCACTACTTTCTCAAGGTTCCTTTCTAAATTCTAAAAAGTAGGCCAGATTATTTGGTTTTAGCTAAAGCAAGTCTTACCTACAAAAAAAAAGCATGTTTTTCTGAGCTCAATGTCACTTAACAGTATATAGGACCGCTGTATATAATCATTGTATAACCATTATTATGCACATTTCATGAAGTTCTGCAAATTATTTTAATATGCAAATAAATTACAGCATATTTTTCATTGTTACGTACTTGCTTTGAAGACATGTTGCTGAAAAACACCTATTATTAATTTGATGCCAAGCCCTTGTCAAGAACAAGATCTCCAAGTGCATGATGTTTCTATGAAAAAACACCCATTTTCTCACAATTACTATAGAAAACATTACTTCAGAAAGTGGGCTCATCTGTAGTGGTACTATACTTAATTATAATTTGCATGCAGAACTTTTAATCTAGAAAAAGACTCAGATATAAAAAAGCAAATTTGAAATTTCCTTGAAAGTTTTGGCAGTGAAAATAGCCAAATAAATATATGTGGCAAAATGCTTCCTGAATGTATCACGTCCAAATGTCTAAATAACAGAGTGGCTCTATAGATGTTACTAATTAATATATCCAACCTATTTTAGTCTGCAGGTATTAACTCCATACGAATAAAAGAAAATGATGATGTTATTTAAATTTCTGATACATCGGAAATGGTGATCAATGTGAAATGTTAACCCTATAGTTAAATAAAAATTCCCATAAATTAACTAATTGTTTAAGAGGCATTTTTATTTTTTAAGCAGAGTTTTAAGGTTTATACTATTTGTCTCTTCAATTTTTATTGTTTCAAGCACTATAGTTATGATCAAAAACCTCCTGCAAAGTCTCTCTGAAGCACTTGTGCATAATAATTTTGTTCTTAAAATAGAAATGTGAGGACAGAACAAGGGCTTCTGGAGAATGGCTTTTTGAATCTAAGTTCTGCCACTTACCAACTATTAATAATTATGCCTTACAATAGCAAATTAATATCTAACTTACAATATTACTATAGGAATTAAAGGAAATAATATCTATACAACACCTAACACCTAGCAGGTGCTTAATAAATGTTAGTTTCCTCCTGCTCCTTCCCCTGCTGGCAGGCAATGAGTGAGCAAGCAACATGAAGGGAAGAGGAAAGTCTCTTTTATTAGAAGGTCTGACCCTCATCAGAGGCAAGGTTTATCATTTAAGATCCATTAATAATGAGACTGAGAACCACACCCCAGCTGTTCTCTTCTTTCTCAGGAATATATGAAATTTAAGTTCATTTAAAAATTAAATACATTCAGCCAGGTGCAATGGCTCATGCCTGAAATCCCAGCACTTTGGGAGGCCAAGGTGGGCGGATCACTTGAGGTGAGGAGTTTGAGACCAGCCTGGCCAACATGGTGAAACCTCATCTCTACTAAAAATACAAAAACCAGCAGGGTGTGGTGGCACATGTCTGTAATCCCAGCTACTCAGGAGGCTGAGGCAGGAGAATCACTTGAACCTGGGAGGCGGACGCTGCAGTGAGCCAAGACTGCTCCACTGCACTCCAGCCTGGGTAACAGAGCAAGACCCTGTCTCAAGAAAAAAAAAAAAAATTAAATTAAATATATTCACTTATTCCTCCAGGGGTAGTAGATTCATTACTGAGTCGTTGTCTTCTACGTGGGGTCAGCAGAATTTCTGAAAAATATGGAAAACATTTAGCACATTTAGCGTATCAATCTGAGTAATAGCATATCAATTCCATTAGTATATTTCCTTTATTCCCCCGTCTAGTGGGAATACTTAGGTAGATTAGGAAGAATTTTTAAACCAACAGTCTAAGACTACTCCCTGGGTACATCTTCTATTACTGGTTGCTTAGAGACAGATTTTCTTTTTAAGATTATTTTACCCTCTAGTTTTTAATATATTTAATGCTTTAGATAATAGTTCAGAAGGTATAGCCATAATTACAACTTTAAAGCTGCTGAATTAATTACTTTTGTTACAGATAAGTGATTTCCTTAGTTCACTTTTATATCTGTCTTCAGCTTCCACAATGACTTTGTGACGATCACATTGGTATGGGCAAGAGTGCAAGAGCTTGCTAAAGTTTCGGCTATTCAGGGATTTTTCTACTGCTATGCAACCTAAAAGAAAACAAATTAAAGTTATGTGTAGATGTCACAAAATATCTAGTAACAAATCTATGAAAGCAAATATCTATATGATGGTAAATGAAGTAAAATCAGGAACTATAAATACCTCAAGAAGCTCAAAATCATATGAGGGAGTAAAGACAACAAATACAACAGAGTGAAATAAGTGCTGGGAGGGAGGTATGAACAGTTATGGTGCTTTAGAAAAAGAGCACCTAGGCCAGCCACGGTGGCTCATGCCTGTAATCCCAGCACTTTGGGAGGCCAAGGTGGGTGGATCATGAGGTCAGGAGTTCGAGACCAGCCTGGCCAATATGGTGAAACTCCGTCTCTACTAAAAATACAAAAATTAGCTGGGTGTGGTGGCATGCACCTGTAGTCCCAACTGCTCGGGAGGCTGGGGCAGGAGAATCACTTGAATCCAGGAGGTGGAGGTTTCAGTGAGCTGAGATTGTGCCACTGCACTCCAGCCTGGGCGACAGAGCAAGACTCTGTCTCAAAAAAAAAAAGGAAAGAAAGAAAAGAAAAGAAAAAGAGCATCTAGAGCAGGCGCAGTGGCTCACGCCTGTAATTCCAGCATTTTGGGAGGCTGAGGCGGGCTGATCACAAGGTCAGGAGTTCGAGACCAGCCTGGCCAATACGGTGAAACCCTGTCTTTACTAAAAATACAAAAATTAGCCAGGCGTGGTGGCGGGTGCCTGTAGTCCCAGCTACCTGGGAGGCTGAGGCAGGAGAATCGCTTGAACCCGCCAGGCAGAGGTTGTAGTGAGCTGAGATCATGACTGCACTCCAACCAGGGTGACAGAGCAAGACTCCATCTCAAAAAAAAAAAAAAAAGAAAAAAGAAAAAAGAAAAGACAAAGAGCATCTAGGTTGGGTGCAGTGGCTCATGCCTGTAACCCCAGCATTTTGGGAGGCTGAGGCGGGCTGATCACAAGGTCTGGAGTTTGAGACCAGCCTGGCCAATATGGCGAAACCCCGTCTCTACTAAAAATACAGAAATTAGCCAGGCGTGGTGGCGGGTGCCTGTAGTCCCAGCTACTTGGGAGGCTGAGGCAGGAGAATCGCTTGAACCCAGGAGGCAGAGGTTGCAGTAAACTGAGATCATGACTGCACTCCAACCTGGGTGACAGAGCGAGACTCCATCTCAAAAAAAAAAAAAGAAAAGAAAAAGAAAAAAGAAAAGATAAAGAACATGTAGGTTGGGTGCAGTGGCTCATGCCTGTAACCGCAGCACTTTGGGAGGCCGAGGTGGGCAGATCACTTGAGATCAGGAGTTCAAGACCAGCCTGGCCAACATGACAAAACCCCGTCTCTACTCAAAATACAAAGAGTAGCCGTGCATGATGGCAGGTGCCTGTAATCCCAGCTATTTGGGAGGCTGAGGTGGAAGAATTGCTTGAACCTGGAAGGCAGAGGTTGCTGTGAGCCGAGATTGTACCACTGCACTCAAGCCTGGGCAATAGAACAAGACTCTGTCTCAAAAAAAAAAAAAAAAAAGAAAGAAAAGAAAAGAGCATCTAGGGTTGAGAGTGGTGGTTCATGCCTGTAATCCCAGCACTTTGGGAGGCCAAGGTGGGAGGATCACTTGGGCTCAAGAATTCAAGACCATCCTGGGCAACACAGTGAGACCCTGTCCCTACCAAAAAAAAATTAGCTGGGTGTGGTGGCACACATTTGTAGTCCTAGCTACTTAAGAGGCTGAGGCAGGAGAATCCCTTGAGACCAGGAGTTCAAGGCTGCAGTGAGCCATGATCACACCACTACACAGAATAAGACCCTGTCTCTTAAAAAAAAAAAAAAAAAAAAAAAACGCTGGGCGGGACAGCTCACGCCTGTAATCCCAGCACTTTGGGAGGCCTAGGCAGGTGGATCACAAGGTCAGGAGATGGAGACCATCCTGGCCAACATGGTGAAACCCCGTCTCTACTAAAAACACAAAAATTAGCTGAGTGTATTGGCACGCCCCTGTAATCCCAGCTACTTGGGAGACTGAGGCAGGAGAATTGCTTGAACCCGGGAGGCAGAGATTGCAGTGAGCCGAGATCGCACCGCTGCATGCCAGCCTGGCGACAGAGTGAAACTCTGTCTCAAAACAAAGAAAAAGGAATATCTAGTTTGTCTGGTTTTGAGCAACAGTCCCTGTTAAGGGAAGATATCCAAAAGAAGTGATCCTTAAGCTCAGTCATCTTTTTTGTTTTTAACATTTTATTATGTAAAATTTCAAACACTGAACTCCCATATATCCATCACCCAGCTTCAATAATTATTAACTCATGGCTAATCATATTTTATTTATACCTCTACCTACTCAGCTCTGTCCCCACGTATGCACTGGATTATGACACCTGGAATTTACATTAAAGTATCATTTCATCTGTAAATACTTCACATGCATCCTTAACAGATAAGGAATTGCTTTTTTGTTTGTTTGTTTTTCCTGTGACAGGGTCTCCCTGTCACCCAGGCTAGAGTGCAGTGGTATGATCACAGCTCACTTTTAGCCCTGACCTCCTGGGCTCAAGTGATCCTCCAGCCTCAGTCTCCTAAGTAGCTACAACTACAGGCATGCTCCACCATACCTGGCTAATTTTTTATTTTTTGTAGACACAGGGTCTCCTTACATTCCCAGGGCTGGTTTCAAACTCCTGGGCTTAAGTAATCCTCTCACCTCAGCCTCCCAAAGTGCTGGGATTACAGGTGTGAACCACTGCACCCAGCCAGGACTTTTTTTTTTTCTGAGATAGTGTCTCACTCTGTCACCCAGACTGGAGTGCAGTGGCATGATCTCAGCTCACTACAACCTTAACTTCCTGGGCTTAAGCAATCCTCCCACCTCAGCCTCCCAAGTAGCTGGGACTATAGGCACGCAACATCACACTCAGCTAATTTTTGTATTTTTTTTAGAGATGGGTTTCACTATGTAGCCCAAGCTGTTCTCGAATTCCTGGGCTCAAGTGATCCACCTGCCTCAGCCTCCCAAAGTGCTGGGCTATAGGCATGAGCCACCACCACACCCGGCCAGGACCCCTTTTTGTAAAGAGATAAAACTATTATGACACCTAAAAAATCATGCTTAATATAATCTAACATCTAGTGTTCAATTTTCCCTATCAATTCAAAAATTTCTTTTGAAAGTTAGTTGTTGGAATCATGATCCAAATAAGGTTCATCATTACTTTTTTTTTTTTTTTTTTTTTTTTTTTTTTTAAGAGACAGGGTCTCACTATGTTGCTCAGGCTGGACTTGAACTCCTGGGCTCAAGCAATCCTCCCACCTCAGCCTCCCACGTAGCTGGAACTAAAGACACACGCACCATTGTGTCTGACTTACATTCAGTTAACATATGTCAAGGTGCTTTTAATCTACCAGTTCCCCTCTCTTCCTTGTCATTTACTTACTGAAGATACTAGGTCATTTGTACTACAGTTTCTCAAAGGCTAAGTTTTGCTGATTGCATCCTAGTTGTGTCTTTTAAAATGTTGTTGTGTGTCCTATAAACTAGTAATTAAATCTAAATGATTGGTCAGATTCAGGTTCAAGTATTTTTACCAGAATTCCATGCAGGTAGTATTGTATGTTTCTTACTGTATCATATTAAGAGGTACATATTGTCCGTCTCTCTCTTTTTTAAAAAAGAAATTGTAATTGGGCAGCCTCTTGAGCCAACAGGGTTAGAGAAACTCCCTCTTTTTTTAAAATATTAAGATAGATCAGCAGCAAACCACCATGGCACATGTTTACCTATGTAACAAACCTGCACATCCTGCACATGTATCCCTGAACTTAAAATAAAAGTTGGAAAAACATTTTTTAAAAAAAGATAGATTGGTAGGTTCAGGTAATGTCAGCCATGTCCATCCATTATAAAGTTCTCCATCAGTTTGTCACCTAATTGTATTAGTGGCCCATTCCTAAAGGACTAGAAGTTGGCCACGCAGATAGTTGGCTGAGATGAAGACATTTCAGTACAATAAAGATGTGCAAAACCACTGAAGTGTGAAAAAGCATAGTATTCAGAGAATCATGGACACTCTAATATGACTAGAGTACAGAGAAGTATGGGAGAAAAGGTGGGGCTGGGGAGGGTTGCAGAGAACCAGACCAAGAAAAGTCTTGAAAGCCATGCTAAGGAATTTTAACTCTCTTCAAGGCAACAGGGAGGAACATAGAGATACTTATTTAAAGCAGGAAGATGACACAATTTCATTTGTCTTGTAGAAAGGGCACCTGAAGGCAAGAGGATCAGTTGAGAGGTTACTTTAGTAGTCCGGAAAATAAATGAAGGGATTTTGAAACAAGGCATTTGCAGGGAGAACGGGAGATTTCTGAGGTAAAATTAGCAGAGTTTGATGAATAATGAGCTGTTGGGATAAGGGAAACGTTTAGGATAATTCTCAAGAAATTCAGTACTTGATTAAATGGCAAAGTTTGAAATAATCATAGCACATTTCTAGCAGATTCAGAGTAAATGTACAGTAAAATTTAACAAGTGGAAGCAGCACAAAATTCCATACAACTTTGAAAGCCAGGCAGAGAGGTTGATTCAGTGGGTTACAGAGAAGCACTGAGGGTTCTTTAGCATGATGACACGATAAAGCACATATTAAGAAGATAAGTTAACAGTGATATGCATATTATACTTAGGAGTTGGAGAGGCTTGAGACAAAGACTGCTAGAAAATGGCTGCGATAATTTAGGCATGAAACAAAAAGGGCCTATGTGGCAAAAAAGAACAAAATTTGATAGACTAGAAATAAGGGACGGAACGAGAGAGAACAGTCATGGATGATTCAAGGCTTAAAGTCTGGGAGACCAGACAAATAGTGGCAACACTGACAGAAAAGCAGTGAGTTGGGAGGCCAATTTAAAAGGAAGAAAGATGCTGTGGATGTTGTGTTTAGGATACATTAAGCTTAAAATAACAAGAAGATATTGAAGTGGGTATGTGCTGAGAACTACTGGAAATGAAAGAATAAGGCTATAGCCCACGTTAGAAGCCAAAAGTCAACACACATATTTGAAAACCATCAATAAAATGATAGATGATGCTACAAAAGTAAATGTAGTGAAAGAACTGCGTAAGTGCTATAGACTAGGTCTTGAGGAGAATACTTGTGGCAATCTGGCAGGAAGAGAAAGATAAAGGTGAAGACTGAGTTCTATTCATCTTCGATTCCAGTGCCAGCCAAGGACTAAGCACTCCATAATGTTTGTGGAATGAATGAATGGTAACTAGGGGAGAAAGGAACAAGGAAAGAACCATCTCATACAAACTAAGCAATTACAGAACATCCACTCTGCCACCCAGAATACTTTTGACCAGAGATTCCCAAACTTTCTAGGTTCATGGCACCTCTAAGCCAAAAGAAATGCCTAATGATTCTGTCAGATCCAAAACAACTTAATAAGTATTTATGTTCTAACAACTTAGTAGCCATTTGAAAAAATAATACAATTACATTGAAAGAAATATTTGTACTTTATTCTTATTAAATACATTTACTTTCTTTCTTTCTTTTTTTTTTTTTTGGAGACAGAATCTCACTCTGTCACCAAGGCTGGAGTGTAATGGCATGATCTCAGCTCACTGCAACCTCTGCCTCGCGGGTTCAAGCAATTCTCCTGTCTCAGCCTCCCGAGTAGCTGGGATTACTGGTGCATGCTGCCATACCCAGCTAATTTTTTGTATTTTAGTAGAGACGGGGTTTCACTGTGTTGACCAGGCTGGTCTTGAACTCCTGAGCTCAGGTAATCCACCCACCTCGGCCTCCCAAAGTGCTAGGATTACAGACATGAGCCACCACATCCGGCCTAATACATTTACTTTCTAATGGGATATGTGCATCTGTTGGGAGGAGTGGATGAATACTTGAAAGGATAGCAAATCAAACAAACTATTGGGTATTTTTTTAAGATGAGGAAAAATGAGCATAGTTCAAGGTGGAACAAAAGGAGTTAATGAATAGAATGGAAGTGAAGAGAAAGATTTTGCAATTAGTATTAAAATGTGGAGAGAAAAAAGATATGAGATTCAGCTTATGGCCAGACATCAGTTTTAGAAGAACAGAGATAACCTCTTCATCCAAGAGGGAAGAACAATGATGTTCTGAGCCAAATATAGAGAACCTCAATTTTGTTCATAGAGCAGAGTACAACAGCAAGATGAACAAATAAGAAATACCGGGGTGTGAAGGAGGAGGAGAAGGGATGGAATAAGTATTGTGGAACAGTTACAAGAGCCCTGCAGAAAAAACAAATAATGAACATGAAATAGTAGAAACATTTACATATTATAAATATAAAAATAGGTATTTTTAAAACTTAATGCCTATGTTTACAGGATAATCCAGAATGCATACCTAGTAATAACTGGCTCTCTGAAAACATTAAAAAATGTTTATTTTACTCAGTAAGGTTAAATTTATAGATGGTATTATGACAAAAAGATAATAAAGTAATAAAAAGGTACTAACTGTGTTTATTCATAATACAAATATTGGAAGCTCAGCCTGATGCTGATAAAACGTGTTTTTTTTGTTTTGCTTTGTTTTTAATTATAGAGACAAGGTCTCGCTATGTTGACCATGCCAGTTTTGAACTCCTGGCCTCAAGAAATCCTCCAGCCTTGGCCTTCCAAAGTGTTGAGATTACAGCTACCTCACCTGGCCCAGATAGAAGATATTAATTTGAATGCTTTGATACTCCACAGTATTATTTCTCCAAAGGGAACAAAGTAAATCATACATGTAGAACTATTATAAATTCTAGTTAATTACAATAAGCGTGGTGGCTCATGTCTGTAATCCCAGCACTTTGAGAGGCTGAGGCAGGCAGATCATTTGAGGTCAGGAGTTCAAGATCAGTTTGGCCAACATGGTAAAACCCTGTCTCTACAAAAAAATACAAAAAAAAAAAAAAAATTAGCCAGGTATGGTGGTGGGCACCTGTAATCCCAGCTACTTGGGAGGCTGAGGCACAAGAATTACTTGAACCAGGGAGGTGGAGAGTGCAGTGAGCCAAGATCGCACCACTGCACTCCAGCCTGGGTAACAGAGTGAGACTCCGTATCAAAAAAAAAAAAAAAATTCTAGTTAATATCATAAAAGGCTTTGACTGTGAAACAACTGCAATTAAAAAAATACTTACCTGAGCACCTATACGTCAACATTTTGGAACAACTGGGAGTTGCTAGAAAACTGACTACTTCTTTATTTATTATATCTGAACATAATGTAAATGGATCTGAAAAAAAATTGCAAAATGAAGGATTTTTGGATTAATGAAAAGAATCAGATATTTTAAGGATTTATTAAATATCAAGCTTTTCATAAACCTTAGCCTAGTACTATGCCTCCAGTCATGCTGGTGAATAAACAGAAAGATTCTGGATCTTAATGGAAGGTATTTACAACAGAAAGAGTCAAAGAGGTGGCTTATACTTTAGAGGGCCAATATACCAATAGACTTCTTTTTTTTTTTTTGAGATGGAGTCTCACTCTGTCGTCCAGGCTGGAGTGCAGTGGCATGATCTCGGCTCACTGCAACCTCCGCCTCCTGGGTTGAAGCAGTTCTCCTGCGTCAGCCTCCAGAGTAGCTGGGATTACAGGTGCCTGCCACCACGCCTGGCTAATTTTTGTATTTTTAGTAGAGATGGGGTTTCACCATGTTGGCCAGACTGGTCTTGAACTCCTGACCTCAGCTGATCTGCCCACCTAGGCCTCCCAAAGTGCTGGGATTACAGGCGTGAGCCACCGCACCCAGCCAATGTACATTTTTAACTATACTGGTTACCCAAATATCTGTTTTATTAAAAAACCAAAGAAACATTTTTAATCATACCTGTTACTGGTAACTGCTGCTTTATATTTTTGGCAATGTGAACTGGGTGTTTAAAAACATGGTCACTAAAAGAAAATAGACACCAGATTACTAAAAGTAAACATACTGTTTGGTGTGTGGACCAACGTTTCTGTAAGCAGTGTTGTGATTTTCGGTGTTTGGTGGGCAAAAGCAACCCGGAATCACGATCTACCAAAATCTACCAAATTCTGCCAAAGTAGGGCCTGCAACAATTACAGCCATGTTTCTAGAGCTAGAGTCAAACAAGACTCCAGAGGGCAATAGTATTGATGCCAGAAGAAACATGGAAGAAAAAGATTATAAAAAGAAGGAAGTAGGAGAGATGAAGGCAAAAAGGAGAGAACAAAATCAGTGGGAGCAAAAATGAACATGGGTGGAGGATGGCAAAGTGCTAACAATAATCATTTAAAGAACTGAATTTAAAAATCCTTCCTAACCCCCAAAACATTTGTATGTTTGAACCCTGTAGTCCTTGATGAATAAATACAAGTTTTGATTATACTGTCACAATGATAACAGGCAGTACAGAAAAAGGCAAGAACTGTAGATCAGATAGCAGGCATAGCAGTAGCTTTATAGTTATAGCTATCTGTCCATGTACTTATATTTGTAGGAGCTACTACATAGGAGAAAAAAAGCATTTCAAAGAGATGAAAATATTAATAAGTTGGCTGAGGTAGAAATATGGCTAACCCTAGCAGGGTGCGGTGGCTCACGCCTGTAATCCCAGCATTTTAGGAGGCTCAGGAGAGCAGATCACCTGAGATCGGGAGTTCAAGGCCAGCCTGACCAACATGGAGAAACTCCATTGCTACTAAAAATACAGAAAATTAGCCGGGCATAGTGGCACATGCCTGTAATCCCAGCTACTCGGGAGGCTGAGGCAGGAGAATCACTTGAACCCGGGAAGCGGAGGTTGCGGTGAGCCGAGATCGCGCCATTGCACTCCAGCCTGGGCAACAAGAGCGAAACTCTCTCAAAAAAAAAAAAAAAAAAGAAAGAAATATGGCTAACTCTATAGGAGAAAGAAGGGTATGGGTGGAAAGCTTGGGATGGAGGTCAAGAAGGCTGGCCCAGGACCATATCTTACTGCTTTCCAATTCCCATACCTGAGCAATCAAGTTAAAATTAACATCAAGAATGGTCTTGAAACAGATAAAAGGGGTGGTATTAGTGTAACCCTTCTTCCTGGTACTTAGTTTACCCATCAACCTGCCCGAAATGTAGCAGCATCCTCTTCATTTTTCCCAAGTACAGTAACCATCAGAAGAGCACAACCCAATAAAGGGTTTAAGAAAAGCTACAATCCCAGGTCTAGCCCCACAAACTAACTGCAAGGGAAAAAGACTATGTTCTAGAGACAAAGTGCAGGGAACAAACAAAGGGGCAAACCCAAACCAAATTTTCTTCACATCCTATTCCCTTTATCACATTAAATTTAAAAACTAGTTTTTGCTATACTGCTGATTATCAATGTATGCATTGTTACTTCAAGTAAAGGGTTTCCGTTTAGGTTTTATTTTCTGAGTATCCTTTCTAAAATTCAAATCTGTTACGCCACTCAATTTAAAATCCTCAATCACTCCCTATACCCTGTGAGTTAAAACCCAAAATCCACAGTATGACATTGCAAGACCCTAGATGAACTGGCCCATACCTCCCCGTCCAAACTCCTTTCCCAACACTTCCTACTTTAGGCTCTTCCCAAGACCATGTTTCATCATGTCACTTCTACATGCCCAGTATTTAACAGTGTGGCATACTGTAGTACACAATAAATGCTTGCTGAATAAATAAAAGTTACACACAATTATTAAACTATACCTTGATTGAGAAACAAAATTCTTTTCAAAAGTAGTTTCTTCATGTAAGTTTTGATTGCAGCTTGACTTGGCTTTATATAAAGTCTTATTTTGCTCACTCTCCCTGTAACAAGCATGGACTGGATTTGCGCTCTTTAACAGTGTCTTCATTTGGTCATCATTTGTACATGCTTTAGACATGACTCCATAGGACTTATAACTCTGTAACTGTCTAGAATGGCTTTTATCCTCATCTTCTGCTTTGCTACCTTGACCAATCTGATCTGCATGGAGATGTTTCCATGTATTCTGAATACTTATGTTCATAGATGAAATAGTATCCTGATAGCTTTCTCTTTGTATTTCTTCCTATAGTGTAAAAATGGCAAGAAAATAATTTCAATATAATCCATTCCCTTTATAATCCAATTTATACTTCATTTAAATAATGAAGAATGAAGAAAAAGTTTATGATTGCCAATAGAACATATATGATAAAAGGCAGTTTACATTAGGAAGAAAAGGGAGTTTATTCATTAAACAATATTGGGACAATTGGGTAGCCATCTGGTGAAAAAAATAAGTTGAATATCTCACAGCTTATACAAAAAAAAAGTCAAAATGAACCAAATATTTAAATATAAAAACAAAGTCATATATGTTCTAAAAGAAACCATTATATTTTAATATTCTCAAGGGGTATAAGACCTTTCCAAGTATTACCCAAAATTAAATAATAAAACAAAACTAATATACTCGACCACATAAAAAATTTTTTTTTTAATTCTTCTAGAGACCAAAAACGTTACTCTGGGCAGGGATCTCAGGAATAAAGAACCAGAAGCAAAACCAAATGACAATCAAAACACCCAGAAATAACATGTATAAAGCATATATCTTAAGCAACAGGATATACATATATATATTTTTTGAGACAGGGTCTTGCTCTGTTGCCCACGCTGGAGTGCAGTGGCATGATCACAGCTCACTGCAGCCTCGACTTCCTGGGCTGAAGCAATCCTCCCACCTCACCCTCCTGAGTAGCTGGGACCACAGGCATACACCACCACACCTGGCTAATTGTGTATTTTTTTGTAGACACAGGGTTTTGCCATGTTGCCCAAGCTGAAGGATAATTTTTAAAAATAACATTTATAAAAAGCTACTATAATGAAATATGAAAAAAGATCAACGATAGCATGGAAAAGCAGGCACAGAAGATGAACAGATAGTTTATAGGAAAGGAAATATTAATAGCTCTTAAACACAAGAAAAAATGTTCCATCCCACTTAAATAAATATTAAAGCTACACTGAGATATTTTTCTTCATCTATTACACTGACAAAGATCAAAACGCTGTGGGGAAACATGTACTCTTAAACATTGCTAGTGGGAGTGTAAGTTGATACAACTTCTGTGGTGAAACAATTTGACAGTATCTTTCATAATAAAAACTCTATCTAGGTATTTGAGAGGTACTATTATTTTCTCCATTTATCGATGATGAAACTAAAGCACAAAGAGATTAAATAACTTGCCTAAACTTTCCCTAAAGTTCACAGCATCCATGAATTTGGGTATCTGTGGGAGGTCCTGGAACCAATCCCCCATAGATACCAAGGGTTGACTGTACTTTAAATGGGTGAACTGTACGGTATGTGAATTATATCTCATTAAAGCTGTTACACACACACACACACACACACACACGGGTACATGTGTAGCAGGTATTTAGAGTCGTTTGCAATGGTAAAAATTTAAACATAACTTACATGTCCATCAATAAAGGACTGGTTAAATCAATTATGGCACGTCTGCAATAGTGAATACTACTCAGACAATTAAAATAATAAAATCACTATATTATACTAACTTGGACACTATGTTTTTATTTTTTAACATATATGCATATACAAAAACACAAAGCATGCATACATAGAAAAATATATTTATATAAAGAGGAAAGAAGTTATTAGATTATTACTACTTTTCTCTTTCTTGAACCCCAATTATTCAGATGTTAGATCTCTTGGCTCAATATTCCACATTTCCTGTCTTTTCAGTCATCATTTCTACTTTTTAAAAATCTTTTTTTTTGTTGTTTTATGTCAAAGCATGATTCTTCCAGTATTACTATGGAGTTTTCCATTTAAAACCATTTAAAACTTTAAAAAATAACTTGGGAAGAAAAAATTTTTTACCCTCCAACCTCTGCTGTTAAAAAATATTGGCTGGGCATGGTGGCTCACGCCTGTAATCCCAGCATTTCGGGAGGCTAAGGCAGGCAGATCACTTGAGGTCAGGCATTCAAGACCAGCCTGGCCAACATGAGGAAACCCTGTCTCTACTAAAAATACAAAGAAATTAGCCGGGTGTGGTGGCACACATCTGTAATCCCAGCTACTTGAAAGGCTGAGGCATAAGAATCACTTGAACTTGGGAGGCGGAGGTTGCAGTGAGCCCAGATCGTGCCACTGCACTCCAACCTGGGCAGCAGAGCAAGACTCTGTCTCAAAAAAAATTAACAAAAAATTTATATGTCAGTGTAGTATGGAGAAAAAAGAAAGAAATTTTAAAAATTTGAAAAAAGTTCTATATTCTTTAAAACAAAGAATCCAACCTCATTTCCTTCTCTTTCAAGCTGTTCTATTCTGTGTAGAATTTCCTTTGCTTTCCTCCAGTGCTCTTCAAGATTATTCTCCTTCACATTTATGTCCTTTAATTGCTGTGTTTCATTTTCATCAAAAGGATATTCTCCTAGACTTAAAGATAATTTCTCAGCTATGTAATATGGGAAAAAACAATGAATGAAAAGTTATTTAAACACTTCGTATATAAGGACAACCTCACAGCCCACCCTCTCCTTTCTCTAAATTTTTCCATCCAGACTATCTTAACAGCTTAATTGGTACTGAAAAGTGAGTGGAAGAGTACCTAGCAGAGGCCCAGGACTCAAACAGTCATAAATCAGACTTTACTCTTCAGAGTTACAGGAGAAAAAACATGCAAATATGTTATGCCAGACACATAAACACCCTCAGGTACATGGATACTGGTTTTAAAGTAGTCAGTTTTTTAGGCCCGGCACAGTGGCTCATACTTGTAATCCTTGCACTTTGGGACGCCAAGGCGGCGGGAGGATCACTTGAGGTCAGGAGTTCAAGGTCAGCCTGGCCAATATGGTGAAACTCCACCTCTACTAAAAAAACAAACAAACGAACAAAAATTAGCCAGGCATTGTGGCACGCACCTATATTCCCAGATACTCCGGAAGTTGAGGCACAAGAATCCCTCAAACCCAGGAGGCACAAGCTGCAGTGAACAGAGATTGAGCCACTGCACTCCAGCCCGGGCGACAGAGTGAGACTTCGTCTCAAAAAAAAGTAGTTTTTTTAAAAAAATAATGTTCATAAATTGATTTCTTCCTATAATCCTTTTTTTTTTTTAAACATACTGTGTCTGCAGTTTTTCTTCCACAAAGATCAAAATTCTTATCATGGCCACTGCCCTCTGAGCTCAAGCTACACTGGCCATCAATTCCTTAAGTGCACCAGGTTCCCTCCTATCACAGGGCCTTTGTGCCTCACTGTTGCTTATGCTTGAGACACTCGCTGATAACAAATTCCTTTCTTTTCACCTAATTAACTCTAGACATTCAGTTCTCAGCTCAAGAATCACTTCCTCCCAAAGCCTTTTCTGCTCCACGTCTAGACCAGATTCCTTTGTTATAGGCTCTTAAAGACCTGTGGTCTATCCCTGTATACTTGTTATGTCAATTTATAATAACACATAATCTCATTTTTTGAGTTACTGTCTATTTCTCTAGTTAAACTAAGCTCTGTGAATACACAGACTGTTTTTTATCACCGTATCGGTGATGTCCCTGATGCCTAGCACTCTGCCTGGCACATAACAGAAACTCAAACTTTTTTTTTTTTTTGAGACGGAGTCTTGCTCTGTCGCCCAGGCTGCAGTGCAGTGGCACGATCTCGGCTCACTGCAACCTCTGCCTCCCTGGTTCAAGTAATTCTTCTGCCTCAGCCTCCCGAGTAGCTGGGGCTACAGGCGTGCGCCACCAGGCCTGGCTAATTTTTTTTGTATTTTGAGTAGAGACAAGGTTTCACCATGTTCGCCAGGCTGGTCTTGAACTCCTGACCTCGTGATCCGCCCGCCTAGGCCTACAAAAGTGCTGGGATTACAGGCGTGAGCCACTGTGCCCAGCCCAAACATTTTTTTTTTTTTTTTTTTTTTAGACGGAGTCTTGCTCTGTCGCCCAGGCTGGAGTGCAGTGGCGCAATCTCGGCTCACTGCAAGCTCTGCCTCCCGGGTTCGCACCGTTCTCCTGCCTCAGCCTCCCGAGTAGCTGGGACTACAGGCGCCCGCCAACACGCCAGGCTAATTTTTTGTATTTTTAGTAGAGACGGGGTTTCACCGTGTTAGTCAGGATGGTCTCAATCTCCTAACCTCGTGATCCGCCCACCTCGGCCCCCCAAAGTGCTGAGATTACAGGCGTGAGCCACCGCGCCCGGCCCCAAACATTTTTAAATAAATGAATGTACTTATGATTTAACCATAAATAACCCTTAGTCCACAAATTTAATTCCTGCAAACTAAATTTGTGCACACGGCATAAAATAGTGAATTATCTATACTGCTGCTCTCTTCCACATGGGTTTGTATATGCTGAATATACCCTAGTTGTCATGTCCAAATTTTATACTCTGATTTTTTTTTTTTTTTTTTTTTTTGAGACAGGGTCTCACTCTATGACCCAGGCTGGAGGGCCAGTGGTACAAACACAGCTCACTGCAGCCTCGACCTGAGCAACTCTTGAGCTCAGATGATCCTTCTACTTCAGCTTCCCAAGTAGCTGGCAGGCATGTGCCACCATGCCCAGATAATTTTTTCTATATATATATATTTTTTAATAGAGACAGAGTTTTTCCATGTTGCCCAGGCTGGTCTTGAACTCCTGGACTCAAGCGATCTGACTGCCTTGGCCTCCCAAAGTGCTGGGATTATAGGCATGAGCCACTGTGCAGGGCCTAGTCTGCTTTTCAAATGTAAGAAGAATCTGAGAGCTATAAGGCCTTGGCTCATGAAAGCAGAAATAAATTCCCCTTTATAAACTTTGGTTGGTATGTTCTTAAAGTAATAGTACACTTACTAATTTTTTTGCAGTTGTGAAGTACAAATGTGGCAGCTTTGTTCAGTTCCTCATTCTGAGATTCAGTTAAGGCTTGAATCATGAGTGGAAGCCCATTGTTTTTAAAAAGGTCATACTGATTTTCCTCTGGAAACATAAACAAAGAGGACATGATTTTATCATAAACTATCTATATGAGGTCGTAATTCTTCCTTGTGATAATTATGAATATAGTTCAAAATTTTAAAAACAGGCCAGGAACGGTGGCTCACTCCTGTAATCCCAGCACTTTGGGAGGCTGAGATGGGTGGATCACTTGAGGTCAGGAGTTCAAGACCAGCCTAGCCAACATGGTGAAACCCAGTCTCTACAAAAAATAACAAAAATTAGCCAGGCATAGTGGCAGGCACTTGTAATCCCAACTTCTCAGGAAATTGAGGCACAAGAACTGCTTGAACCTGGGAGGTGGAGGCTGCAGTGAGCCGAGGTCACACCATTGCACTCCATTTTGGCCAACAGAGTGAGACTTTGTCTCAAAAAACAAAAACAAAAACAAAACAAAACAACAACAACAAATTTTTTAAATAGAGAAACACATAGTTTCAAAAGGATTTTTTTTTTTTGAGAGGGAATCTTGCTCTGTCACCCTGACTGGAGTGCAGTGGCACAATCTTGGCTCACTGCAGTCTCCGCCTCCCGGGTTCAAGCAATTCTCTTGCCTCAGCCTCCCGAGTAGCTGGGACTACAGGCGCGCGCCACCATGCCCAGCTATTTTTTTGTATTTTCAGTAGAGACAGGGTTTCAACATGCTCACCAAGCTGGTCTTGAACTCCTGACCTCATGATCTGCCCACCTCAGCCTCTCAAAGTGCTGGAATTACAGGTGTGAGCCACCACGTCCAGCCCCCAAAAGGATTAATATAGAAAATAATTCACTTAAGGCCGGGCTCAGTGGCTCACACCTGTAGTCCCAGTACTTTGGGAGGCCGAGGCAGGCGGATCACCTGAGGTTGGGAGTTCAAGACCAGCCTGACGAACATGGAGAAACCCCGTCTCTACTAAAAATACAAAATTAGCCGGCCATGGTGGCGCATGCCTGTAATCCCTGCTACTCGGGAGGCTGAGACAGGAGAATTGCTTGAACCTGGGAGGCGGAGGTTGCAGTGAGCCAAGATTGCACCACTGCACTCCCGCCTGGGCAACAAGAGCGAAACTCCGTCTCAAAAAAAAAAAAAAAAAGAAAAAGAAAATAATTCACTTACACAAAATACCTGTCTCATAAGTGATCTCAGAAATGCAGCCACAGAGTAGTATCATAACTCATAAGAGCCAACAAACTCACTTGGTTTGAAAAAGGGTATAATCAATCCTAAATGATACAGAGGTTAAGGGAAAGAATAGATAAACTAATGGAGGGAGTAGAAAGTAAGGGAAGGAAGAAAGAGTGGAAGAAGCAAGAGAGAGCAAAGGGAGGAGAGTGGAAAAGTGAGAGTGGAAAGAGCAGAGAGAGATTAGAGAGGGGGTAGAGAGGAAAGTGGAGAGAATTGGTAAGAAGGAGTAGATTGAACAGAGGGAGAATGGGAGGAAAGTAGAGAGGAGGAGGAAAATAAAAGGGGGAGAAGAAAGAGAAAAGAGAGAGGAGACAGTAATAGGGAGAAAAAGAAAGAATCTTTGAAAGTTTTAACAAGGAGAACAGAATCAGATTTGTGCAGCAATGTGCAGAGTGGGCTGAAAAATGAAGATAGAAGGGAAGGAGCTTTCTCCCTGTGCTGCAGTGAGAAAACCACTGCAATAATATTGGTGAAAGATGTTGTGGGTTTGAGGGCCTACTTTGGAAGAGCAGCATTGGAACTGGACAGAAAGGGATCAAGAGGGGTAAACAGAAGTAGAACTACAGGTCTTAATGACTGACTTAATACAATGAGTGAAGGAGAATTAGGAGCTGAAATGACTAGTTTGAGGTCTGAATGACTAGAAGAAAAGCAATACTTTTAAGACCTTCACACAACTGGAAGAAAAAAAAACAGAAGTATATTTCCGCTCTACTATTTTAATAACCACACTCAATAAATCCAATACTTACCACAATCCTCTGTGCAATGACCAAGAGTAAGCATGATGCTAAATTTTTCTCCTGAATCCAGACTTTCATGAAGCAGTAATGCCAGAAGTTTTGAAACAATGTGGTACTTGGAGAGTACTATCCCAAAAGTAGCTATTAGTATAAAATAGGAAAAAAAGATAGTACAAATTTAAAACTTATAAATGTATATATACTATATATTTTTCAGAGCTTATTCAGGCAGAATGTTATATATCTATATAACATTAAATATACACATATCATAACATCTAATAAATATGTGTATGTGTGAATATAAATAAAATATAAATTCATTGTAATAAGATGGTGGCTTATTACTATAACCCTCATTACTCTTTCTTCCCATACTAAAGACATATTACTAAAGCAAATTTTTTGAAGAATTTTTTTCTTAATTGTTCTGCAGAATGCCGTGACGATGAAGTAACACTAACTTCCTAAAAGCTGAGTATGCTTATTCTGCCCTTACATACCTCTTCTTATCTAGATTGGATAGTAAAGACTTTCCTACATAATCAGTTCCTGCTGTCATTTAAAATACACTATTAACTGACCACAGTTCTACTGACTTACTGCTGCAATGAAGCATATGCGAAGCTATGTTGAGATGTGACAAAAGTCAAAAAGTCCACCATTTTAAGCTATACTTCTCCAAATGTGGCTTTTAACAGAGTTCATCCAGAGTCTAACAATACTAATATCAACAAAAAAGTTGTGAATTCCTCAAGGGACTACATATTAATCATTTTTCTACTTGTAAAGCTCCGCATATAGCAGGTCCTCAATAACCACTTTTTAAAAAACCATCTATTTTTTGCCCCCTAGTTGTTTGTGAATAAGAATAGAGTTTCTTACTCTTCAGTGTTTGCACATGTGAGAAGCAGCAGCCATGAGTTCAAGTCTGGTTCTGCCACTCACTAGTAATGCTGTGTTGGGTAAATCTGACCTCATACTTAGCAGAAAGAGATGTATTCTTTACATAAATTGGGTTTTCCATTCTTAATCTCAAAAATATCCCTTGGTTTCTCATCTGAAATTTTAATTTTTTTTTTTTTTTTTTTTGAGAGATGGAGTCTCAATATGTTGACCAAGCTGGTCTCAAACTCCTGGCCTCAAGCAATCCTCCCATCTTGGCCTTCCAAAGTGCTGGGATTACAGGTGTGAGCCACCACACACAGCCTGAAATTTTTAATTTAATGCTGCCTTTTTTTCCAGACGGAGTTTTGCACTTGTCACCCAGGCTGGAGTGCAGTGGCGTGATCTCAGCTCCCTCACTGCAACCTCCACCTCCCAGGTTCAAGCGATTCTCTTGTCTTGGCCTCCTGAGTAGCTGGAATTACAGGCACCCGCCACCACGTTTGGCTAATTTTTGTATTTTTAGTAGAGACTAGGTTTCACCATGTTGGCCAGGCTGGTCTTGAACTCCTGACCTCAGGTGATCTGCCCGCCTCGGCCTCCCAAAGTGCTGGGATTACAGGCGTGAGCCACTGCGTCAGGCCATGTTGGATACTTTCTAACACTTCCTTCCACTTGTGAGAAACTGTTAGTCTAAACCATGTTACTATTCAATCTACTATTTCAACACTCTTCATGCTATATTCAAACAAAATTCAATTTCAAAAAAACTAGTAAGCACTGTCACTCACGATTATCGGCAATGCATGCATCCACAGTCTTTGTCACAACCACTGCAAGTTTAGCACTGGAAAGAGTCTCATGTGAATCAGATTCCAGTTGCATGAGAACTTGAGACAATATATCCAGTCCACCCACAGATACGAAGTATTTCTGAACATATGCTTAAAGAATAAAGTAGCAAAACTATTAATATTTCAAACAAGACAGCTGAATGGTTTTATTCAATAAATTTGCATTAAATATAACATTGACCTTTTCAAATACTTTCTAAAAATCCCAAAATTAAAGAATTAAAAATCCAATCTTTACCTGTGCTATACATAATCATAAAATAGATTACTTATTTATGTAAGTATCTTACTTTGACATAGTAAAACTACAGTATTTCTTGTGTATTAGAAATCTTTTTTGTTTCATTTAGTAAGAACTGCTCTATTTTGTAAGAATGGCATTATTAAGCTGTCCTTTAGGCCGAGCATGGTGGCTCATGCCTGTAATCCCAGCACTTTGGGAGGCCGAGATAGGCAGATTGCTTGAGTCAGGAGTTCAAGACCAGCCTGGCCAACATGCTGAAACCCCATCTCTACTAAAAATAAAAATAATAAGCTGGGTGTGGTTGTGCACGCCTATAATCTCAGTTAGTCAGGTGGTGAGGCAGGAGGACCACTTGAACCTGGGAGGCGGAGGTTGCAATGAGCTGAGCTCACACTACTATACTCCAGCCTGGGTGACAGAGTAAGACTCTGTCTCAAAAAACAAACAAAAACAAAACAAAAAACCAAAAAAAAAAAACCTAACCCTCAACATTATTAAACAAGTCTTTCAATAGAGTTATAAAGAATATATTCATTCATTTATCTTGGTATTCGGCAAGCTGCCTATTTTCTGCAATCCAACATAACTAATTCCTCAGATTGACTCTTCAAGATGCAAAGTAATTTAACTGTTCTAAAAGAGCATACATCTCATCCGTCATATTTACACCTAATTCTTTTACTTCTTGGAGCATAAAATTATAACAGATCCCTGAGAGTCATAACTATTCCAAGCAAAGATTCAAGGACTGGTATCTATTTTTTTAAGTCTGAAGTCTTTTGTTCCCTAGTTGAAAATAATTCTGGGCCGAGCACCGTGGCTCATGCCTTTAATGAGTACAGGCTTGCACCACCATGCCCAGCTAGAAATTTTTGTATTTTTGGTAGAGACAGGGTTTGACCATGTTCCCTAGGCTGGTCTCAAACTCCTGAACTAAAGCAACCTGCCTGCCTCGGCCTCTCAAAGTGTTGGGATTACAGGCGTTGAGCCATGGTGCCCAGCCCAGAAACATTATTTAAGGGCAGGCAAACATTTTCAATATTATGGTAGCTTCAAAATAGACTTCTTTCCTAGAAAGTATTTTCATTTTTTAAAAATCTTCAAAAAAGAGGCTGGGTGTGGTAGTAGCTCATGGCTGTAATCCTAGCATTTTTGAGAGGCTGAGGCAGGAGGATTGCTTGAATTCAGAAGTTCAATATCAGCCTGGGCAACATAGGGAGACCCCATCTCTACAAAATTAAAAAAAAAATTGAAAATTAGCCAGGCTCAGTAGTGTGTGCCTGTAGTCCCAGCACCTCAGGAGGCTAAGGCAGGGGGGTCGCTTAGGCCCTGAAGTTTGAGGCTGCAGTGACTCATGATTGTGCCACTGTATTCTAGCTGGGGTGACAGAGTGAGTGAGACTCTAGCTCAAAAAAAAAAAAAAAAGCACTTGTTAATGCATTGATGAAAATGGCAGTGTGTTACCACAGATTCTTAGTTATAGCCTAAGTGACAAAAACTCAGGCATATAGGCAGAAGAACATCCTAGACCACATTTATTGTACACTGAATATTTCAGATTTCCTCTGATCTGTAGTTTACTGAGGGTAATGACATCCTATAACTATCACTCATTAAAGCTGGCTTTTAGAGATAAAGGGACTGTCAGGGTATCATGGAAATAGATTCCAATTTTTTTTGAATTCTAGAGATATATCCTTTGCATGTGACATATGAGTATTTGTTTCAAACACTTGAATATAGATATACATCAGCAATGTGTGAAAGTTCTAGTTGTTCCACATCCTTGCCAATATTTAGCATGATCACTTTTTATTTTTAACATGCTAGTGGGTGTGTAGTAGTATCTCCATGGGATTTTAATTTGGATTTATCTGATAACTAATTATTTCTTGAGCATTTTTTTTTCCTGAGACAAAGTCTTGTTCTGGCTCTGTCACCCAGGCTGGAGTGCAGTAGCGTGATCGTAGCTTACTGTAAGCTTGAACTCCTGGACTCAAGTGATTCTCTCACCTCAGCTTCCTGAGTAACTAGGACTAAAACAGGTGCATGCCACCATATTTGGCTAATTTTTAGAATTTTCTTGTAGAGACAAGGTCTCACTACATTGCCCAGTCTGGTCTCAAACTCCTGGGCTCAAGCGATTCTCCCTCCTTGGCCTTCCAAAGCACTGGGATTACAGGCATAAGCCACCATGCCCAGCCAATCTTAAACATCTTTTCAAGTGCTTATTTAATATTCATATCTTCTTTGGCGAAGTATCTGTTCAAATCTTTTGCCCATTTTTTTAATCATCAAGTTGCTTTTGTCTTCTTATTGATTTATAAGAGCTGTTTACAAATTTCTGGGTACAAATTCTTTTTTTTTTGAGACAGAGTCTCTCTCTGTCACCCAGGCTGGAGTGCAGTGGCGCAGTCTTGGCTCACTGCAAGCTCCACCTCCTGGGTTCACGCCATTCTCCTGCCTCAGCCTCCTGAGTAGCTGGGACTACAGGCGCCCACCACCACGCCCGGCTAATTTTTCTGTATTTTTAGTAGAGACGGGGTTTCACCGTGTTAGCCAGGATGGTCTCAATCTCCTGACCTCGTGATCCGCCTGTCTCGGCCTCCCAAAGTGCTGGCATTACAGGCGTGAGCCACCGTGCCCGGCCCAAATTCTTAATCAGATAAATGTTTCTCAAATATTTTCTCTCTGTCTAGCTTACCTTTCATCCTTATAGCAAGCTCTTCTGATGAGCAAAATTATTTCAATGAAGTCCGATTTATCATTTTTTCTTTAGTTATTTATGCTTTTTGTGTCCTTAGAAACCTTTGCCTACCCCCAAGGTGTGAGAATTTTCTGCTTTTGTCGACGTTTTATATTTTTCACTCTTTAAGTCTATGAACCATTTCAAGTTAGTTTTTATATACTGTATAAGGGTTCAGATTCATATTTTGCATATAGATATCCACTTTTTCTAGCATTATTTGTTGAAAATATCTTTTCCTCCACAGAATTACAATGGCATCTTTGTAGACAATCAACAACGATATATGTATGAGTCTATTTCTGGGCTCTCACTTTTGTTTCCTTAATCTGTAAGTCTACAAGGCCAGGTGCGGTGGCTCATGCCTGTAACCCCAGCACTTTGGGAGGCCAAGGCGGGAGGATCACTTGAGATTAGGAGTTCAAGACCAGCCTGGCCAACATGGTGAAACCCCACCTCTACTAAAAATACAAAAATTAGCCAGGCTTGGTGGCGGGCGCCTGTAATCCCCGCTACTCAGGAGGCTGAGACAGAAGAATCACTTGAACCTGGGGGGTGGAAGTTGCAGTGAGTCGAGACCGTACCATGCACTCCAGCCTGGGCAACTAGAGTGAAATTCTGTCTCAAAAAAAAAAAAAAAAAAAGAATCTGTAAGTCTATACCTACACCAATGCCACACTTTCTTGATTTCTGTATAAGTATTAAAATCAGGCAACATAGTCCTATGGTTTTATCCTTTTTTCCCCAAAAGTTTCAACTATCCTAGGCCCTTTGCATTCCATGTAAGTTTTAGAATCAGCCTGTTAATTTCTAGAGAAAAATCTGCTGGGATTTTGCTTGGAAATTCCATGAATCTAAAGATGAATTTGAAAGTGATGTTCTTACAGTGTTGAGTCTTACAATCCAGAGTATTATATATCTTTTTTATTTTTGTTACTGTGTGTGTGTGTGGCGGGGGTGTGTGTTACAGGATCTCCCTGTTACCCAGGCTGGAGTGCAATAGCACAATCATAACTCACTGCAGCCTTGACCTCCCAGGCTCAAGCAATCCTCCCAAGTAGCTCAGACTACAGGTGTGAACCATTACACCTGGCTAGTTTTTAAAATTTTTTGTAGATACAGGTTCTTTCTATGTTGCCCAGGCTGGTCTTGAACTCCTAGATTCAAGTGGTCCTCCTGCCTCGGCCTCCCAAAGTGCTGGGATTATAGGCATGAGGCACTACACCTAGCCTCTTGTCTTTTTTCCAGTCTCAAGGGGAAAACATTAAGTCTTTCACCGTTCAGTGTGTTACTTGTAGTATTTTGTAGAGGCCCTTTATCATGTTAAGGAAGTTTCCTTCTGTTCCTAGTTTACCATGAGTTTACAGATGTACGTTGAATTATGTCAAATGCTTTTCCTGCATCTATCAAAATTATCATATTGTTCTTCTTTTCTAGACTGTAAATATGATGAATTTTCTAATGTTAAACCAGTCTTGCATTCCTGGGATACATGCCACTTGGTCGTAATATATTATCTTTTCTATATATTGCTAAATTAGATTTGTTAATATTTTGTTAAGGATTTTTACATCTATGTTCATAGAGCTATTAGCCAACAGTTTCTCGTAATGTTGTTTCTGGGTTCTGATATTGGTGTAATGCTGGCCTTATATGTTGGGAAGTGTTTCTCTCACTTCTTTTTCCTGGAATAATGTATGTGAAATTATTTGTTTGTTTCCTGAAATGTTTGGCAGAATTCGCCAATGTAACCATTAAGGCCTGGAATTTCCTAAGCTAAGGTTTTGTTTTGCGTTTTGTTGTTGTTGTTGTTGTTGTTGTTTTTTTTTTAGAGGTGGGTTCTTGCTATGTTGCCCAGGCTTCAGTGGCTATTCTCAGGTATGATAATAGCACACTATACTCTTGAACTTCTAGGCTCAAGTGATCCTCCCACCTCAGTCTCCCAATAGCTGGGACTATAGGCATGCGCCACCATGCCCAGCTTGTGTTAAGGTTTTAAACTACAAATTTGACTTCTTTAACAGATATAGGAATATTCAGGTTACTATTTCTTCTTGGGTGAGCTTTGTTTGGTAGTTTGTATCTTTCAAAGAATCTGTCCAACTCATCTAAGTTGTTAAATGTCATGACATAAAGCTGTTTCTACTATTCTTTTATTACTCTTTTAATATCTGTTAAGATCTATAGTGATGTCACCTTTCATTCCTGGCACAGGTAATCTGAGCTTTCTCTCATTACTTTGTGATCAGTCTGGCTAGAGGATCACTTTTATTGATTTTTTCAAAGAATTAGCTCATGTTTCAATTATTTTTCTCTGTTTCATGATTTCTAATCTTCTCTTCATTATTTCCTTTGTTATGCTTATTTTAACTTACTTGGTTTGCTAATTTCTTAGGTAGAAGCTAATATATTTTTTTTGAGACAGAGTCTCTCTCTGTTGCTCAAGCTGGAGTGCAGTGGTATGATCTTGGCTCACTGCAACCTCTGCCTCCCAGGTTCAAGTGATTCTCCTGCCTCAGCCACCCGAGTAGCCGGGATTACATGTGCACACCACCACACCAGGCTAATTTTTTTGTATTTTTAGTAGAGACAAGGTTTCTTCATGTTGGCCAGGCTGGTCTGGAACTCCTGACCTCAAGTGATCCTCCACCTCTGACTCCCAAAGTGCTGGGATTACAGGTGTGAGCCACCACACCCAGCCAGAAGCTAGTATAATTGACTTGAGACCCTTCTTCTTTTCTTATACAAGCCTTAATACTATAAATTTCCCTCTAAACACTGTTTTGCAGCATCCCACATATTTCTTTTAATTTTTAATTTTTTATTTTTTTGAGATGGAGTCTCACTCTGTCACCCAGGCTGGAGTGCAGTGGCGTGATCTCAGCCTCTGCAGGTTCAAGAGATTCTCCTGCCTCCACCTCCTGCGTAGCTGGGATTACGGGTGCCCAGCTAATTTTTGTATTTTCAGTAGAGACAAGGTTTCACATGTTGGTCAGGCTGGTCTCAAACTCCTGACCTCAAGTGATCCACCCACCTCAGCCTCCCAAAGTGCTGGGATTACAGGTGTGACCCACTGCGTCTGGCTTTTTTTTTTTTTTTTTTGAGACAAAGTCTCATTCTGTTGCCCAGGATGGAGTGCAATGGTATGATCTTGGCTCACTGCAACTTCCGTCTCCTGGGCTCACATGATTCTCCTGCCTCAGCCTCCCAAGTAGCTCGGATTATAGGTGTCTGCCACCATGCCCAGCTAATTGTTGCCACCATGCCCAGCTAATTTCTGTATTTTTAGTAGAGATGGGGTTTTACCATGTTGGTCAGGCTGGACTTGACCTCCTAACCTCAAGTGATCCGCCTGCCTCAGCCTTCCAAAGTGCTGGGATTATAGGTGTGAGCCACCATGCCCGGCCTAATGTTGTATTCTCATTATCATTCAGTTAGAAACATTTTATAATTTTCCTTATGATTTATGCATTGACTCACAGATTTTAGTACTAAGTTGTTTAATTACCAGATATTTGGGGCTTTTCTAGATGTTTTGTTTTTATTCATTTCTAATTTAATTACCTTGTGATCAGAGAACACACTCTATGGGTTTTTAGTCTTGCTATCTGGTTTCTCCGTTTTATGAGAGTATCTGGGGAGATTAAAAAAAATGATGCTGCTACCACCATCTTCCCAATATCCTCCTAAATATGTCTACTTTTAAGATTTTCTTATCTTTAAGAGTCTAAATACATCCAAAATAACCCAAATTACAAGAATTCAATTGATTCAATAATAAATTCAATAGTTTTTATTATGCTTTGAAATATGTTTCTTCAACTATGACCTAGAAAATAACGAACACTTACTGTTATTTGCAAGAGTGAGTCCAATAAATGAGCAAATAGGGCGAATTATCTCAGGTGTCATGCAATTTTTTAGCCATTCATTAGCATGTGGAAAAAGGGAACAGCAAAACATTTGATTCTCATCTGAAAGAAGACAAAGTCAATCATGATGTAATATGACAATTGGAAAATATCAGTTTTCATTTGTTTTTATCTTTATTTTTATATTTAAACATGACAGATAATTACCATTTTGAGGATTGTTGACACAGACACACAGAGTACTACACACTGAAGACCACAACTGATAACTCTGGAAAACATTTTTATCTGACAAATCCAACTCATGTTTTGAAATAACTGTCCTATTAGGTTAAAAAGAAAAGAAAGTAAATTAATACAAATGTGTTAAGGTCCTAAGTAATGAATAATTAACAAAAAGAAATTTGTATTTGTTTACCTGAATAACCGTGACAGAACTGTAATACAACCTGTTTCTCTCACGAGTGTTTGTCCGGTCCCTTAAAAAAATAGCCATATAAAAATATGAGTTTTATTTACAGATAGTCTTGCAGAAATGAAGAACAGTTAAGTTTTATTTTAATAAATAACTTTTAAACAACTTTAAAGTATTACAAAGTATAACATAGAATTACGGTGGATAAAAATCTGTAATCAAGATTATTATGAAAAATATGTCACTACTGCTTAGAGACTAATTGCATTCAAATTTCCTCTAAAAATTACAAAACTCTTACTTTGCAACATGGTTCTGTGTTGCAGTATCAAGATAAGTTCCAAAGTGGAAAAATAAATAAATTCAACCTTTTCTAGTTTTTCCAAAATAAAACAAAATCTAGAAACATTTTTAATTAAGTGCACGCCAGCAAGAAGGCACCTCCTCAGGCCTCTCTGGCAAGAGGCTTAGCTGAATTACCTGAGCCTGCTCAGACTACCATTGTGCCTGGGTCTGTGACCCTCCCCATGGAAACAATAATAGCAGAGGACTAGAGGGGTGAGAGACCAGCCACTGCTAGCAGAAGAAGGTGAGGCTTCACTCCTCCCCTTCAAAGGATACAACCTGATGCCTAGCTTCCCTGAGGCTGCCCCACCCCCACCCAACACCCTGGGGGTTTGGGCCTTGAGCCCTACAACCACCCAGACTTCCCCCTCTATTGATGCCCACATTTCCCCTCTAGCAGGAAGGGTGGCATGAGAGAGTCTGCTCGTACTGAATATGGTCGTTGTGCTGGGACCTGAGTGACATGGGGAAGGGGTTACACAGTCTTGGCCTCCTCAAGTGCTGGGGTTACAGATGTGACTTACTGTGCCTACCTAGAAGCATTTATTTTTTTTGAGGCAGGGTCTCGCTCTGTCACTCAGGCTGGAGTGCAGTGGCTTGATCACAGCTCACTGCAGCCTCAACCTCCAGAGCTCACTCAATTCTCCCACCTCAGCCTCCCAAGTAGCTGGTAGTACAGGTGTGTGTCACCACAACCAGTTAATTTTTCTTTTTCTTTCTTTTTTTTTATTTCTTTGTAGAGAGACAAGGTCTCACTATGTTACCGAGGCTGGTTTCAAACTCCTGGGCTTAAGGGATCCTCCCAAATTGGCCTCCCAAAATGCTGGGATTACACGGATGATCCACCACCTCTGGCCTAGAAACATTTTAAATGCTTACAGAATTTCTAACAGTTTGAAGAATTAAAATTTTAAAGAGTTAAAAAATAACTGAGCAGTAAGTATACGGGAACATTCTATATTACCTTTGCAACTTTTCTGTAAATCTAAAATTATTCCAAAATAAAAAGCATTGCTGGCTTACACCGTAAACACTGTAACTAAATGGTCAATTCAGCAGAAGATCAACTAAACTAATTCATTAAATGCCTCTCTTTTTTCTTTAAACCTGTTACCTTTCAACGCTAAGCACTATGAATTATTTATTAAAGTTAATAAGTATTGAATGATCAAATACATGCTAATAACCCACTTTTCTTTAAACTAGTATTCCTCAGAGGTGAGGTTAAAAAAAGACACTGGGCCAGGAGCAGTGGCTCATGCCTGTAATCCCAGCACTATTTGAGACCAGCCTAGCCAACATGGTGAAACCCCTGTCTCTACTAAAAATCCAAAAATTAGCTGGGCATGATAGCATGTGCCTGTAATCCCAGCTACTCAGTAGGCTGAGGCAGGAGAATCACTTGAACCAGGTGGTAGAGGTTGCAGTAAGCCGAGATCATGCCACTGCACTCCACCTTGGGTGCCAGAGCGAGACTCTGTCTCCAAAAACACAAAAAAACAAAACTGATATAAGAACTCAAATAAAAAATTAATAATGGATATTCCAATTGATTAAAGTGTTTTCAAATAGTCATAAGAGAATGTACTTACTATTATTTGAAACCAGAACCAAAATAACATAAACAGACATTCTTCTCAAATTTATGTTTGAATCGTTAGATAAGAACCAAGTTAAGTCTTCAAACAACTCTGAAGTACACAAAGTCTGCTGACAGTAGACTGAAATATAAAATATAATTTTAATTTCAATGCATTGTCACAAACATGCTTTAAAATATGCTGAACAAAATTAAAAATTGCCTAACTGGGGATGGTTCTTAACCAAATCTCATTTAATTGATATTTATTAGTCATACAACAAAATTTCTGACAAACTGATACGTGCTTACTCAGTTAGCAGACCAAAGAAGCAGAATATTAATCAAAAGTACTTAATCTAGGCTCCAAAACACATACTGAAATCCCCTAGAATTTACAATAAAAAACTTATCTGAATAAAAAATTAAATAAAATTTAGCAAAAAAAAACACTTTAAAGGATGAGTAACAAAACATAGCAAGAAAAACAATTCAAGAAAATTCAGAAACCTACTTTAGAAAACAGAGGGACAAACAATATTTGTGCTATGTTCTAAGACTTTCCTAGAAATAAAAATCTTTTCAAAAATCATACTACCTGATAGTTTTTTTGTGTGTGTGATAATGCAACAAGCAGAATTTTACAAAAATAATATAGACATAAAGATACAATCAACATTTCATCCAGTTCCTAGAACCAGCCATTAGACCCTATCTCAAAGGCAAGGACTAAGCCAGGCACAGAAAGCCAAACATCATGTTCTCACTTATTTGTGGGATCTAAAAATCAAAACAATTGAACTCATGGAGATAGATGATTACCCGAGGCTGGGAAGGGTAGTGGGAAGTGGAGGGTATGGTACCAAAAAAAAAAAAAAAAAAAAAAAAGAAAGAATGACTAAGACTTACTATTTGATAGCATAACAAAGTAACCATAGTCAATAATAATTTAATTGCACACTTTAACTGAAGAGTATAATTGGATTGTTTGTGTAACACAATGAATAAATGCTTCAGTGGATGGAAACCCCATTCTCCATGACGTGATTATGCACTGCATGTCTGTATCAAAACATCTCATGTACCCTATAAATATATACACCTATCATATAGCCACAAAAATTAAAAATAAATTTAAAAAAAATTCAGGGACTATATCTTACTTATCCCTGTATCCCCAATGCCTTGCACAGATTGGTTCCTAAAAGGTGATTTTTTTTTTTTTTTTTGAGACAGGGTCTTACGCTGTGGTCTGTCACCCAGGTTAGAGTGCAGTGGCATAATCTCGGCTCACTGCCACCTCCACCTCCCAGGCTCAAGCAATCTCCCACCTCGGCCTCCCAAGTAGCTGGGACCACAGGTGCACACTACCATGCCCGGCTGATTATTTGTATTTTTGGTAGAGATGGGGTATCACCATGTTGTCCAGACTGGTCTCAAACTCCTGAGGTCAAGTGATCCACCTGCCTCAGCCTCCCAAAGTGCTGGGATTATAGGCGTGAGCCACCATGCCTGGCTGATGAAGAAATATTTAATAAATAAAAATATAAGAATATAAAGTTGGTCTGACAAAACAATGGTTTATATTCAACCTCATTTTAGATATACTGCAGAAAAGTGTTCTTGCCAATGTGAATTTCTATACCCAAAGTATATTTACCCACACATGACATGGTTGTGGGTTATCTTCATCCTTTGATCTGGAAAGAAGATGAAAGAGAAAGGAAAAGACAGGGAAAAGGGAAGGGAAGGAAAAAGGGAAGGGAAGGAAAAAGGGGAGGGGGGCAAAGGAGAAAGGGGAGAGGAGGGGAGGAGAAGGGAAAGGAGGGAGGGGAATGGAAGGGAAAAGAAAGAAAGAGAAAGAACAAAGGAAAGGAAAGGAAGGAAAGAGAGAGAAAGAGAGAAAGGAAGGGGGGGAAGGAGGGTAGATAAAATTATTCAAACATGTAAAAAAAGGAAAGGAAATTAACTATAAAATTAGTTTTGAGTATACTGTTAAAATATAGCACAATGCTTAAAGTATAATGAAATAAAGTTTTATATTTTACCATTTTTTTCTGCAATAGCTCCTAATGTATATAAGGCTGCTTCTTTTACCATGCTATGTTCACTTGACTTTGCAAGATTTTTTACAAACATCAAACCACCAATTTCCCGAAAATAAACACTTGCATTACCTGTAGGATGTGCAGAAAAAAACAAAATAGAAATGATATTTATTTTCATTATATTTTCAGGGATAAAATAAATCACATGAAGACAGTAACATGATATGTAGAATAACTGAATGGAAGATAAAGAACTATGCTTATTTGATATATCAGAGTACTAAAGAACTAGAATCACAGATAAAAATTCACTATTATATCTTACTGTTTTGTTGACAAATTGAATGAATAGTGACCAAAGCTTCCTTTTGTGAAAAAGCGTTGTCCATTTGATACTTTAGACACTCCAATAATAAGTTCAGGTCAGTCTTCATTTCTAAAGAACAAAAATGTCATTATTTTAAATCAAAAGGTTTATTTCAAAAACTAACCATTCAAATTTCACTTACTAAATACATATCTTTGGAATGGTCAACTTTTAAAGTAATAGGTATGTATTACTTTTATAATCCAACAACCATGTATTTTTTTTAAAAATGTTCTTAAATAAAAGAACTTAAAATGAACATCTTATAGTTCTTTGAGTTTCCCTTTTTATAAATATAGGAATAGAAAGTCCAAATATTATTCTCTTTAAGCTACACTGGTTTAAATATCTGTCATTTAGAAAAAAAAGTGGATAAAAATTAAAATACAACATATGAGAATTTGTGGGATGCTACGAAAACAGTATTTAAGATGAAAGGTCTCAGATCAACGACGTCAGCTCCCACCTTAGGAAATTAGAAAAAGAACAAATTAAACCCAATATAGGTACAAGAAAGGAAATTATAAAGATCTAAGCTGAAACCAGTGAAACAGAAAACAAATACAGAGAAAGTTCTTTGAGAAGAGCAACAAAACTGATAAACTTCTAGCCAGATGAATTAGGAAAAAAGGAGTAAAGACACAAATTACCAACATCAGAAATGAGAGAGATGGCATTACCACATTCCACAGATATCCAGAAGATATTAAGGGAGTACTACATACAATTTCATACCTATAGATTCAACAGCTTAGGTGAAATGACATCACCAAAACTCACCCAAGAAGAAAAAGACAACTTGAATAGTCCTATATCTATGAAAGAAGTTGAATTAAGAGTTAAAAACTTTTCCTCAAAGAAAACTCTAGGTTCAGATGGTTTCATTTGTAAATTCTACCAAACATTTAAGGAGGGAATAATATAAATTCTACTCATTTTTTTCCAAAAGTTTAAGAGAAGGAATACTTCCCAACCTATTCTATGAGGCTGGTATTACCTTTATACCAAAACGGAAGCCATTAGCAACAAAACTACAGACCAGTCTCCCTCATGAACATACATGCAAAAAGTCTAAACAATTTTAGCAAATTGAATCCAACAATATATTAAAATAAAAATACATCACGACTAAGTGGGTTTATCCCAGAAATACAAGGTTGATTTATGATTTGAAAAAAATCAATGTAACAAAACTTAAACAGGAAAACCTTTTGGTCATCTCAATAGATGTAAAAACAGCATCTGATAAAATCCAACATGCATCCCTGATTAAAGAAAAATATTCCGCAAATTTGGAATAGAAAGGAACTTCCTCAATCTGGCAAAGTGCATCTACAGTTGAAAACCCTACAGCAAACATCATACTTAACAGGGAAAGACTGAATATCTTCTCTCTAAAACCAGATATAAGACAGAGATGTTTGCTCGTATCACCACTCCTATATAATATTGTCCCGAAGAGTCTAGCCAGTGCCGTCAGGTAGGAAAAAAGAAATAAAAGGCACCCAAATTGGCAAGCAAGTATTTGAATTTGCATACAACATGATCTTCTACATAATTGGATGGAATCTACAGAAAGCTACTAGAATAAGTGAACTAAGTTTTCCAGATAACTCTTTAATACATGAAAATAGATTGTACAGTCAAGTGTTGCTTAATGATGGGGATACATTCTAAGAAATGCATCATTAGTTGATTTCATCATTGTATTAACATCATAGACTTTACTTACACAAACCTAGATGGTAGAGCTTATTACACATCTAGGTTGTATGGATAGCTATTGCTCCTAGGCTATAAACCTACGCAGCATGTTACTGTATTGAATAATATAGTCAATTGTAATATAATGGCAAATTTTTGAATATCTAAACACATCTAAACATAGAAAAGCTATAATACAGATTTTTTTTAAAAGGTATATCCAGAAGCTGCTATGGGTGCATCAGCGAGTGAGTGGTGAGTGAATGTGAAGGCCTAGGACGTTATTGTACACTACTGTAGACTTTATACTACTCAATTTATTTTTAAAATTTTCTTTTAAAAATTTTATTTCATAAAATTTTCTTTTTAAAATTTTATTTTGTTTTATAAAATTTTATTTTATTTTTAAAATTTTATTTTATTTTTAAAATTTTGTTTTATTTTATAAAATTTTATTTTAAAAATTTTATTTTATTTTTAAAATTATATTTTATTTTATAAAATTTTATTTTATTTTATTTTGCACTCCAGCCTGGGCAATAAGAGCAAGACTCTGTCTCAAAAAAACAAAACAAAAAAAACATTTAGAGTTCTGAAAGATATAGGATGAAGGATGGATATAATACAGAGGAGCACACTAAGAGAAATTAAGATGTATCATCAATCAATACAGTACTTAGTCTCACTCTTTGTTTTGTGGTTTGGTTTTTTTTTTTTTTTTTTGAGATGGAGTCTCGCTTTCTCACCCAGGCTGGAGCGCAGTGGTGCTATTTCACTCACTGCAACCTCCGCCTCCTAGGTTCAAGTGATTCTCCTGCCTCAGCCTCCCGAATAGCTGGGATTACAAGTGCCCACCACCATGCCCGGCTAATTTTCTGTATTTTTAGGAGAGATGGGATTTCACCATGTTGGCTAGGCTGGTCTCAAACTCCTGACCTCAGGTGATCCACCTGCTTCGGCCTCCCAAAATGCTGGGATTATAGGCATGAGCCACTGCACCCGGCCTGGTTTTTTTTTGAAATGGAGTCTCACTCTGTCACCCAAGCTGGAGCGCAGTGGCACAATCTTGGCTCACTGCAACCTCTGCCTCCTGGGCTCAAGCAATTCTCCCACCTCAGCCTCCCAAGTAGCTGGGATTACAGGTGTGCACCACCATGCCCAGCTAAGTTTTTTGTATTTTAGTAGAGACAGGGTTTCACTATGTTGCCCAGGGTGGTTTCGAACTCCTGAGCTCAGGCAATCCATCTACCTTGGCCTCCCAAAGTGTTGGGATTACAGACGTGAGCCACCGCGCCCGGCCATAGTCTCACTCTTGAAAGAAATTCAACTGTCAATTTGTTTCAATGAAATAATTCATGACAAAATTTGTTAGTGAAAAACCATAGTACAAAGGTTATCACTAAGATGCTTTTAGCAATAGCAAATATTTATTTATCATTTTGTACACTAACAGACACTATAAGAAGGTAAGTTTGACTATGGATACCAATAAGCCACATCAACAACATGCCAAAGAAAATTTTTGATGGAGCATAATGATTTCCAGTTCTAGGCACAATGCAGGCAGGATACAAGAGACTTTTCTTTTCTTTTCTTTTGAGACAGGGTCTCACTATATCGCCCAGGCTGGAGTGCAGCAGTGCAATCACAGGGCACTGCAGCCTCAACCTCCTGGGCTCAAGGGATCCTCCCACCTCAGCCTCCCAAGTAGCCTGGAATACACGCACATGCCACCACGCCTGGCTAATTTTTGTATTTTTTGTATAAACGGAATTTTGCCATGTTGCCCAGGCTGGTTTCAAACTCCTGAGCTCAAGCCATTCTCCCGCCTCGGCCTCCCAAAGTGCTGGGATTATAAATGTGAGCCACCATGCCCGGTCTGCAAGAAACTTCTTTACGTATTCCTCCATTCCCTTCTGTACGCCTTTCTCATACTTTGGTATCTCCTATCATAATCCTTCCCTTCCCAGCCAAAGCATCTCCTGACATAACAATTATCATGTTTCACCTTGGTTTTTATCTTCTCTAGGCAAAGTAACCTAGTTCCTTCAGTAACTCCTGAATAAAATAAACCAGCAAATACTAAAGTGAATACAAAAAACACAATCAGGCCGGGCACAGTGGCTCACGCCTGTAATCCCAGCACTTTGGGAGGCCGAGGCAGGTGGATCACAAGGTCAGGAGATTGAGACCATCCTGGCTAACACGGTGAAACCCCGTCTCTACTAAAAATACAAAAAATTAGTCAGGCGTGGTGGCGGGCACCTGCAGTCCCAGCTACTCGGGAGGCTGAGGCAGGAGAATGGCGTGAACCCGGGAGGCGGAGCTTGCAGTGAGCTGAGATCCGGCCACTGCACTCCAGCCTGGGCGACAGAGCGAGACTCCGTATCAAAAAAAAAAAAAACCAAAAACAAAAAAAACACACACACACACACAATCAAATAAAATTTGATAAATTGGACTTAACATTTTAAACCTTTATACCTCAAAAGACACTATCAAGAATGCAGAACAACAGCCCAGTCTAGAAGAAAACATCTGCAAATCAGTTATCCAAATAAATAGGGGGCTTGTATTCAGAACAGATAAAGAATTCTTAAAATGCAATACTAAAATCACAATCTAAAGTGTGGAATGGATTTAAATAGACATCTGTCCAAAGAAGACAGATTGCCAATAAGTATATGAAAAGATGCTCAACATCACTGGTCATTAGGCAAATGCAAATCAAAACCACAATTAGATACCACTTCACCCTGTTGCTAAACAATTGACTGATGGGAGCTGATGGATAAACTCTTCACCCTTTGGCTGAGATGACTCTCAGGGACATGACTCTCAACTGGCTCCCAGAGTTTCCCAGTGGGCTTAAGCTCCAGTTACCCATAATAATAACTTATTTGATAACATACTCTCTGTCTTCTTTTTCCTATCTCATTTACCCACTTTCCAGCTAGTGTTTCCTGGGATCACTTTCTGAAAAAAGGTACTTGCACTCAAATCCTTATCTCACAGTCTACTC